>NW_017731464.1:3493840-3602793 GCF_001890085.2 Hipposideros armiger | reverse complement strand
CTGAAAAAACAATCTTGAGTCCAAAAAGCAAAATATATTGTATTTATATGAAGTCCCCAAACAGGCAAAACTAAACAACACATATATTTTAGAAATACATGCATATGTGGTAAAATTTGGCTAAAAGCAGGGGAATGATAACACAAAATTCTGTACAATTGTGTACCCCTGAGAGGGAAAGCAGGGTTCATGGAGGGGCAAATGGAAGACTTCCAAGGTAGTGGTAATGCTTTCTGTCTCTCTCAAACTAGATTGAGGAGCGGGGAGTTCATGGATGTGTGTTGTATCACTATTCTTTATTAAATAGCCTTTTGTACTTAATATTTAATTTTAATTTTTTAAGTCAAAAGCACAGTAAAATAATGTTATGAAGACAATAAGAAAGTAGACCTGTGTGGATGGAAAGAAACCACTGTTTCATTTCAACATAAGGCAGAGGTCTCTCATCTCTTGCTCAACTCTGAGGCTGGTGGTTCCAAACATTCATTCAGCCTTTGACCCATGTCCCCAAAAGAGTCGTGTAAGTGAACATGAGTTCATTCAACATCGGGATGCCAAGAGGTTTGCAGAGAGAAGCTGCTGTTCCTGGGCTGTGCCAGGGCCAAGCCCTGCTCTCCACAAGACTCTGAATCGCTGCTATGCACTTTCCCATTTTCAGTTCTGTTTGGATTTGTGGATAACCCGAGTAACATATACCAAACCATGGCTCGCCCTAGCACCACTGCTCACCTAAGGCCAGGAGGAGATGCAGGAAGCACACAGAGCTGGCAGGCAGAGTCATCAGAAGTTTCAGCGACTTCATAACCCCAAGAGGCATCAGTATCCTGTTGTAAGTCTGACTCTAAGAGAGAAACATTAACAGAAAATATTTTAGATAAGTCCCTGCCCATTATTAGAGTATCTTTCTGGTCTCCCAATTGCACTTATGACATAATTAAATAGTTTAAACCAAACCTTCAAGCAGTTGAATCCTTCCAGAGCATTCACTAAAAAATTTTAACCTAAAATCAATTTTCCAATGTACTTTCATATCTATAGATACATATACCTACTAACTGAGTTTTACACTTCCCAAATACTCAAAAGTTAGAAATAACCAATCAAGAATATCAGGAAGCACGCCAAATTTAAGCATAAGAGAAAGTATGCCAAACCTTACATTTAAATCCCTTCTACCCAGATATTCAAATTAGACTGGGTCTGTTTTAACCATCTTCTTCCTTAGTATTATCTTGGTCTACAAGATTCAAACCAGACAACAAAAGTTATAGCTCAGTTCCTTCAACAATATCACATCCCATTTGCAACTCTATATTTATGCTATTCATTCATTCATTCATTCATTTATTCATTCATCCATCCATTCATTTTTTTAATAAGTGTTAATGAGCACCTCCTATGTGACAGACTTTTCTAGAAGCTGGAGATAAAAGAGGAAAAAAAAAAACGCAAGTAAAGTGTCTGCCTTCATGAAGTTTACCTTCCAGGCGTAGAGAAGTGTCATCTTACCGACCGGAGACACCAAGAATGGAGACAGAGGGGCAATGCAGAGAGCAGGGTGGAGGGCAGACCGCAAGGTCTGACCCCACATCCTCGCTGACTTCGGTCCTTTATTAGAGATAACAGAGGCACAGGTGGTAGGAAATAACAAGCACACCCCTAAAGCTAAGGGAGAAATACTTAGTCTAGGAGTTGTTTCTTAGCTCAAGAGGAACAAAGTGGTTTTAAGGCCTCTGGCTGAGCGCGCACAGCTTTCAGTGTGGCAAGCATCCAGCTTCTCTCAGTTGACCGCCGAGCTTTTGCTCAGGCAGCAACCTTACAATCTTGGTTCTAGGGGCCTAAGTGGGGGGAGTCCCTAATGTGTCCCTACAGAGAAAAACAACAAACAAACAATATGAATAACGGTAACTGTTAAGGAGGGAACAGAATAACACGAAGAAAGAAGAAAAGCCATCAATGAGGAGGAAAACGAGTTGTATTTTATATTTGACAGGCACGTGTGTAATAAAGAATATTGCTCGCCTCTGTTCCAGGTTGCTGGGAGGTAGTCTCTAAATGCTTGTAATTTCCCAAGTAATAGGAACTTCTTTGTTATTCATAGTGGTCCCCTCAGAACACACCTGATAGTTTATGCTAATGAGATGACTCATGATGGACCCCTAGATAGTTCATGTGAAGGAGATGACTCAGAATGGGGACTGACTGGTCATGCCAGAAAGACCAACCATGCAAAGGAGAGGTTTGGAGCTTTGAGCCACGTGATACCAACCTGACCTCAGGGGAGGGTAGGAGGCTGGAGATTGAGTCACATGACCAATAATTCAATCAATCATGCCTACATAATAATTCTCCCCCTCCCCCCAAAAAAGAAACTAGAGATACCAAAGCTTGGGTGAGCGTTCCTAGTTGGCAATACTCCATATCAATGTGCCAGGAAGGTCACAATCCTAACTCTACAGAGGTGAGGACAAAGGAAGCTATTTGACTATGATCCTCCCAGACCTCATCCCATACATCCCTTTGGTTCTGATTTGTATCCCATTACTATAATAACTACAATCATAAGCAAAGTGCTTTCCTGATTTCTGAGTCATCCTAATGAATTTTTTAACCTGAGAGGGTAGTGAGAACCCCTGTATTTATAGGCAGCTGGTCAGTAATGAGAGTGGCCTTGAGACTCCTAGACTTGCAGCTGGTATCTGAAGTGAAGGCAGTCCTGTGGACATAATAATGTTTACAAATTTGACAGCCTAGGCTATGATCAAATTTTAAAAAACATTCCAGTGGTATTTAAAATGAATGTGTGTCATCTCCAAGATTCAAAGTAGAATGTGAAGTTATGGAGGTGGAACTTAATTCCTTGCCCTCGAGTGTGGGTTGACTCAGTGACTTGCTTCTCACACATCAAGTATGGAAAGGGAAAACTAATAATTTTGCAGTGGATAAACCTGACAGACAGCACCTTAACTAAATGATCAAGGTGAACACCAGCAGTGTTAAGTCATGTTGATATCATGTACCCTCTGATAGAATGTGCCCTCATCTCTCTGGTATTCTTCCCCCAAATCTTTCACCCCAATATAATCATGAGAAAACATCAGATAAACTCAAACTAATGGAATTTTACAAATTATCTGTTAGTACCCTCCAAAAGCGTCAAAGCCCTTGTATCAGTTTCTCAGGGCTGCTACAACAAATTGCTGCAAACCCAGTGGCTTACAATAGCAGATATTTAAACTCTGGTAATTATGGAAGCCAGAAGTCCAAAGTTAAAGTGTCAGCAGGGCCCCGCTCCTTACAAAGGCCGTGGGAAGAACTCTTCTTTGCTTCTTCCAGCACCTGGTGGCTCCTGGTGTTCCTCAACTTGTGGCAGCCTAATTCCAGTCTCTGCCTCTATCTTCAGATGGCCTTCTTCCTTATTTATCTCTCTGTCTCAAAATTTCCTCCTCTTTCTCTCATCAGGACTCCAGTCATTGGATTTAGGGTCCACCCTAAATCCAGGATTATCTTATCCTGGGATCCTTAGCTTAATTACATCTGCAAAGACCCTATTTCCAAAATAAGCTCACATTCATGGGTACCAGGGGCTAGAGCTTGGATATATTTTTTTGGAAGATCCAGTACAACTTTCTATGAAGAGACTGAGAAACTGTCAGAGATTGGAGGAAACTAAGAAGATATGAAGACTAAATGCAATGTGGTCTCCTGGATTGGATGCTGGAGCAGAAAAGTGGACATTGAAGAAAAAATTGGTAAAATCCAAATAAAGTCTATACATTACTTAATAATATTGTGACAATGTTAGTTCTTAATATCATTTAGCATTGTCTTCTTAATAGTGTCAATAATATTGTGACAATGTTAGCTTCTTAACATTGTTTTACATTGTCTTCTTAAGATTGTCTTAACATTGATTTCACAGTTTTGATCATTGTGCCATAATTATGTAAGATGTTCGTTCATATTAAGAGGAAGCTAGGTGAAGGGCATATAAGAACTCTCTGCATTATCTTCACAACTCCTCTATAAATCTAACATTATTTCAAAATAAACATACGAGTTCAGTGCTTTTTCTTTCATACATTTACTCACATAATATCATTCATTGAGAGAGCAAGCATAGGATATAAAAGAGAGAGTTTTAATATGCATAAATATCAAAAGCTAAGTCTTAAACAAATGTCAAGCCCTCTGTTTGTTCTCACTGTGAAGAATATCAAAGGTTAGAGCATTATGGCACAGAGTCCCAATCTCCATCCACTTTTGTCACATGTGCATGCACACACACAAACACACATGCACACACACATGCAGAGTTAATTTCTATAAGACCAATGCCCTCCCAGGGCCTTTTGAGTCTGTTTGCAAACCACACAAGGCAGCCAAATCAACAACGTTGTCTTTCATGCTTGAGCTCTATAGATGGGCCCTATCTCTTCAGCTGTTCATCTTCAGTAGAAATTGTGCAAAAAACTGAAACTCAGCACAGCAACCCCCTTCCTAATGTACACACACACCCCAAGATCAAAATTCTCAGCAATCTCTAAGGAAACAATATAGGGAGGAGACTTTCCACTTAGATCCCCAGAAACTAGACTCCTCCAACTCCCCACCCTATGTCCATCAGGGCTGTGTTGGATCTTGCCCATACCTGCCTTAACCCATCATCTATAGTACCAGTGTGGCAGACAGTATGGGGTGCTATCATAAGCAGAGCTCAATTCAAAAACTGGTCCTCAGGTAAGTTAATTGACTGCTCGGGGCCCCAGGAAATAACACAGAGCTAATAATGTCTACTGTATTATTAGTCCACTATTACAAACAACTACAAAATCTCAGTAGCATTCACTAATAAGCATTTCTTTTTCACCCATCTATGGTCAGCTAGCTGGGAATTGGCTGACCTCAGGCTGGGCTTGCCTGAACATCTCTGCTTCACGCTATGATTCCAGTGGGCTTTGGTATCTCATTCTGGGTTCCAGGTAGAAGACACAGCACCACCCTGGGAGGAACTTTACACATGGCAAGAGTAAACATGCCATACAGCATAGCCAACCAAACAAGCACATTGCAAACCCCTGTTTTCATCACATCTACTATCATCCCACAAACCAAAGTAAGTCATATGGCCAAGCCAAAAGTCAAGGTACAGGGAAGTAATCCCCTTGTATACGTCTTATGTGAGAAGCACTGGAACGTTACACAGCAAAGAGCATGGACCCAAGGAAGAGTGAAGAATTGGAGCCAAAGAAATCAATCTGTCCCACTGCTTCATAGGGTTCTTAAAAAGATTAAGTGTAATAATGTATGCAAAAGTTTTCATGCAGAGTAAACATTTAATAATCATTTGTTTCATCCCATTACATACATTCCAGGCCCACCACTGTCATGCTCTGGCTGAAATCTATTCAGGCTACAATAGGCTCCTCAAATATGGCCTCCATCAATTCCTTACCTCACTATTAGGGATGCTTATCCCTCATCAAAAAGTAGAATCTGATTCTCTCCCTGCAGATCTAAGCTTGCCTTGGTTGTCTTCCCTTGACCAATGGAGAAAAGCAAATGTGACATTCTGAGACTTCTAAGGGTCAGACATAAGACTTACCATCTAAATTTTGGAAACTGAGTTGTTAAGTTATAAGAAGCCCAAGCCACATGGGAAGAACACACATACATGTTACAATTAAACACTTCACCTGAGCTCCCAGCTGACAGCCAGCATCAAGTGCCAGCCATCTTGAACATCCAACCCAACTGATCCTTTGGATGACTGAAATCCAGCTGATATCTTCTTGCAACCATGTGGGAGACTCCAAATGAGAGGTGCCCAGCTGAGCCCCAGTCAACCCACAGAACTATGAGCGATAAATTATTCTTTGAAGTCATTACATTTTGGGATGGTTTATTTTGTAGCCGTAGATGAACCAGAATGCCAACCAGTGCTAATACCTCCACTGACCACTGAAGCCATGCAGGACCCTGGTGGACAGAGAGTCTGCCACTCCACAATCTTTCCCCTTACCCCCAAACTCATCACAGCTCACTCTTGGTACGGGTCCTGCCTCCCCTTTCCAGCACTGTCAAAGCCCCTGGACAAAGGTTTTAGCATCTGCTCATCTCCCTCTCCAGCCCATTTTACTTCAGAGATGGGAAGGGTGCCCATGGTGTGAGAAGTCAATAGGATTATTTTGTCAGCAACTCGGGGAGAAGTGAACACACAAGTTTAAGTTCTCCAAGGGGCTGAAAGGGGATGGCTGTTCAGAGTTCTGCACACAGGTCCATTTCCCCACCTCGCCCCCTTCAGGGAGGCTCAGCCTCAGATGGCCTGACATGACCCTTAGGCTTCCAAATACTAGAGAATCTTTGCCTTTGATCCAAAACATACTTAATCCCCTATTCAAGAGGCACTCTGAGAACCTGATTCTCCAGCACTCTGCATAGACCTGTGCTATTTCACAAGCTCCAAGCAGCACAGGCCTCTGGGTAGGCATGTGCGTCTGGACAGAGGGCCTGACATTGCTGGCAAGGCCCCAGTAGATCCGGCATCATCTCATCTCCTCTTGAGGCCTCACCCTTCAGAGCATGGGGGTGTCCACAGGAACCCATCAACATTCCTGGAAACGTAATGCAACTACAACACTTTTCTTCAAGTGACTCTTTCCTTTTTGTTGACTTGCTATATCTGCTCTGCAGAAGTGGTTTTACAGTATTGAAAACAGCACCTCTGTTTGAATTCAACCCTTCTGTAAGTCAAAAGAAGACGTCTCATCGTCCACTCGCCTAAACATAATACAGTGATTATTTAAAACATGTAGGTAAGTTGCAAATTGACAATACAAAAACCAGTGTGCTGGCAGTAGAAGAAAGAAACGTCAAAGCTGAGTACTTTGTTATGCCAAACACTGTGTTATGAATGGAATCCGGGAAATCTAGTTCCCGGGAACTCATACAGTGGAAGAAAATTACACAAAAAGGATTATTCTGTTTAAACTTAGTCTTTCAAAACTTCTTCAACTCCTCGTCTTTCCACTTGCAGACTTGTCAACATCCTTCCCACTGTCTCGAAGGGTCACATGGTGGAAAGAGCTTAGGCAAATACTGTTAAGTACAGGCCTGCAGTCCAGCTTTATTGCTAAAGGAAAAAATGATTTTTCCTTTTCTTTCTCCAATCACTGTTAACATACAATATTATTTTAGTTCCAGGTGTACAAAACAACATAATAATTAGACATTTATATACCTCACAAAGTGATAACCCCAATGAGTGTAATACCCATCTGACAATGCACAATTACAATATTATTGACTACATCCCCTATGCTGTACTTTACATCCCCATGACTATTTTTCTTTTCAATTATAGTTGACAATCAATATTATTTTATATTAGTTTCAGGTGTACAGCACAGTGGCTAGACATTTCTATAATTTATAAAGTGATCCCCCAGGTAGGTCTAGTACCAACCTGACACTAATACATAGTTTTTACAATATTATTGACTATATTCCCCATATTGTACTTCACATCCCCATGACTATTTTGTAACTACCCATTTGGCATGAAGAGACGGAAAGCTGGGATTCAGGGCACAGAGGGAGAGTTTAGCATGGACCAAGGAACTGAGCTACTATATGAGGAATTCTATGAGGTGTCACAGATGCTGAGTTTCATTTACTATTCACAGCAACTATGATTTTTTTCATCATGCAATCAATTCAGAAACTGTGGGGAAGAGGGGGAAAGAAGGAGAGAAAAGATCTTGGTCTTGAATATGCTTAACTGTGCCAGGGTTAAGCAGAACCGGGCAGCAAAGGGCTGAATTGATATTGCATTTAGCTTTGCATTCACCTTGAGGTGTCTGATACAGTCTTCCATTGGAAATTTGTAAACTCTGGGTGTGTCAGTTCCCTGGACTGTACTGGTCCATGTCATCCCTTGTTTAGATTCTGTGTTGGAATAGCCAGGTCTCTGTTTTAGACGAAATGAACATTTTGTTCTCAAGACTTTGAGTCTTTATGAGGCTCTGGAATGGGTCTTTTAGGATATGCTGGTATGAATTACAGATTATTTTCTTGTCTGAGTCCTTGTAGGAATGTGCTTGCTGTGCTAGGTCTTGAGCTTTGGCTAGACTCTAGCTGAATTGGGCTAACAGGGGATTGGTGATTAAACTTCATGCTAGGTGGGGTTTGGCTTAGGATGGACTGGGATGGTCTGTGGATTTAGCTGAGCTGTGCCGTGAAGCAGATTAAACAGAACCTGTTTCTGGGCTGACATTGACTGATACATGAAATCACCTCATTGTTTTTCTGGGCTCTGGATTGATCAGAGTTGGGTTGGGGCTGTGTTAAGTGAGTCCTATTTCTGCATTTAAGTGGCTGGTAACAGGGCTTTAGGGTCAAATTTTGGATTGCCCTAAATTGAATCCAGGAATGTATTAGACTGAATTTATGTTAAAGCTAGACTGGGCTGAGCTCTGGATAAGGTTATTCATGAAACACTGGGATGTTATTAATGGGTTCAACAAGGCTTTGATCGTTTCTGGGCTAGCTTTGTGAATGACCTGACCTATGGGGTGACATCAAGGTATCTTGCTCAAGACCATGGTTCTGCCTCTGGGCTTAAAGTTATTACCAGTACCTTTGCTTTTCCTGTGACCCAAAGCCATTATTTTCCTGATTCAGAGTCTTTAGAAACTTTGTTGTTCCAGATAATAAATTGCTTCTGAGAACGCTCCCATGACTTCTTGTAAATGGTGGTTCTATGCAGGACAAGCATGTAGGAAATCTCATAACAATGAAAAGGGACTATTTTTACTAAATGATGTGTTGCCTATGGGGTGCCACCAAAGCCCAAGGATCAGGGGGACTTCCAAGAGCATGGCAAACACTGGACCTATTTGATTGACATAAAATTTGAGGGACAGTGTCAAATCTGTTCATATTGTGAATAAATATTTAATCCTAAGAAAAAAATTTCCCAAGGTTTTCTGAGTAGTCTGTGTTATCTGGAGCATTTTCCCAAACCTTTGCCAGAACTCAGACAAATAGCGCTTTAGCATCCAGTGAGATTCTTGGGAGAATAGATAGATGGCAGTATTATCAGGACACCAAAGTTTGTTTCTGACAGCTTGATAAAAGGGGCTCAGTCATGTGTGTTGGAGAGTGGGGAGCAAGTAAGGAAGAGTCAGTCACTGGAGGATGGTAAACAGATAGGTCATATTTAATAACTTCTATCTCAAAAAAAAGGAAGTCTGGCAAATTCAGGTGGAGCAGTAATTAGAATGCAGGACTAAGGCCTTAAGATGATCATTCTAGGAAGACAAATTCTCCAATCGTTTGGAAGGCAGGGAACTTGTAATTCCTGGTATCCTTAAATATCTTGGGATCCTTTCTTGAAGCATGTAAAACATTAAGCTTTCACAAGTTACCCCCAGCCCTCTCTCTTCTTAAAAGAGAACTTTCTCCTTCCCAATACCCCAATGCAATCGAACATCTCCCTGTACTACTCCACTGTGATACTCTTTGGTGACACTTGTGTCAAATCAATGGAGTTTTCTCAGGGCGTATCTTCTTGACTTCCACAGCGTGTGGAACTGTTGACTGCTTTTTCCTTCAAGAAGCTCTTCCCTGCCTTGACTTCCAGGTTACCATTCAAACACTTCCACATGCATGCTTAATTTGCCTTTGTGCTTATCCAACCCCAGAAGTATCTATCCATAGCCCCAACATCACCATCTATATTGTTCTTCCACTGGCTTGAGGCTGAAAGGCAGAGAAGTTTCTTCTGAAACTCATATATCTATCTCTATGGACCTTGGAAAGGCCAATTAATCTCCTCCAAAACATGGTGGTCCTTGGAAGGGATTAGGAGCTCAGACACCTTCAGTCCAACCAGAGCACTGAGAGGTCCCTTGAGAAGATGATAACATTTGTATATGTGGATCTTGATACTTGGATACCTCTGAGCTGTAAAATTAACCTAGGAAATGGCTAGCAGGAACCCACTGAAGACTCTTCCCAAGTCCTCCTCCAATCCTGTCACTCACCAATGTTCTCTCCACTACTTTTTCCTATCTCGTATTCCTTCCCTTTTCTAATCAATTCCTCCTGCTTTTCCAGCTTTCATTAAACCATTTAATTTCTACAGCTCTTCCCATCTTCTTTCTCTTCATAGAGCTGCAATGGGACCAGGATGGGTTTTCAAACTTTTGGGGGGAGGAAAAAGGTATGGAAAAGGAAGACTTGGACAGGTTAGAGTATTCTGATCTCCCCTACTCATTTTTTCTTGAGAGCAGTAATTCCCAAAATATGGGTGTCAATGGGTGTTATTTGAAAAGAACAGTTTTATGGTCAAGTAGGTCTGAGAAATACAGTTAGACAATTTTTTTCCTTAAAAATTCTCAAACCTTTAAGACTACATACACTACGCATTTACTAGTTATCTATTATTACACAATAAATTACCCCCCAAAATTAGAGGCTTAAAACACTGACAAAAATTCATTATCTCATATGAAATTTATATGGGTCAGGAATTTGGGGATGGCTTAGGAAGCTAGGAATGAGTGGTTCCTGCTTGAGGTTTCTTGTGAGGTTGCAGTCAAGGTGTTGGCCAAGGCTGCTAGTCATCTGAAGGCTTGACTAGGGCTGGAGAATCCGTTTCCAAGATGGGGCACTCACATGGTTGGCAAATTCACGCTGGCTTTCCGCAGGGGATCTTGATTTCTTGTCATATAGACTTTATCCACAGGGCTGCTTGAGTGACCACATGACAGTGGGCTCCCCAGAGCAAGTGATCCAGGAAAGCAAGGAGGAAACCACAATATCTTTTACGACCTAACCTCAGAAGTCACACACCATCATTTCTGCTCTATATGATAAATTACATACAGGTCAGTTTTATTCAGTGTAGGTGGGGAGTGGGGGGTGAATACCAGGAGATAAGAAACACTGAGGGTCATTTTGGAGGAAGGCTAGTGCAGTGCATTGTGAATCTCCAAAACTTATTTGACAATAAAGTTATTTTTTTTAATGGATCATTACAGGACAATAGGATTCCATGGTACACACGGTGGGGCAAAACCACCATGGATGGCCACATCTGGGAGTGAGAGTCTTAGAGGCTCACAAGTGGAGGGAAGATGTGTGCCTGGAGAAATAACCCTGGAAAATGCAGCATGAGTTGCACTGAGGACTCCCGAAGTGGAAGACATATGAAACTAAAGCTGATTTCCAGACCGGAACTGGGACTCAGAGGCCACTCTAACGAGGATCCCTCACGTTAGAAAGGCAACCACAAGACGTCCCTGCAAGTCCCCAAATGTTTGAAATGTCCATGTTCTTGTAAGCTGTTTACTTCCTCTGTCCTACATCAAAGATAGGGTGTAAAAAGTTAAAGTTCACAAGCTGAAAAGAAGAACTATTACAGAATCTCTAAAATCTGGAGATGGAGATAATCTAGAATGCTCAGGCTTTCCATGCCGGGAGGGAGCAAGCAAGCTTCTTTGTGGGACTGTTCATGCTGTTCGCAGCCACATGGCTGGACCCCAACAGTCTCTTTTATGATTTGCGCTAAGAGTACAGAAAAGTCTCTTGGATAATTCAGATCACAAAGGCCCCGTTCTTCTCTGCTTAATTTGCACAATGACTTGTTTGCAAAGATCCCAGTCTGGGGTAGCAGCCACCGTGATTGGAGGAAATAAGTTCTCATCAAACGTTTACAGTAAACTTATCAGCAGACGTAAGATAGGAGAGGAAAGAACAGGGATAAAAAGGCTAGAGAATGAGAAAGAACTGGGGATGGGGATGAAGTAATGGGGAAAAAAGGAAAAGTGCGTGAGAAAAAGGAGTAAGAAAACACGCATCGCCACGCTCCCGCCAAGAGCGCTTTCTCCGTCTTCGACCACAAGGTGGCACCCTGTGAACTTTCTCCCCCATCAAAATAGAAAGGGGGTAGAGAGGAGGGAGAGAAGGCAAAGCACTCCCCCAACCAAGAACAATTTGAAAACCCACCCCATAATATTTAAAATCTGGGACAAAGAACCGTCTGGACGGAACTGCTTCAATTGCAAAACCTCAGCGCAGCCTCGGGAGCGGCCGGCCGGCCCGAGTCAGGAGCAGCCCCTTTAAAAAAGCGGAGTACAGTATTGGGATTCTTGAAACCTGAAACCTAGAAACAGATCGAAGCGGAAACCAGAAGGAAAACCTTGAACTCCTCCAGACAATTGCTTCCGGGGAGTTTCAGAAGAACGAGGGGGAATAAAGGGCCCGGGAGGAGGGCCCCTCGGATGGCGCGTCCCTGAGGGTCCTGGCGAGTCCGAGGAGCGTGGGAAGTAGAGGACCCTACCCTCTCCAAGGGCTGCAGGTCATGGCCACCGTGGAGCAGAAAGCCCTCGGCATTGGCTTCAAGTGTCTCTCTTTGGCCACTTTTGTGCTTATCTGCGCCGGGCACGGGGGACGCAGGGAGGAAGGGGGTCCAGCCTGCTACGGAGGATTTGACCTGTACTTCATTTTGGACAAGTAAGTGCTGTGAGTTGTTCCGCCCTAGGCTGAGCTGATGATGCTTTCTTCCCGGGCTGGGCTTGTTGGCAGGGTCGCTTTGGGACAGGCACGCCTGTGTCCAGGGACCAAAAGGGACCGCGGGAAGTGGCCGCCAGCCCCAGCGCTGCGCCTTTGTCAGCGGAGCGCGCCTCCTATCCTTCTCCTCCGTTGCCCAAGCCCGCAGGGGAGGCGTCTCGCTCCTTGTTCGGGGAACAAACTTCTTTGCTGCTTTGCTTTCTGTGACCAAGGAGCGTGCCAGGGAGTGTGAAGATGCTGTTGACCCACTACGTTTCTGTGACTCCTTCTCATTTGCTGTAGAAACCTTGGGGAGAAAGTCTTGCTTAGCCGAGGTAGAACTTCTAAAGTTTGGAGGTAGGCACGTCTAAAGTAAGAGGCATGGGCTGTTTAGTCAGTCGGCTCCTTTTTGAAAACGCTGTCCTACTTAATGCATTACCTTTGTTCCTAACAATATAATGCATGCTGACCCGGCAGTTAGTGAAAATACAGGCGGATTTCTCAACCTTGGCACTGTTGACTTTTAGACTGAGGAATTCTTTGTTGTAGAGCCATCCTGTGCATTGTCGGTTGTTTAGCAGCATCCGTGGACTCTAACCCCCACCGCCGTTCGGGATGCCAGGACCACCCCTCCTACCTCTCCCCTCATTTCCCACCCCCAGTCCCTCAGTGGTGACAACAAAAAATGTCTCCAGAGGTTTCCAAAAGTCCCCTCCAGGTCAAAAGCCCCTGTGCTTGAGAACCCGTGATGTAAGAGTATTTAAGTTCTTGGCGATTTGACTGGTGGGCTACCAGGGAGGTGCAGGAGCCCTGGTTTCCTGACGCAAATGGATAGTCCTTCGGCTTCGGGAGTGTGCTCAAGGGAGAGTTGAACTTTGGCCCATTAAACACGTCCCAAATCCCCTTAGATTTGCCAAGCCGCAGCCATTCAAGGAATCTTCATGCTATCTACTAAAACCAGCTTCAACAATAAAAAGTCCCTCAGAGAAGATCCATGCTCTCTAAAACTGTGTGAGCTTCCCAGCGCCAGGAGAGGCGCTTGCTCTTACTTACAGTGGTGAGGAGATGAATTTCACAGACTGGAAAGTATTTGGGAGTTGGAAAAAGAACCCTACGAAATACGCTGGCCAACTAGAAACCAAATGTGCTTTGCAGTTGCCCCTGGAGTTTGATTTTTTCCGTAAAGGCTGTTTTGAACTCCAGATTCTTTGGATAAAAAGGGAGATCTCTTTTTTGCAGATTTATGAGAAGGTGGGTACTGAAAATATACTCCAATGCTAAAAAATGGAATTTCTTTTGTTACTTCTAGTGCTTGGGAGCACCAGCTCGCAGATTTAGATTTGTGTGTGAAAACAGTCAGAGATGCCCATTATTGTGCATTAAAATAAAAAATAATTTTTTAAAGCCAGTTCAGAAAGACATACAGGAAAACTTGAAAAAATGGACAGAATCACCATATCCATGAGTGGAATGACTCCATACTGTAGAGATAATCAAGTGTCCCCAAATCAATTTATAAGTTGAATTCAACTTTTCAATAAAAATTCTGTAAGATTTTGGTGGTGAGGGGAGTTTAACAAAATGATTCTAGGTTTGTGTTAGAGAAAAGACAGACAAGAAGAGCTAAAACATTTTTGGAAAAGAATAATGAAGAAATTCCAAATACTAAAATATATTATAAAGCAAATTAATAAAAACAGGATGGTGATGGCCAAAGAATAGGTGAACAGAGTAGAAAAATCTAGAAATAGATCCAAGGACATGTAAGCATTCAGTGAAAGTTCAAATCATTGGGGAATTATTTTAAAAAACGATTCTTGGACAAATGGTTGGTAACATGGGAAAAGAAAAAGATTATATTTATACTTTACACCATACACCAAAATGAATTCCAGAAGGACTGAAATGTTTAAAAGGAAATGATGAGAGATCTAGAAGAAATTTTAGATGACTATTACTGTAATCTTAGTTTTACAGCTTTGAAAAGGGTACAAACAATAGAGAAAACTATGAAAAGATTTAAATATATTTAAAATTTAAATATCTATAAGTGAAAAAATGCCATCAATAAGAGATAATAACAAGTTACAGAAACTTTTGCAATATAAATTACTCTTTAAATACAGAGGGTGCCAAAAAAAGTATACATATTTTAAGAAAGGAAAAAACTATTAAAATTGTAATACTCAATATATACCAATAACAAAAGATGAATACAAGTCATGTGTATACATTTTTGGCACCCCAGTTATGTATATAAAAAGCAGTTTTTAAAAGATCACCCCAATAGAAAATGGGCTAACTATGTAAATAATTCACCAAAAAAATATGAAAGTTAATAAACAAAAAATTTCAACTTTATTAGTAATCAAAGAAATGAAAAATCAAGACATAATTTGTATTAAGTTGGCAAAGATTTTTTAAAGAATTACAATATTTAGTATTGGCCAATTTTTTAGAGGTAGGCACTCTCATATTTTACTAAGAAAAATATAAATTCATACAGTCTTTGCAGACTTGTGCTGTCCAATAGAACTTCGTTATGATGGAAATGTTCTGTATCTGCTCTGTCCAGGATGGTTGCTACTAGTGATATGTGGCTATCATTGAGCCTGTGAAATGTGGCTAGTGCAATCGAGAAAGGGAACTTTTTATTTTATTTAACTTTAATTAAATTTAAGTGGCTACCATATTGAATGGTGATGACAAGAAGATAATTTAGCAACATGTATCGAATGCTTTTTAAAAATGGGGCTCTACTTTTCCATCCTGCAATTCCAGGTTCTAAAGAAAAATTCCAAGATAGTCACATAGAAGTGCCTATATGTATGTTAATAGCAGTGCTGTTTATAATAATAAAGCTTAAAATTAGCTAAATGTCCAACAACAAGGGGATTTGTTAAGTAAGGCATGATAAATGCATAGTATTGAATATGCATATGATGCATGTTTGTGAGCTATTTTAGGAAAAACATTTAATGTTCAGAATATACTCTTAGGTGAAAATACACAAACATTATATATACATGATAATTCTACCTTTGTAAAAAAGCTAAGCAGACACATATGTGTGTCTATTTACCCAATAGGTAATAGTATTTCTTTCTAGAAGATTTTGAATTTTGTTTTTAATGCTTTTCTGTGTTTTCAAAATTTTCTACAGTGAACAGATACCATTTCATATTCAACAAAAGTAAGTTACCTTGAGCTTTTAAAAAATCATGTCAAATGTGAGGAGGATCACTAACCAGCGTGCTGAGCTCTGAGCTCTATCTAAGCCCCTCGCGGTTATAGAGGATGCTGCTTCTTTTATATTTAATCCTGCAGCAAATTTCGAAATGAGCCATAGGGTCTTTTGCAGTACATCAGAGACCCCAAAATGCTCTGGGAAGCAAATGGTGGGGAGACCTTTACAGGCACCTACCTTTGCATTTGGTGGACTCCTCTGACTTCCTTTAGTTGTCCTATTGCTTGAAGAGAGGGATACTTTTGTGCTGAATGAACAACTTGCTAGAACTTGGTATGACAGCATGAACAACTCCAGCTTGCCATCTTGATCCAGGCTAATTTATGTGATTGTGGAGCCCAGAGATGGGGGATGGGCTAAAAGGCAATGATGGCTTGCAGGCCCCTTGGTGGGCCTTAAAGACATGGTTTTCTAGCCTAGAAAGAACCTCCTCAGACAGTGCTGTCCAGCACCCAACACAGCAGAGTGAAAAGGGAATGAATGCTGACTCGTTTTTTTTCCTTGGGCTTCTAAGATCCTTTGGCCATCAGGACACTGTCTACAGGCTGAAACGAGTGGATCACAGGCACTGACTTCACCATTCTTATCCCCACCCCACAAGTCCTTTTCCTGGTGGAGAGCTTTCTTCTTTTCCATGACATTAAATCTCAGCTCATTTCGACTTTAAGCAGGATGCATCTCTGGCCTGAAGGGAACCCAGATTATACATTTAATGGAATTTCATGTTTTCTCAACCAGGAGCAAAGACTTCATAATGACAACCTAGATTACCACGGTAACACAATAGGGCGTTATTAACGGCTTTGGCGACGGGGTTGGTGGACTGAGCTTCACAGGGCTTTATACCGATGGAATTTCATATTCATTTAAACATGCTGTTTTGGTTACAGTCAGGAAAAGCAGACTGCTGGGAATTCAATCAGGGATTTCAGAAGTCAGATTTGGAAGCCCTCTATCCAGAGAAAAATAGTCAAGGAGCCTCCTTTCAGTCTTCCAGGGGCCCTGCAAAATCCATGCACCCAGTTGACCAACCCACATACATGAATGTACCTTTCCTCTCTGGCACAGGGAGCTTCTGTTATTACACTGTATATTTATGTATCATATATTGGTCTATTTATAGAGCTATTAGTCACTTACACGGAAAAAGTGGATTCTTCATCATGAATCTCAGGGAAGGGCTGCCTATATTTATGTGTGCCCTAAAGACTTCAAAAACAAGATGGTGGCATAGACAGCAGAAGGAAGAGGAGACAGTGAGCTAAAGGGTGACAGTGAGCACTGAATAGCTTTATTTATAGGACTTGCCAAAGCTACAACCTGCCACCTAATAAATCTCTACGTTTGTAAAGGCCCTCTACAAGCTCACCATGTGCTCTTCCCCATGAAAGCCTCCTTACTCCTTCCTCTACTTCCTTTTTTTTTGTACAGCACCAATTTTCTCTTTCTCTTTACCCCATAAAAGAGGACCCCGTCTTGCCACTCAGAGTTCCAACCCCAGGACCTATGATTGGATGATCCCGTGGAGGTGATGATCTGTAGATCATTACTGTGTGTTCTATTTCAGGGACATGGTCATTAAACAGATTTTTATAGCATTAGGGAACCTCACTACCAGGTACAGAAGTATTTTTTTCTGGGAAAATACTTTCCGGGTTCCCAGCTACTAACTTAACAAAAGAAATCTTTAGAGTCAGAACTGAAGTCTCCCAACTCTTATGTCATCTCACAAGTGCCCCAGAGACAACTTTGCCTGGTAGCTAGGGCAAGCACTGCTGTCCCTAACTTGGAGAGAAGAAAACTTTTCAATCTTTGTCAACCCGTTGGATGAAGTGACCTGCCCACAGACCTAGGATTAGCTCATGACAGAGCTGGGGCGACGTCTGCTCCTGACTCCTGGCACAACTCTTTCCACTCATCACTGCCCTGTGCAGTTGGGTCATAATGGGAAGCACATGTCAATACAACTAGAAGAACTGGTTGGATTCCAGGCATTTAAAATTTCTGCATCCGAGTTTCAGTAAATGATGGGGCATAAGGCGATTAAGTTTACTTAATTGAAGAGCTACTGCTCTGCTCTGAAGTCAGCTCTCTTTGATTGAAACTTGCAGGGACTCCAACCTCCTGCAGGCCACAGAGATGCTTCAGAGATCTGGAGGTTAGCTGATAGGTGGGACTCTAAGGGTATCTGATGATGACGTACTTAAAGGTCCAATAAATTAGTAATTTGTTCAGATCGAACCTGACGGAAAAGGGAAATTCAACTTTGTAGATGTGTTAAAACACACAGATGTAGCTGATTTTCAGATAGGCTTTGTAGGAGGGCTTTGAGTAATGAAAAGGCCACATTGGTTCTGGATAAGGAAAACAGAGTTCATTAGAAGGTACTTTGAAAATGCTATAATAATAATTCTAAGACATTAGGAAAAAAATGTTTTCAGGAGCCAGGAATGTCATCATCTCCTTCTCCTTCCACCTTCTCCACCTTCTCCACCTTTTTCTTCTCCTTCTTTTTTTATATTTAGATGGATCCTATGGTTGGTTTTAAATATTCTTCCCATTAGGTTCTAGGTTTGGAGAGGACTTATTAGGCCAGGTACTAGTTGGTAAAACTGCCTACAAATTGGAAGGTTTGGCATATGGGTCAAAAATACATAAGGCAAAAATGTTTTGTTTTGTGTTTCTGTCTGGGTCAGCCAAGTAATTACCTCTAGTTTCCTTAGCTGTGGAGAACTGGTAACACTCAGTGTCAAGCTGAGAATAGAATCCAGGAGTTGGAGGAAGGCACCCGTCCTAAGATAACCTGTAATTATCTCCAAATGCTAAAGGACTCCCAGTGGTCCAGGGACAAACTCTGGCATCTCTTAGTGAGACTTGGCTGTCATATAAATGCAAATGGGATTTGCTTTATGATAATTTAGAATGTGTGTCTTTTTTGATATGTGGCCAAGTGACTCGATTTTGCCTCTCCTAGCCATTACTCAGCAACAAAAGACAAAGTGGGTATTTGAACATTTCCTGACATGTTTCTTAGACATGCCAGGTTCATGCTGAACAAAGTAATTAGATTTCTTCAATTTGGCTGAGCTGATTCTTTAATTCGTTTGGCATAAATATCTTCTCAATTTTAATCACAAATATGCAATCCATTAAAGGCATGGATAACACAATGCCTCTTGCATGCAATGTCCTGTTCTAGGAGCTGCAAGGGATATAAAAGCAGCAGGAAGCAGCCCTAGACTTTTTGCTTTTTAGGCAGAAAGACCTCAGAAAGACTCCAGGCAGCCAATGCTAAAGGCCAGCGAGGATTTGGGGCAGGGTAAACTTGAGATCAATACCAAAGAGAAATAATAAGTAACATTTACCGAACCCTTGTTACCTTCCTGCCACTGTGGTAAATGTGTTGACTGTATGATCCCCTTTAGTCTTTACAAACACATGAGGTCAGTATAGTTATGATCACCATTTGACACATGAGGACATTGAGGTTTAGAAAGATTAGCCAAGGTCACTCGAAGTGGTGAAACTCGGCTTCAAACCCAAGCCTCTCTGACTCATGATCTGCACACAAAGATGAAAAGAACCTTAACGTGCAAAAGAACATTGAATCGATCCGAGTAGGTTAGGCTTTGCTGTGGTAACAACTAATCCCCCAAATCTCAATGACACAAAACAACAAAGGTATCAACCTTTGTTTATAATCTATGCCTTTGCTCCATGTCTGATGAGGGTCAGCTGGGTTTCTGCTCATTAGTTGTTCTGGGAGCCAGGCTGGCGGAAACTCTTTCTTAACACCTGTTTCCACCATCACGGCTGCAAAGGAAGAACATGCTGGAGGGTCCCTGGCTGGCAATAAAATGCTCCAGCCAGAAGTGACATCCATCCTCCCACTCACAACCCATTGGTCAGAACTAGTCACATGGGAAGAGGGTGAAAAAAACATCATCCTCCCATGCATCTAAATGGAGAGAATAGCCAGACACAGGTAGGCATTAAAAGCCTCTACTGCACATGTATAATTATACACTGCTTTGGCCTGAGGAAGTAAGAACGGAATAGTCACTGAGAGAGGGTAAAGAGATAAGGCTTCTGGAAAAGAGTTCTTTTGGAGCTGTAAGTCTTAGATATGTTCATCGACCTGGAACTACTATCAGACATGACAGGTCAATCCACCCATGAGGCAGTGGTGGCTCCCGTTCTTTTCCTTCCCTCCTCATTTCTCCCACACTTTAGATGAAACATTCAGCACAGTGGGCAAAGGTTTAATTAGGTTAAATAGAAGGTGAAAATGGAGGTCAGACGTGCTCCCCGGCTACCTAAGTATTACATGAATATATTGGAAGGCTAAGAATCTCTTTGTCCATAGTTTGTGGAATATGAGGGAATTCGGGAAGGGAGAGCAGCCAGTGGAACAGTGCAGCAGCTGAGCTGAGAGGATGCTTCTATTAGTGTGGCTGATTCAAAGTTTGAATCAAGAATATCTAGGCTCCAGCCAAATGTGTTTCTCGGTGGGGGGCGGGGGGGAGGGTGCTGTTGGCATTTCTGGTAGGATATGTTTTCACTGTGAGGGACTGTACGAAGCTGAACATTTCTGACCCCTACTTTGTAAATGCCATTAGACTGCTTGGTCAGTGTGATAGCCAATAAATGAATGCCTCTACATTTATATCTAAATGCCTTCCTGTGAGATGGTACCATCCTAATTGAGAACCTCTACCTGAAAGACTGCAGGACACAGCAAGGCATGCCAATGACACTGATTCCTAGCATCCCAGGACTACATCCAAGCAGGAAGAGCATTTGTCTAGAGGAAGAAGGGGGAGACTTTAGTGATAAGAGGGCTGGTAGAAATGTAGACCTTGGAAAGGAATATGCTAAATGAGTGGTTCTCAACCAGGGCCCAGATCAGAACCTGAGGGAGCCAAGGAAGGCATATCTATTTTGGAAAAGTTTCCCAGGTGTTTCTCATGTGGTTCCCTCCATCCCACAATCCTGAGACTGAACAGGAAGACAAGGAAAGCTGCCCTGTAATGATGCCTTTTCTCCTCTATGTTGAGGATGTAGCTGAGGCAGCAGATACCCCAGAACAGGACACCAAGCAGAGTTCTTATTTTAGATGGTGATAGGAGAAGCCCAACATGCTATGGAGGAAGAAAAGCAAAGGCCACAGGTAGACCATGCTTTGCCCTGTAGTGTTGCCAGGTCCTGCTGTGTGTGCACACATATAGAAGCCATGGTGTTTGCTAGGACAGTCCTTTGCCCCCTTCCTGTCAAGACTCCATGAATATAATGTGTCCGGATGCCTCATGGGAATGAACCGAGGCTCAAACACAGGGTTCAGGAGAGCCGACTTCAAAATCAGGCATCTCCAGCTTCAAATACCAGTTCAGCATTTTACCAGCTTTCTGACCTTCTATTTAGCCTCTCTTAACCTCAGTCTTCTCATCAATAAAATAGGCATTAAAATTTCTGCCTGGCAGGAGTGTTGTAAAGATTGAATAATATTAGATTAAAACCCTTTAATGAAGCATTTGGTATGTGAGTGCCCAGATCATAGATGGTAATGGTAATGGTGATGGTGATGATGGTGGTAGTGATGATGGTAGTGGTGATGGTGATGATGATAGTGGTGATGGTGATAATGATGGTGGCGGTAGTGGTGGTGATGATGATGGTGACGTGGTGGTGATGATGGTGGTGGTTATTACCCCTAGAGCAGCGGTTCTCAACCTTCCTAATGCCGCGACCCCTTAATACAGTTCCTCATGTTGTGGTGACCCCCAATCATAAAATTATTTTCGTTGCTACTCTATAACTGGAATTTTGCTACTGTTATGAATTTTAATGTATCTTTTTGTTTTCCGATGGTCTTAGTCGACACCTGTGAAAGGGTCGTTCGACCCCCAACGGGGCCGCGACCCACAGGTTGAGAACCGCTGAGCTAGAGGAAGAGGATATGGTCCTCTAACAAAAGACATCTCCCTAGATTCCAAGCAGGATTTCCTAGCTGGGGTAAAAAATACCCTAAAGACTGCAATGAGGATTTTAATTCAATTCAGTATTTATTAAACTATGCTAAATGTATGGAATTACAAAATGCCTAAGACGTGGCCCTGGCTTTCCAGGATTTCACAGTTTATACAAAGGGTTAGGGAAGCAGAGTTGGTAAAATGATTAATTTTGGTTGAGGTGAGGGAGGCTTACAGAGCGGGTAACTTTGAATCTGGAACTTGAACATTGAGCAAGATTTTGTCAGGTGACAAAGTAAAGGAAAAACATGGCTAGCCAACGGGCAACATACAGGAAAGCAAAGTGAGACATACTTTGTGATATAAGCATAACAAGGAGACTGACAGGAAAAGAATCTAGAATGAGTGTGTTGTTTCATATTCGCATAGATTATGGGATTAAAGGTTTTTAAGGACAAAAGTGGCAAGCTTATGTATGTGTTTTATATATATATATATATATATATATATATTTACATACGTGACATTCTTGGAGTGGGAATGAGGAGAAAAGAATAAATGAAACTGAGAGCTCTTTTGTAGTGAGAAGCAACGGGACTTGAGCAATTGGATGTGGGTGATGGGAGAGGAAAGAATTGTAAGGCTAAGGAGTAGGTCTCGGAGGAAAACAGGAGTTTGGTGTGGATATGTTGTGTCTGAACATGTGTGTATTTGGGTGGAAAAGTTGAGTAAGCAGTTGGATTTATACCCTGGAACTGAAAATAAAGACTTGAGTGTTTTTAGCCCAAGAATGGCAGTTGAAAATGTGGATATGACTAATAAACCATATTAAAATCATATCAAGATATCAGGATTTTAAAATGTCAAGAAGAGGTGGTGTTCAAGGAAGAAGATGGCAAGAGCAACCTAGAGGAATTACCAAGAGGCATGTCTGGGCAAAAGAAGAAACTCCACAGAACAGAGCTGAGAAAAAGCTGCCACAACAGCCGCAAGAGAACCAGCCAAGGATTGTACCACTGAGGCAAGGAGAGAGAGAGTTTCAATGAAGGGGTGACCAGCTAGATGTTTTCCTATAAAGTCACTTCCTCCTCTATTTCTAGTCTTGGTGAATGACGTCACGCGAAATCCGGCCACTTAAGCCAAATGTCTGGGAGTAATCCTCTTTCTCAGACTGCAAGGCTTGACAGTGTCTGCCCCTACTTTTCTCCTGCGTCTAACCTCAGTCTCTGTCACGTCAGTTGTCCTTTGGCTTAGTTCCTGGTTCAGGCCATTTCTCATCAAGTTCACTGGAACATTCTGTAAATTGGTCTCTTTACATCCTTTCTTTACCCTTCCCCCACCTTGGGTTCTCGACACTGGTACGAAATTGACCTTTTTATAACCCAAATCTAATCTTGACATCCTCTTCCCCAACCCTTTAACTTTTAAACATTGCCAAAACTCTCTTAGTATGAAATGTAAATCCTTTAGCAACGTATTCCAGAGCCTTATGGCTCAGGCCACTGTGTATTTCTCTAGCTTTATCGCTTTCCACACCCTCACCTTTATAATTTTCAACAAAACTGTACTAGGCAGTTAGTTGAACCAAACCATGCCCTCCCTTGCCTTTAGCTGTAATGCCCTTCATCCCCGTTCCTGGCTTTACATAGGTGATGCCCTCTTACCCTCTGAGATGATTACTGGTACTTGGTCCCCTCTCATCACTTGTAGTGGGCTTCCTGGGGTAAGAAAAATAAAAATAATATTCACCTCTCTACAGCACATCATTCAAAACCCCTTTCTCATTTAGAACCCCTCAACCCTGATACGACAATTCATATCCCCTGATAAGCAGCAGAGTGGTCCCTTATCAAGAGAGATAGAGAGGAATAACTCTTAGTGTTTTAACTCAGTGGCTGTATTCAGTGGCCTTATTATCTTTTCCTCAAACTCTGATGCTCAACCATATACAGCTTCACTTAAGAAGTATCTGTAGGGGGCCGGCTGAGTGGCACATTGGTTAGGAGTTGGCTTGGGACGCCAGCTCTGAGCAGCAGGGCCCCTGGGTCGGATCCCACATTAGGGTCAGTGACGCTGCGCCCTCTACAGCTAAGATGGTGAACAACAGCTCCACCTGGAGCTGGGCTGCCAAGAGTCACCGGTGATGGCATAGGCTGCAGTGGGGAAGACCAGCAGTTGGCGTGAACTTTCGTGAGCTGCCATGAGCCGCCGTCAGCAGCCGTCCAATGGCCAGTGAGTGACTGCCTCACCCAGGAAGAGCGCAATGATAATACCAACATGGGCCAGTGAAGCAACATCCTCCACAACTAGACTGAGGAACAAAAGGACAGCAACTTGTCTGTTCCCCTTCCCCCAATTCCCCAATAAAATCTTAAAAAAAAAAAAAGTACCTGTAGGAACCACCTGGAACAGGGCTGTCCCAATATCTTGGTGGCAAAAGGATTATGATCAGAATCATATTCATCCTGCCATCATTCCTTACATAAAAGATAATGCAAATATCAGATTATATAGCAAATAAAAATGAAGTATTCTAGGGCTGGCCGAGTGGCGCGATGGTTAAGAACTGGCTTGGGACACAAGAGGGCCCCGGTTCAGATCCCACATATGAGGGCCAATGACACTGCCCTCCACAGCTAAGATGCTGAACAACAGCTCAACCTGGAGCTGGGCTGCCATGAGTCACCGGCGACAGCGTAGACTGCAGCCCCTGTGGCAGTGGGTTGCCATGGGCTACCGTGTGTAGCCAGCAGCCAGCGTGAGCAGCTCTCAGCCACAGTGAGCGGCCATCCAGAGGCCGGTGACTGATCTGCCTCACCCGGGAAGAGCGTAATGATGGTGCCAATTTGGGCCAGTGAAGCAAAGTCCTCCACAACTAGACTGAAGAACAAAAAACGACAGCACCTTGTCTGTTCCCCTTCCCCCAATTCCCCAGCACTGTTCCCATCCCCCCAATTCCCCAATAAAAATCTTTAAAAAAAATGAAGTATTCTAACTTTAACTATACACCAGTCACATTAATAAATATTATGAGGTAAAGGAAATACAAGATGCCATTGGCCAGCTAAAATCTAGCCATAAATAAATGTATGACCAGGACATTCCTGGCCTATGCTTGTTGTCGCAGTATAATTATTAATAGCTTTCTATTTTATTCTTGAAAGTATCTCAATTTGGATTTTAAATTATATGGTCATCCTGATTATTAACTGTCATAAAAGACAATATCAAATGAACAAAAAGGGAGAGAATTGAAGGTCAAATAGGTAAAGATCCTTGGAAACATTATTGCATTAAAATAAGCAACTGGTTCAGCACTCCTGATTGCATTTAAATGCCCCGATTTTAAGCTTTTCCTGATATCCCCACTCCCAAATTCCCATAACAATTTGTGGAAATGCTCTAGTACTTCTTACTGTCTTACCACCTAACCTTATGAGTTGTAATTGTGCATTTCCTGACCCCTCCATGGGAGACAGGGTTGCATAGGTGTCAAGAGCACAGATTTAAACACTGGAAAGGAAACTGTATGAGCTTAGTGTTTGAACTAAGAGCATGGACACTAGGGCCATACCGCCAGAGTTCCTATTCCAACCCTGCCACTTACTAGTTGTGTGTCCTGGAGCAAGTTACTTACTCTCTTTGTGAACTCAGTTTCCTCATCTGTAAAAGGGAGCTAATAGTATTATCACATAGGATTGTAGTGCTCAGGACAGAGTCCTATGAACCCACAAGAAGTGCTCATTAAGTACTAGCTATTAGTAAATGGAAATGAATGTAAAATGCTCAGCACATGCCAGATACTTAGCAAGTACTCAGTAAATGTCATGTAATTATTATTAATTTTTATGATTCTAAAGGACCTACCAGGCATTCAAAAATCAGTTTGCTAAATCATTAACTATTATCTGTTGTATTTGTGCATACTTATAAATACATTCAGCAAGAATAAACTGAGAGAGGCCATATGCCTGACCAAAAATAAAGGCATTGGTGACTTTTGGAAGTGCTGTTTTAGGGCATCAGAAATGCAGCAACTAAAATGTAATGATCTGAGGAGCTTAGTGGGAGATGAGAAAGGAAAGTAAGTTTGTTTCTGACTCCTGAAAAAGAAGCTTCTCCTTCTCCTTCACTGCCTCCCCAACTATCATCTAAAACTGCCCCACCCCGAAAAAGAAAGTCTTACGGAGGCGTCTAGCTGCACTGGATAGTCAAAGGGGCAATTACACCACGAAAGAGAGAGGATGGGAACACCAGACATCTTTATGAAAGTGGTTCTGTCCAGCACTGCTGAGTCCTCCCCATAGATCCTGGGCCTCCAGGGAAACGGCAGAGTTCTTTCTGCCTTTGATTACATGGATACAGTAGGGATTAAGAATGAGGTCAGATACACCACACTGTGAACTTGGAGTAGATACCAGACCAAACAACCCTACATAGGACAAGTTGGAATTGGTGTAACTATGTCTAAAACAAACACACACACCTTGCAAGGATGAAGTTCCTTTGTGGGAAATGATATCAAGCTATTCCATTTCCTACTTCTCCTAATTGGGAACGATAAAATAAGCTCACTTTAGCCATTTCTTTCCCCCAGATTGCAGAAATGTATAAGTGTGAAATGATGTCATATATATATACAGAGTGTGCCCCAAAAATGTATACACATTTTAAGAAAGGAAAACTGTATTAAAATTGTAACAATATATACCAATAACAAAAGATGAATACAAGTCATGTGTATACATTTTTTTGGCACCCCCAAGATAGATATCTATCTATCTATCTATCTATCTATCTATCTACATATATATAAAATTCAAATGTATATAATTCCATATATATAATTTGAATAGATATATAAAATATTTGGGAAGCAAATACCAGATCCAGTTACACCTTCCCATATTCGAAGATGAAAATAAGGCCTATAAAATTTTAGCAACTTAAAATAAGTGATTAAACAAATTCCTGAGGTAGAAGAACATATTTATGGAAAGAATTTTCAACAGCAAAAGAGGTCAGTTTTAGAACCATATGTTTTATAATTTCAATGAAGTTAAATAAAATAAGAAATTTGTGAAACAAGATAAAATATGAAATGAGAATAAAAAGGACCTAGAACAGTTAAGGAAATATAAAATAATATGGAAAAATGTAAAGTCACCTGAGAAGCAGTAAAAAGCAGAGCTGACTTTGCAGAAAATTGAAGGCATGTTTGAGAAATTCTCATAATTTGAATAGAAATTGAGTTTGATGAAAGTGAATTTGATAAATAATGAATGACAAAAATAGATATCCAATATACCAGGTAATTTGGATTGCTAAAGAGTAGTCTAGAAGAAACATTTAAAGATTTAATAGAAGAGAACTTTTCTGATTTAAGAAAAACCTGAAAATGCAGATAGAATAGGTTTATCAAATAATAATCAAAATTAATTAATTAAAAGAGACTAACACTTAGACACTTCCTGGTGACAATTTTTAATTTCAAAAACAAAAGATTTTTATTAGTGGGAGAAGATACAGGTTGCCTGCAAAAGCTCTGCAACACTAAATGGTGGAGAACTTCGATGGGATAAATTTATGACTTAAATGTTATACCTAGCCAAGATGTCACTTACATATGAAGAAAATGGAAAGTCATTTCCAAACAAATATGGATTCATCTAAAAAAAGGAGTAGGAATAATTTTCTTCAAGAAATTATGTAAAGAAGTGAACCAAGTTTTTTTAAAAAAATCTTTAGAACATAATGATTATTGCATACAAGAAATGGCGATAACCATTGAAGTCCTTTAAGCAAATATATGTCTAATTAGTATTTTGCATAAACTTTGAGATGACACTGCATCAACAAACAAGAGCAGTATGTCATGAGAAAAGAGCAAGCTGAAAATAAGCTTTTGGAGAAAAAATATGCTATTTCTCAAAATTCATTGGAAGCAATGACCACCACATTGAATCCTAGAGAAAGTGAATTCAGTTCATTAGAAGACAGTTTAAGAAATTTTTCCTAAAACTCAAAGAGAAAGAATACAGAGATTAAAATTATGAGAAAAGAGATAAGTAATATAAAGTCTAGGAACAGGATATCATATATAGATATCATATATATATATAAAACAAAATTATGTATTTTTATATATATAATTAAAATTCTAGGAAGAGAGAAGAGGACATTTATTAGAGATGCCATAATAAAAAACAATAAAAAAGATCATTTTTTCTGAGCTGTATAAGGATTAGTTTTCAGATTTAGAGAAGTTATCAGCCGAATTAATTTTTTAAAAGGATCCACGACTTACACAATCTTAGATAAATTATTAAAATAGGAGATTAGAAATGTTTACGTTCTTCTAAAAAGAAAAAAAAATAGGCATCCCTTCTCTCATCAAAAAAAAAAGCATTCATTTTTTTTCAGTCTACACATTAAATGCTCAAAAAACCCCAATAATCATAGAATCTTAAGTGAAATGTGATATTTAAATTCCATAACTAGGGTTCCTCAAACATACAAAAATTTTAAATGTATACCATCCACATACCTTTATTGCAAAAAATCACTTGAAATTATTGACATTAAAATGGAAAGTGTATAGGAAAAAAAGTATAAGAAAAAAGACATGGTGTAAAAGAAACAGAAGTAATGGCCCCAGAAAAGTTATTAAGTCACAATAATGTTATCAGTTGTTAATGAGGTTATACTTGTACAGCAAAATAAACTTTAAAAGTGGATTCTCAAAGGAGAAAGTGAAAAAATAACTCATACTGTATGTTCACATATACAAAAAAAATGTTTACTTTTAACTCCCAAATGCCTCTTCTTCTTCCAAGTCTACCTACTGGGTAGTAGGAAGGATGGAAATCCCTAAATTTTGAACCCAAGTGATAATAACAGTCTGACGTGATTTTTTAAATCCCTTTAAGTGAAATGCTCAGTTTTTCTTATTTTTCCTCCCCCAATAAAATCTGGACATTTGAGAGGGACTAATTTGCCCTTGTGAATAGGTCCTTTGGTTTTAGACCAGTTGGTTCTTGGAAAGTTGTATCACATCTTCAAGAAACAGAAAATTTCAGTATTAGTTTAACTCTTCCAGTAAATAGAAAAAGGTGAAGTTTTCCAGTTTATTTTAGGAAGCTAGCATATTTCTTATGTCAATATCCACCAAAGATAATACATTCATATGCAAAGCTTCTGACCAAATTTTAATAAAAACTTTAAATCTGAAATCAAATATCATTAAAACAAAACTAACAGTATAATAAAAGTATAATATACCAAGACCAAGTAAAATTTATCCTAGGAATGCAAGAGTGCTTCCGTATTTAGGAAATGTATTATGATAACTCACATTTATTTTGAACGCTGAAGATGAAAACCAAATTATTTCCTCAGAAGAATCTGAAAAGATATCTCTCTGAATACTTAAGCATTCAAAGGATATAGAGGATATGAATAATAATTAATGAGGTTGATTTAATAAATACATTTTGAACCCTATACCCCATGGAGAATAAACTTTCCTTTCAAATGCCCATGAAATATTTATTAGGTCACAAAGAATGCCTCCATATATATCCCAAGGCACAATTTTTCCAGTCCACATTCTCAGCAATAAATAACAGGAAATGAATAGTGAAAGTACACTAAAACTTCAGCTACCAGGAAAAAAAAATACATAGATTTTTATATTATCTTGTCATAAGGAAGACTGAAAGAAAGTGACTGTCTAGGACAGAGGATGGCAAATATGGCTTGCAGACTGTTTCTGTAAATAAAATTTTATTGTAGCATTGCCATGCCCGTTTGGTTCAATCACTATCAATGGCTACTTTTGTGCACCAGAGTTGAGTAGCTGCAACGGCGACCATGTAGCCCTCAGAGTCTAAAATATTTACTGTCTGGCCCTCCACAGAAAAAGTTTGCTGACTCCTGGACTAAGAAAACATTTGCACCCCGCTAGAAAATGGACAAAGAATATTGATACCAACGTCAGCAGTTGCCCAGGGTCCCACGCTTAGTTTAGTGCTCTGCTGTCTCCATCTTGAATTTCTTAATAATTTTTGGACAAGAGGCCCTGTGTTTTCACTCTACACTGGGTTCTACAATTATGTAGCTGGTCCTAAGTGATATGCAATATTCTTAAAAACAAAGAAAATTAAGCAAACAATAAATATGAAAAAAAAATCTGTGGCTTATAATTAAACGCATCCACATAAAAACTATAATGAAAATCCATTTTCATTTACAAAACGTACATATATTTCAGGAGTTACTCAAGAGTGTGGGTGAAGGGTAAGAAAATGAGCACTTTATAATGTGCTCCTTAGAGGTTAATAACCATGAGGGTGGGAAGTGAGAGTTTCAACAGCTACCTACCTCCATGCATGGTCACTGTGTTCTAAGCAGGAGGCTTGGCCCCTCACAAAGATTAGATTTAATTCTCGGAACAATCCTTAGGAGATACATACTATTGTTTCCATTGCTTAAAGGAGGAAGCTGAAATGTAAGAAAGTGAAACATCATGTTTAAATGTCACGCTAGTAGTGGGAGAGTATGAGTTTGAACTTATATCAGCCACCACCTCGGTGCTCATAACCCCTGGTCGGAACAGCCTGGGGAATAAACTGTTACACATTTCTCGGGGGAGGTTGGGCATTGCTATCAAGAGTCTTAGAATTTTGTATCAACTTTAACCCAGAAAGTCCACCTATATTAGGATTTTCTTTAATCTAGTATAAAAAAATGCAGTAATCATAAATATATGTGTCTGAGGCTAGAAAAAACAAAACTTACTCTCACTGTACTCAGATATATAGAAACTAATTCAAAGCTGTTTTGCTTATTCTCCAAAGGCCTTCCTGCTGGGTGCAAGTGTAGTGAGCAAAGGAGGCAACTGTCTTCCAAACTGGAAATCTTAGCCCAATGCAAGAATTTAAATACTCAGTAAATGTCTTTTAAGTTTTGTCCCCCTCCCCCTGCACGTCTCTCACTTTTATGGCTGTGTGTTTGAGGGGAGGTGTCCCTGTGGCATGCACGTGACGGGGGCCTCTGACTTCACTGGCAGCCACAGGACCATCCCTTGTCTAGTCGTGGTCGCCTGGTGGTCATCCACAGATCACATTGTTGGCTTTGGCTGGTGAGCCGTGGGCCTCATTTATCACATCTTGGTGTGCATGGCAATTGTGGGAAATACTTTTTGGGCAGCTAACCAACTCTCTGTTTCCTTAACAACAACAACAAAAATTTTCTTTTAAATTTGCACCCAAAATACCAATAGTTGATAAATGTTTTCAGGCTTTTCCTGGTGTGTGTGTGTGTGTGTGTGTGTGTGTGTGTGTGTGTTGGAAACGGAATTAGTGGAGGTGAAAGGAGTACATTTTTTGCTGTATATCTTTTTGATCTTGACCCCCAAGAAAACATACAATTTACATCTTGACAGTATATACGTTGTATGCATGACTTACATGTAATGACCAAAAGTTTCGCATAGCATTACTTTTGTTACAGTATGCAATATAGCCTCATATTTCTATGCTATTCTATTTCATTTTTTCAAAATGTTGGCAACATCCCACCAAACTGACCTCCCAAATCACTAAAAGTTTGCCTTCATCATTTAAAAAGTCATTGTTTTCATAGCCATCCATTAGATTGACTGAAAGGGAAATTCTTCACAAGTCAGTAGGGTGGGGCTGGGGGCTCCATGACACAGACAGGAGCAGGGTGATAGTCTCGCTCGAAGTACAGTGCTTGGTGGCTTGGTTTGGGTCTGGACCGGTATCTAAAGAAACTGGAGTGGAAGCAAGAGTTGAGGTCAAGCTTTTTGAGCAGGAGGGAGGCTTGGCCATGACCCCAGTCAGTAATAGGAGGGTAAGGCTGAAGGCCTGGGCCGGGTTTAGGGCTCCAGCCCGTTAGGGTGCAGTGTGAGGTCAGGAGGAAAGAGACGGAGGCCAAGAAAGAAGCTGGGGGAGCAGAGGGAGGGGCAAGTGCGCTCAGGGTCTTTGACTAATTGCTGGTCTCCCTTAGTGGTGCCTGAAGCTGCCATGGCCTTCAGGATCCACCGGGGACCTCGGTGGGTCACTGAGGACATCAGTGACTTCAGTCGGGTGGGGCTAAAGAACAGCGGGGACTGACAGTTTTATAATTTCCATCCTTAGAGCAACTCTGCTCTTCCAGATTTGAAAGACTAATGGGCAATGGTTCCAACGATGAGCTCTCTTTTTCACCTTTCTTCTCATTCTAATCCATGTGCAAAAGAAGGGGGCTAATTTAAACTCAATTTCGTCTGTTCTGACTCGGGTTGTATGAGTGGTTAATGGAAAGAACCTGTGTTTTCTAAGGAGCATAAAACCACAGGGAGGTTTGGAAACTCACATAAACACAAAAGAATGTATTTCAGAAAACAAATCAGAATGAGACTCGGAGTTCTTGTTTTGCTCCTACTCTTTGCCATGGATGTAAGCAAATGGTAATCTGAGGGCAATGCTGGGTTCCAGGCAAAATCACTCCCTGGGAGCACGCGGTGAATGCAATGTCACAAAAAGTTATTGACTTCTTACCATGTTCCGAAGGCTGGAGAAGGCATAGAACAACAAAAATAAGTAAGAAACGCTGGAGCTGCCCCCAGGAGTGACCTTCTCATGGGACCAGTAGTGAGGACTGGTGGCGTTGCCTCCCTGTGGTCTGGGGAGGTTTTCTCTAAGCCAAGTCAGAAGGTGGTGTGGGAAGCTGTGGACTCTGATCTTGAGTGGATCCATGTATTGAATGAATCTTCAAGCACAGAATTCAAGCAGAATTCCTGGGAGGCCACTTGAATTTCGGATTTTGTTGAGATTTATACTTGTGGAACCAAGGCACAAAATCCCAAAAAGGGTCCTGAGTCATCCACAGCATACCGATACCCATCTGGCCCATGAACCTCTCCAGGGGGTAGAATTACATTTGAGTTAGGATTTAAGTGGGTAGGAGGGACCTTTCCTATCCACTGATTTCTAAAACATGGGCATTTTAACTCTCTGTGTACATGGTTTTCCCAGCAATTGTGTATTGAAAGCAATTCCTTAATAAAAAAATAAATAAATAAATAACCAATTCACAACAGAGTCCAATGGAACATTTCCCAGCACTACTTATATTTGGGCTATGAAGGAGTTTTTATTTCTGCCTTGGATCTTTGGTCACGGAAAAGCCATTAGTGTCCGAAGAGAACATCAGGATTTCATAGCTGGGATTTTAAGATCATTAACTCTTAAACAGGTTGGCATGATACATGAGATATTTTATACATTGTAGGGTGGCGAGAGGCTGGATTTGCACCCACTCTCTGCCACTTCCCCCGCCAACACCGTACTTCGCCTGGCTGGGACCAGGAGTCCACGTAGATCCTTGGAGTTGAGAGGAAGCCAGGGTCTGCACATGGCACACCGCCCTGGGTCGATTAGTCTGTGGGTAACTACTAGGGCAGATTTCAAACCAGAAAATCAGTTCACAAGGCTAAGTGCACAGGAGGCATGCATGTTTTAAGAGGAAGTCCAAACTGAATCTCTATGGGAGAGGGGAGGAGTCTCGTTGGGTGCCAGTGAGTCATTTCCAGAGGCTCCATGGATGAGGTATTTGGAGACCAGGGTGAGGAAGTGCAGTGGCCAGAGGCAGAGGAGAGGACTGGGGCACCAGGCAGGCAAGCCTCTTACTCCTGGGGATTTGAGTTAAAGAGAGATAAGCAGCACCCCCAACGCGGCTCTATCCTTTTCCTTGGGGTGATTTGGTCTTGGGGCAGGGTAGACCGTGCATGTGTGGGTGAAGAAGGCTCAGTAATAAGAGCCAGAAGAATCCCAAGGTGCAGGCCTAGCTAACCCTATATCCTGCTGCCTGTTAGCAGCTGAGGCCCCTTGGGAGCCCATGGTGATGCAGAGAAGACAAAACCAGTTTGGTTCCCAGAATCTTAGGAGATTATGTTTACTCTTCATACTTGAGGGAAAAGGCTATGTACATCTCAAGTGTGTCCCAAAGGGGGTACATTTTGGTCAAAGTTTATATAATTGTGTAAAAAATGGTCATGTGTAAATATGAAACAACAAACCTCAAGAGTAACAGGGCGATTATTATCAGAGTTAGAATGAGAAAAACAAGTTTCTCCATACCTCCTCACCTCCTGTTTTATCTTAAGGGTCTCATTTTCTTTTCTTCTCGAGAAACTACAGCACCTGCCCCATTAACAAGAAAGTTTTCCAGATAGATCTAAACTTTTCTCTACACCCCAGGATGTTTCTTGAATCTTTCCCTGTATCTAGCTAGCATCATTGTATCATTGCATCAATTTTAAAATTGATACATCATTGTAAGATTGTATCAATTTTACATATCAGTCAGAAGAATACTGAAAATGAAATGTTTTAAGACAAAAGAAAGTGAATTATCTTTGGGTGATCCGTTTAATAAGTAAAAGAATGCAAACTGATTTGAGATGGTGAAATAGGGCCAAATGGTGGAGAACAGAGAAATAGTACACCAAAAAAAGATTTATTCCAAACCTCTGCTCCTTAAGCAGAGAGCCAAGAATAGCCCCTGAATTCTAGGTCAAGTCCTTATTTCACCAACACTTTGCCTCCCCTCCCAGGGTAATTCCCTCACTGCACGACTTCTCTACTGATGAAGAAAATGAACTCTGGAGGGGGGAGGGGGGATTCCTCTCGAATCATTAGGCATCTTACAGTACTACCTACCCTTCTGTAACCAAAATTGCAGACAGTACTTCTCCTGGTCATAGAACCAAAGCACAGCATTGCATTCCAGAAGTGGGCACAGCTGTCCAGTGTCCAGGGAAATCTCAATTCCAGTGGAAAGGAGCTGTAGAATTCTGGATTGGACTCTAGCTGATAGTCAGCCATGTGGTGCCTCTTCTGGGGCATTGGGCCATATCTACCAGACCCTCAGAGACCCCCCAGGGCCAGAGCATCTACCCCATGGCTGAAGGAGAGCAGCCAGGACCAGTCTTTGAGATTTAAAGTATACACCTGAATCCTGTCCAGGATGACAGCTGGGATTCTAATGAAAGAGAATTCCCAAAGCATTAATAGCCCAAGGCTAGATTATGCAGTTCTGGTAAGCTCTTGGGAGACTCCCAACTGCCGTTAAACTCAGAGATCTAGTGTTGGTGATTACGTCGACCCATTCACCAAGGAGCTGTGCTCCAGAATCATTGATCCATCTGGGAAGGCTCCTCAGGTTCACATAGGGTCACAGGAGTTGGCTGGAGCCAGCTGGGTCCGAGTCCCAAACCCAGAGTGTTTATCCAAATGAGGGAGGAAGAGGTGATGTCCAGCTGGCAAAAGCTTAGGAGCTTCCACGAGCAGTAGAGGCTTCTTGTCTTCATGCTCTTCTTTCTTCCATTCAACAAACAGGTAGATGCTGGAGAGAAAAATATCTTTGCGACCCTCACAAGGGGAGCGTGACAAAAGAGTGATTGCAACTCAATATCAGAGAATGATGACTGAGAGACGTACAGGGGGCCCTGAGAGCATGGGACAGGGGCAGAGTGCCTCATCTGTGTTGGTCAAAGGCAACAGGCAGAGACTGAGTTGAGTCTTGAAGAGGGGGGTAGGAGTTTGCCAGTGTGGGCGTGGAACATCCCAGGCAGGTGGGATATGTATACAGGCTGAGAGACGGGAACGGAAATGGTTTATGGGAAAAGGTTGACTTTTGGCAGGAGGGGCCCCCAACCCCCTTTCTCACCCTGATCCCTTTCCCCCAACTCCTCACCCCCTCACTCTGTGGGCTCTATGCTGCTGCCATATGAAATAGCTTGCTCTACCCCACACAAGTGTTTAAATATGCATTTCTGTATTTACTAGAAGAGTTGAATGATTGTTCAAATGCTGATTTACCATCCTTTAGGGTGTTGCTTGTTCTGATCTTTTGTCTATTTTTCTAGTGTTTGCCTTTTTGATATGTACTTGTACCAATTATTTACATATCCTGGACACTAATCTATTGCCTTTTATATTTGCTGCAGACAAATCTTCTCTCACTCTTTTGTCTTTGAACTTGTTTCTGGTATCTTTTCATCATTTAGAATTTTAGACACTTCAATCAAAATTATCCTTTCCTAAGAAAAAAATCCTACTTTTTGTATCATGCTGAAGAACCCCTTCACTAACCTGATGCCATAAAAATCTCCTATAATTCATCCAGTGGATTTAATGTTTTGTTTTTCCCATTTGGTTTTAGTACATCTAAGATTACACTTGGTGTAAAATTGTGTTTTTTTTCAATTAGAAATCCATTGCTGCAGCATCATTTATTGAAGGGTTTATTCTCCTTCCCCCATTTGAATCACCTCTTTCACTCTATAGCAAGAGCTTACATAGGCTGAGGTATGGGTTCTCCATTCTACCCCACTAGCTTTACTGTTATATCATGTTTTATGCATATGGGATCATTATATCTATTAGGGCAAGCTTTACAACTTTGGTCTTTTTCATAATTGACTTGATGATTTATAGACCTTTAATCCCATTTTATTTTTAAAGTCAGTTTTTGAGTTTCATAAAACATCCTTTCAGAATTTTTCCTAGAATTGGAGTTATAGATTAACTTAGGGAAAGTGAGATGTCCTTACGATACGGAGTTTTCCACTGTATGATCATACACATTGTATCATTTGTGTTCAAGTTGGACAGACATATCTGTCTGAATATGGGGCACAGAAAAATAAATTCTCCTCATAGAGATGGAATACACTCAATGAGAGGAATATTGTACCATGAAAAGGACAGCATAAAACCTACTTTGCACAGATTCATCTTAAATATCTATAAAATAGTCTAAAACAAAAAATAGCAACCAATAATTTCTAGAAGTTAAAATTAAGGTAAATGAGTACATACAAAAATAAAAGTAATCTGAAACCGGTGGAAAATGTTTGCAGTACAAAATGTCAGACTAGAAGGAGCAAACTCTAACCTCAACAATTATTAGAATGACAGACAGCAATGCAGAGCTCAGCTGAAATAGATCCTTACGTGAAAGGAAAGAGGCATCCTAGCTCCAGAAAAGAGTGGGTTGTAATAGAAAAACCTACTAAGAAATCACTGCAACAGATGGAGTACAAGCACTGTGGAAATACTTAAAAGCTGAACTGAAGCCATAGTAAATGGTATCAATGAAATAGAAGTCAGCCTCGGGAAATAAAGAAAACCCCTTCCAACTCTAAAATTCTTTGACTCTATGTGTCCTAGAGAAAGTTTTCCTCTTTTTTCAGTAAGATATGTTTTTTTTTAATATAATAAAAAGTTGTGCAGTTTTTCTTCTTTTATTAGAGTGACTAATTACATTAGATTTCCTTAAATGTTGACCTTTCAGTACACTCCAGAAATAAACTCCATGAATTAATTAATTATTATTCTTGTTGCTATTATTGCTAATAGCAATAATAATAATTGTTGATAATAATAATAATTATTATTATTATTCCTGCTGGATTCATTTGCTAATATTTTATGTAAAGATTTTGCCTCTGTATTTAGAAATGAAAGTAGACCCTTTTTTGAAGGTGGGGGGTGATTTGTTTATCTTTCTCTGTTTGGGCATTTAGCTTGTGCTAATTTCATTTAAATCAACTGGAATCTTTCATAAGAGGAATAATTTAAGTAGCACACACACAAAACACCTGTTTCTTAAAGATTTGAAACTAACCTATGAATCTGATTGAGCCCAGGATGTTTTTCGTGTGTGAGTATGAGAAGTGGGGGTGGGAAGTGGAGTGAAGAGAGACCTTTAACAAAAATTTTAAGTATTCTTACATTAAGTCTGAACACCATTTTAAATGATTTACAAATTTATGGACATTTCAGATAATGAGCCCAATTAATGGATATGTCAAATGTCAATTAATAGAACATGAAAATAAATGATACAAGGTAAAGACAAATGAACACCCAATTGAGTAACGTCTGCTTTTGTTTTCCTAGATCAGGAAGTGTGCTACATCACTGGAATGAAATCTATTACTTTGTGGAACAGTTGGCTCATAAATTCATCAGGTGAGAAACGCAATGCATAGTTCTCTGTCATGATCAAAACCAGCCTGTGTGTGCTATTCTGCTCATTACTGACTACTTTGGTGATGCTTTTTGACAAAGGCGGACTCTCAGATCTTGGACCAGACTTTGTTTTCATCTTTGCCATGTATTAGAATGACGTTTGGCTTTGTTTTCAAGAGGACCCCAATGTGGTTATAAGACTAGAATTTTAACTTTGTCTTTCTCTTATTTAATAAATTCTTCTAGAAGGGTCATTAACATTTTCTTTCACAGTGTATCACGCTGGGGCAATTGGCTTATTCTAACTGGACTCATGTGGAGGGAGTGTAGGGTGTAAGATGGCCAGTTTACACTGGCCATCATGCCAGTTTGCTCAGAACTTTCCTGATTTTAGCACTACAAGTCTCACATCCAGGGAGCTACCTTCAGTTCTGGGCCATGACCATCCTGGTTGGTTAGCCTAGCTATGTGCCCTATCAGGTAGAATTCTCTGAGCATTCTTAACACCACTTTCCAAAAGAGGACAATGCAGTTTTGAACATCATCCCTGTAAACATGACAGGGACTTTAGAGATCCTACTTTCTATTAAGTATAAATACCCACTAGTAAAGGAAAGGAGGTCATTTTACCTGCCTTGGGTGCAGCCTGTAAGGGATAAACAATTGTGATAGCTTTCATGGAGGTGCTTGAAGCCAGCTGTCAAGGTCTTTGATAAAATTGTTCTGATTATTATAATTCTAAAGCAGCTTCATTCTTGCCAGTGGCCTCTGTAGAGTCTTCCAGCTGATACGAGTAACCATAAACTTTTTTTTAAAAGATTTTTATTGGGGAATTGGGGGATGGGAACAGCGCTGGGGAATTGGGTGAAGGGGAACAGACAAGTTGCTGCCTTTTTGTACTTTAGTCTAGTTGTGGAGGACGTTGCTTCATTGGCCCAAGTTGGCACCATCATTGCACTCTTCCCGGGTGAGGCAGATCAGTCGCTGGCTACTGGACGGCTGCTCACAGCGGCTGCTGGCCGCTCACGCTGGCTGCTGGCTACACGCGGTAGCCCATGGCAACCCACTGCAGCAGGGGCTGCAGCCTCTGCTGTCTCCAGCAACTCACGACAGCGCGCTCCAGGTTGAGCTGTTGTTCAGCATTTTAGCTGTAGAGGGCAGCGTCACTGGCCCTCATATGTGGGATCCGAACCGGGGCCCTCTGGTGTCCCAAGCCAGCTCTTAATGAACACACCACTCGGCCGGCCCCATAAACTTTTTTTAAATAAAGTTCTTTGTCTCAGAAGCTATGTTCTTTTCTGAGACCTGGGTAATGCAAACATGTTCCCTCCAAATTCAGTTACTGGTTTCAACATGTACCTGCCTTCCTGATGGGGGGGCGGTATCTTCTCTGAGATGCCAAGAATTGGAAGCTGCAGCAAGAAGCATCTAAACCCAGCTGAATGAGAAAAGCAGATGCTGGGGCGGGGGTAGAGGAAAAGCAGAGGGAAAGGAAAGAAGCAAATACTTGGGTGGTGTTAAAAGCAAAATATTTAAGAGAATCATAGAAGCTTAGATAGTATTGAAAGAAATAAGCCACAAACTTATCCTCAGAGACATCCACTAACCCTTAACTTGAATAGCTCTGGTGAGAAACTGCTGCCTTTTGAAGCAAACAGTCCAACAGTTGGACAATTACAGTTTCCAGAAAAGTCTTTTTGTCATTCAGCCAAAATGTCCTTCCCTGCACTCTTATCCATTGCCCCGCTGGAGTAATAGAAAACAAATCTGCCTCCGGATAGTTGCTATGTCTCTGCTCTTCTAGACTTCTGTTCCCCCTGAAGCAGAAAAGGCTTTGAAGTTAGGCAGATATGGATTTGAATCTAAGCTCCATTGTGCAACCATAGCAATTAACACCCTAGTTTGCATGTAAAAATTATGAGAGGAAACATGTGCAAACCAACTAGCCCAACTCCTAATTGAGAGGGCACTCAACACTTGTCTTTCCCAGCCCCTTCAGCAATTCCAGGCACTTTACTATCTTAGAATCAAAACAAGTTAGAGGTAGGAGTTCGGGGAACTATGAGACCACTTAATCTAATCCTCTCATTTTGTAGATTAAGAAACTGAGGACCAGAGTGGTTGACATGGCTTCACCCAGACCATGAAGCACTTTTCTCAGCTTGTCTCCCCTGGCCTTCCTTGGCTATGGACCCCATCAAAGTGTGGTACCAAGACATTATTGACATGCAAACTCCAAGAGGGAGGGGCTGTATTTTGTTGACAGCAGCAGCCAAAGTGCCTGTAACAGTGCCTGACACATAGTACATGCTCAGTCAATAACTTTGAATAAGTGAATGAATTTTGAAAAGGAATGAATGGTTTTTATTTATCCGTTCTAATACATAGTCTAGGCAGCTGATACTGCAGGAGAGGGGGGAGAAGTTCATTCAATAACAGTGACTGACACCAGTACAAATATATCATTTCTAATTTCAGTGGGATCCTTGAAATTTCAGGTCCTTTTATTTGTCTTTATTCTGACCCTTCTCATTTTCTTAATAATGATCCCAACTCTTCACCATTTTTTCAAGCCCCCAGCCTACACCTCACATCCATCACTCTCAGCAAAGAACCTTGCCTCCTGTTTCACCAAGAACCCAGAGAATAGCAGACAAGTGATCAGCTCAAGATCCAATTCTCCTCTGAAAAGATGCACGCACGTCCTTCCCATCATCTTCAAGATTGAATTTTCTCTTCTATTTAAAGCCACTCCCTCCATTTTAGTCCATTTTATCCCATTGTCTCCAATCTCCTCTAGGTCTTTGTTTTTCTCTGTATTTTCTCTACCTTTCACCTAGCTCCATTTCCACTGCCAAGAGACATAAACTAACCTCTCCTGCCCCTTGTCTGAAAAAAATGAAAACCAAAGAATCTCCTGGTCATTTCTCCTATAGGCACTGTCCTATTTCTTTACTGGCTTCTCACTCAGATATCTTGAAAGACTTGTTGTCTCCATATCCTTAACCCACGGCCATACGGCTGTCATTCCCACCCTCTAACTCCCTGCTCTCACCAAAGTCATTAAGTGATGCCCTGGAGGTCAAATCCAGTGAGCTCCTGGTCGTGCTTATTCTGCTGGACAGAGATTTCATTTAATCCAGACTTATCTCTCCTGGAAATTCTCTCCTCCACTTGCTTCTGGTTCTTTCATCTCACCGACCAGAGCTAGGCCTTCGAATGTTGATATTGGCTCTAGATTTGGCTCACATCCCTTCTCGCTGCTGACACTTTCTTTGAACAATTTTACTCACATCAGTAGGCTGAGAACTCACAAATTATTTCTCTAGCCTCTTGGAGACCTACATTTCCCACATTTCAAATTCATCCTTTCCAGAGCTGAACCCTGTATGAGTGAGACAGCATAGTATAGTGGTTAAGAGCCCATGTTCTAGAAGCAGAATGCTTGGGTTTAAGCCCCAGACCTGCCACTCTGCCACTGCGTGACTTTGGGGAAACTACTTTATCTTTCAGGGTTTTAATTCTCTTCTGTGGAAAATAGAAAGAATAATAGTACTGATCTCATAAAGTTGTTCTAAGTTTCATGAGATAACACATGCAAATCACTTATAATAATGCCTGGTACATACTACGCACTTGATAAGCTTGGCCATAATTAGTATGACCATAATCATTATCATTGTCATTTAGGACATGGTGTCCTGCTGGCCCAGGACTAGTGAGGGAGTAACAAGCAGCATGGTGTCATGGACAGAGAATCCAGGTCTGTTTCAAGAGGCCAATATTCAATACACCAAGTACTGCCTAGGCTCCTATCCAGTATTAAACACCATGCTAAGAGTTTCCAAAGATGCATCAAACAAATGGTAATGAATGTAGACTTTATGCTGGAAGCAATAGAAGCCATTAGAGGTGTGACTGCAGATAAGTGACAAGACCTGATGTATATTTTAGGAAGATAATTCTGGGAGCAGTGGAACAAGGAATGAGTCAAGGCCACCAGCTAGGAAATAATTGCAGTGGTCTGATCATTGAGGGCAAATTCCTAAGTTAAGAGATGGAAAAGAGGGACAGGTTTCAGATACATTATAGGAAGTGGGAACAATAAGAGTTGTTGCCAGGTCAGGTTTGGAATGCTATTGCATTGTGAAGAAATAGGTTGGTGCCATGGTGGATGAACCAGTTGGTCACCCAGGGAAGAGCCCCACAGGATGGTGTTCCACTGGTGAATCCACTACAGTCTGACAGTCCCTCTTGCAAATGGAGAACCATATTTGGGTCTCAGCCGAAAGTGTGGATTTTACATTGTGTGGATTTTACATTGACAAGCTCCCAAGCACTGCCATGTAAAAACCATGCCAATGTATTCATTAATAATGAGAAGTATAACTACCGAGATATTCTTGAGGCACTTTCTCTCCTTAAAGGATAACTTCCTTGGAAAGTCAAATAGAAATTCAAAGTTGATGGTGACCCTGCTCTCAGAGCATAAGGAATGCAACGTATGATCTTAATAGCTGATGGCATCAAGCTGCAACAGCCGGAAACACTCTCTTCCTCATACGCAGACTACTCTGGAGATGCTATCAAATTTGAGTGTATCGGGATCCTCCTTTTTATACAGACACCATGCAGACCATCCCCCTTCTAGGGACACGCTTCTTCAGACAGAGCACAGGGCAGTGATGAATTTTCGCTTTCTTACTTATAATCCGCACTCGCAGAGGGGTGGTGTTAAGTCAGAAGCAGCCTCCAGGCAGAAAACGCAGGCCTTCTCTTTGGTCCAGAGCTTCAAATCTGATGCTGGCTGAATGCTGGCAACACCAGCTGTGGAGGCCCCATTGGGTTCCGCATCCTCAGCTCTGGCAGCTGTGATATAACGGGAAGAGCAGGGAGGAGAAAGCCCGGAAGGGAATGGCGTTCCATATGTTTTCTATCTGCCCTAATTGCATTTCTTTTCCTTTCCAGCCCTCAGCTAAGAATGTCCTTTATTGTCTTCTCTACTCGAGGAACAACCCTAATGAAGCTCACCGAAGACAGGTAAGAATGGTCCCCATCCCTGTCACTCAAATGCCCATCTTTTCTTGAGTGGTGCTCATACTTCTGCGCTAGTGCTAGCTTTGACCTGTCGGTCACTTTAATGTAATAGTTCTCTCTTTTCACTTAAGCCTTGAACTTTGCACATCGACCCATCTGCTAGTTTACTCTGCAATGGCTTTGATAGCATTTCCTGATGTTGGTGAAATTTTATAAATGACTAAATCACATTAAGGTAAATCTTACATTGGATGGGTGACTGGGTCTGCTAACTTGGAGCAGAATGTTAGCAAACCAAATTCTTGGGGGACTATATTTTCATTTATTAAATTAGATGCATTTTGTGGATTAAAGTTTCAGAGCTATAATAAGCACACTATGAGAAAAGTAAGAACTTGAAGTATTTTCGTACGTAATTACTAAGGCAGGGAATAGAAAGGGGGAGTCGACAGTACCACAAAATAAAAGGAAATTTGAATCAGGAATGGAAAAATGTTGTTGACATAGAAGGATGAGTTAGACCTAGCTTAACAAAAACATTATTTTGGGTTTCACCACTTGCAGATGAAAACGAGCACTAACAGAGACATGTCATTTATTCATAGTTAGGATGGCATAGTAGGGAAGGAGATGACAGTTTTCCTGAGTTAATGCTACTTTTTCTACATTTTAAAAAGTGATATGGTCCACATGAGAGAAGCACCATGGGGGAACATGTGTGGGACTATTAGCAGACTTACGTATGGACATGTTGGAGAAAGGAAAGGAGGCCAGGCAAGTCAGGGAAGGCAGGAAGACTTTATTCAACAACACTCCTCTTCGAAAACTGCAAATAGGACTAACAGGACAGGCTAAGGTGCTTCAGTTTTGCAGACACAGTGAATATGAGCTAGTCCCTATTTTTCTCCATGTCATTGTTTCCTATCTGTAACAAGAAGAGTAACCAGGCCATCTAGAAGTCTTTAAATGCCGTCTTTCTTTCAACAGTGCCTATTATAGGCATGCATGCCATTTGAGGTGCACAGACACCCCATTTTAAAAACAGGCATTTCTCATTTCTTATTAACAGAAGTAGAAACGGAGGCCCTATCATGTTTTCTAATTAGGGATACCCAGCAGAACCCACCTTAGATGCTGGCTCCGCATTCACTCCTGTTTTGCTGCCTCATGTTAAAATTAAACAGGGAATCATAAAGCCAAGAAACCTGTGTGACTTTCCTCCAGTGTTGGCCAAGGGTTTTAAGAAGCTCTGAGAAAGTGTCTCTAGCCTACGGGCTATGTTCCAGATAGATGTCTTTTATTCTGAGAAAACTCTCCTCTCACCCGTTCTTCACATCTTCCTACATGCAGAGGCCGCCTGGTGTTACTTCATGCTGACTCCACTCACTCCGTGCCAAGAGTTTGGCCATGAGACCAAGTTCACACACCTCTTGCAGATAAGTTGTGTGCTACTGCTCACAACCTCTGGGAAGTGGGGCGGGCAGAGGTGGGCCATGGATTGACCAACACTATTGCAATGCCTAGGCTTTCAGACCCATTTTGGTTATGCTAGTTCATCTTAGTCCTTTGAATCCTACTTCTGAATCTCCTCTTTTGTGACTTAACTTCGCTGCTAGTTTCCTGTGCCAATGAGAAAACAGATTAGATCCCCAATTTGTTAGAAACAGCATTTAATATTTAAGAGCAGAATATGCATCAAATAACAGCCAGAAATGCCTTGCTAAAGGCTGAATGGGTTTCGTGTGGTGACTGCTTGACCTAACCTATGGGTCAGCTGGCAAAGCGTGACATGGGTCACTGACATGTCCCCAGCCTTATCAACCTATGGAAAAATATGGGCAAGCCATCGCTCTCTAAAAGACTTTCTCACGACATTAGCTAAAAGAATTAGGCTTTCAGAGCTTCCAAGCCAGTACTATTTCTGAAATATATGACTTTCAGTGTATTCGTTGGTCACAGGAATGTGTATATTTTTCTCTATATCTCATTTGATCTTCATAGTATCCCTATAAGATAGTAAAAGATGCATTATTATACCTATGTAACAATTGAGGAAACTCACAGTTTAAAAAACTTGTTTAAAAACAAGACATGAATTAGCAGAGACTCATTTCAACAAAAGCAAAAGATTTTGGGTCAACCGAGAGAAATAATATCAAAGGTATATTTGCATTCAATTCTTGGGATTGAATCCACAGAAGGGAAGCCATAGGGAAGTTGAAAAAATAGAATGGAAGACAGCTATGGTGTGCTGAGCTGTAGCTGTACTATTAGAATAATAATACCTATCATTTGTGTCTTTTATCTGCTAAGCTCTTTATGTATCATTTCTTATCTATCCCTATATAACCATTATTATTAATACATCAATTTCTAATGGAGTCTCTGGTCATTTCATCCATTTTTTTATAGGCAATATGACATTTTTCACTAACTGCTTTCAAGATTTTTTTTTCTTTATCTTCAATTCTCAGCAGTTTGATTATGATGTGGCTGGGTATGGTTTTCTTTGAGTTTATCCTATTTTGGCTTTGCTGAGCTCATTGAATCTATAAATTTATGTCTTTCACCAAATTTGAGGACATTTTTTTTTTCAAATAGTTTTCTGCACTAGTCATTTTCTCCTGTCCTCTGAAACACCAGTGGCACAACGGTGAGACCTTTTGATATTCCATATGTCCCTTTTCAGTTCTTTTTCAACCTCTCTTCTTTCTGTTCTTCCGATTAGATCATTTCTATTGACCTACCTTTATGTTCACCGACTCTTTCCTCTGTCATCTCCATTCTGCCACTGAGCTCAGCATCCATTTAATTTTTTACTGTAGTATTGTGTTTTTCAGCCCTACAATATCTATTTGGTTCTTTAAAATTTTTTATTTCTCTGCTGAGAACTTTCATCTTTCCATTTATTTCAAGTGCATTTACCCTTACCTCATGCAATGGAGTTATTATAACAGCTTTAAATTGTTCGTCTTATAGTTCCAACAGCTCAGGTTTGGCATCTTACTTGTCTTCTCCCTTGAGAATCAGTCACGTATTCTAGGTGCTTTTATGTCAAGTAATTTTAGACTATATCCTAGAAATTTTTTTAAATTATGTTGCTTAGACTCTGAGTCATATTCAGATCCTCTGGAGAATGTGGATTTTTTTCCCTTTGTTTGCTTTAGTAGGAAATCACCTTGGCTAGGTTCAGACCGCAAGCTCTATCTCTTCCTCTGTGGCTGGTGGTTTTTATTTTGGTTCCATTTTCAAGGCTTTGCTAAGCTGCATTGGGCCTGTCCCACACATGTGCAGCTCAGAGATGACTTTTACAGCTTCATACACAGAATTAGAGGGATCCCCTTCTCCAGCACTTTTCTCTCCAGGATTCCCCAACGCTATCTTTCCCTCTGAGGCCTCCTTTCAAAGTCCTCTAGAAAGAAAAATGGAGTTTCTCTTGGAGTTTTGGCTACCACATTGCTGAATGCAGTTCTCTACTGAAGTCACCCTTGAGGCAAAGCCAGGAATAAAAAAAGAGAAATAAAAATGATAGAGATTCCCTCCACATTCTTTGAACCACTGTGTGTGTGTATGGCGGGGGGGGGGGTTGCTTTAACTAGGGGCCAGAAATATGGGGGCTTTCTGGGCCGTTTAGGTAACACCCTAGACCACTACCATGTACTGAGACCCATCCTCAGGTTAAAGACATGAGAGAAAAGAGGAAAACAAATTTAGAATTCATCTTTGTGTGGGTTATTTTCCAGGTTTTAGCTGCCTTCCTCAATCCACCTGCTTTGTTTACTTTTCAGAGTCCTTGTGTGTTTGCTTTTTAAAATTTTGTCCAGAGTTTTGTTATAATTAGTAAGAGATAGCCAGGGGCAAGTTTACTCTATCTTACCTGCTATTACTTTAATTTTACAGATAATGACACTGAGATTCAAGTAATTTAGATAACTTGCGAAGGTCAAATAATAAAAATGGCAGAACTAGTATTCTGATTCTGGGTTCTGGATTTGGTTCAACTCATGTGCTTTCCATTATATCATGTTGCTCTTTCAAGATTTCTTAGCTTCATCAGTTTGCAAAGCAATTGACAAATTGTGACAAATTTTTTAGGTGTCTTCATTAACATAATAAAGGATATAATGTTAATTTACATATTATCAGAATTAATAATTTTATTGTTAACTACTGCATATGAGCCCCTAAAAACTCTGTGGATGTCTTTTCCTGATCTTAATTGAAATACTTTAAATGTTTCATCATTGGAAATGAGATCATGTCAAGGAAGTCCAACTCTTACTTTAAAAGAAATCAGGAATAGATTTTAAATGTCATCAAATGCATTTTGGCAGCTATTGAGTTGATCATGTTTTTTCTTTGGCCTACTAATACAGTGAAATGCATTAAGATGATTTTTTTAATATTGGATCATTCTTGCCTTTGTGGTTACACTTGATTGTAATATATTTTTGTTTTAATGTAGAGCTGAATTCCATTTCTGTGTTTTATTCAGAAATTTAGGATCAGTATTCATAATGGTGTTTGGGCTGCTATTGTCCTTTTTATGACTACCTTTACTTACAGTATTTTTCTGTAATTTTTTTTTTACCTTTAGATTTTATTTTACATCTAGAATTTATCCTGATGCATGGTGTATAAGGCCAAGATAAATCTTTTTTTCTTCAAATGTTTAGCCAGTTTTTCCAACACCATTTGCTGAATAATCTTTTACTACCAGTATGAAAAGTTAGACTCTGTCATAGACTTGGGGACATTGCTAAGTTTTCTCTTCTGGTGCACTGCATTTCTTTCCTATACTAGAACCAGTTATGTATTTTAATTAGTTTTAACATCTAGAAGACCCATCCTTCCTCACTTCTAATCTTGGATAAAAATCTCCCTCATCTTTAGTGGGGGTTTTTCCCTACCATGTGTATTTTAAATAATTTTTTTAGGTTCCAAAACATTCTTGTGATTTTCACTTAAATTGTAGGAAAAGTACAAAATAATCTTAGCAGATAACATTGCATTTTTACTGTATCTATTTTCTTATTTGAGGATATATCACTTTTCTTATATGTGCCTCAGTAAGATTCTGCTATTTTCTTTAGATTGCTCTTGTACAGTGTTAAGTTTACTCATAGGCATTTTAAAGTTTTGCTTCCATTCTGACTAAATTTTTTTCAGTTGTATTTTCTAAATTATTGTTCACTATAGAGCAGTTACCCTATACTTTGGGGTCCATGGGCTTTTATTAAACTCCATTAAATTATTTTTTAAAATTTGCAAGTCAGAGAGACTGTAGCTTGCATCAGAAGAGACCTATGCCCCTAAAATAGTCAAGAAATATTGGTTTGGGGAAAACTATTAGTTTTGTAGACTTATTTTTTATCCCATTATATTAATGAAACATTTTGTTATAGTTCTGATATTTTTCCAGTTAATTTTGGAGTGGTTTTCTAGTAAGATGGTTGTATTATTTGTAATTAATAACTCCTGTTCTCTTTTCTAATATTTATAGCTGTTATATTTTCTTGTGTGTCTTGTTACATTGGCTAAAATTTTTAAACTTTAATGGGAATGACTTGTGTTTCACAATTATGTATTTTATTGGATATTGACTTCATAGAGATATTTTATATCCACTATATTAAGAAATGATTCTTCCAATTTTATTAAAAAATTTTTATATGACATAAATGTTAAGTTTTAGTAAATGTCCTTTGGTCATATCAAGATGATTATACCTTTCTTCTTTTATTTCCTTTGTCCTGTCCATTTGAAAATTTTAAATCAAAAGATTTCCTGATGAAAACTCGTCTTATATTCCTGGAATAAATTTTATTTATCATGGTTTGTTCTTTTATTTTATTTAATATAAGCCTGAAGATATTGCTTATCAATATTTAATATTAAGAGTATTTAAGAGTTTTATTTTATACTATCTTTGTCAGTCATCAGGCCAAAATGATTATGTGAGTTTGAAAAAATGAATTAGCAGCCTTTTTATATGCTGTGGAATATCTTAACTACATAGCAAGTATATGTTTGTTCAAGGTTTGATAGAACTCAAAGGAAAGCCATCTAAGCCTAAATCATTATTAAAGAAGTTCTTTTGACAGTTATCTCAAATTCTTATATGACTTACTATTATTATATTTTCCACCTTAAGAAATGGTAGAAATTTCTCCATTCAAATTACTCAGTGGTTTGACTCTTAAATTTATTCAACAATTCTCTTTTGTATATTTGTTTTGTCATATGATTCATTATTTTATCTTTTAACTATTATTAATGCCTGTCTTCTGCTTCTTATCTTATTTCATCTCTTTTCCTGGCTTTTTGAATAGAAAGTTTATTCAGAAAAGTCATATGGCTTCACTCATATGTGGCATATAAGACTGAAAGCAACAAATGAACAAGACAAGCAAACAAACAAACAAACAAATCATAGACACATATAACAGTTTAGAGGTTACCAGAAGGTTAGGGAGGAAGAGAGGGTTGGTAGAGAGGGTAAAGGGGGTCAAATATAGGGTGATAGAAGGAGAACTGACTGTGGGTGGTGAACACACAATACAGTATATAGATGATGTATTATAGAATTGTACACTTTAAGCCTATGTAATTTTACTAAGCAATGTCACTCCAATAAATTTAATAAAGATTAAAAAAGAATATAAATGATGCTCTAAATCATCCTTCTTGAATCTCCTACACTCTGACATATGCTGTTCTTATTATTGTTAATTTCTAAATAGCTTACATTATAATTTTGTATTTTATTTAATATGATTTACAAAATATTTCACAATTTCCACGATTTTTTTAATATTTATATCAATTTCCAGAGTCATTGCATTTTTTCAGAAAATGTGGTTCATACAATTTCTACTTTTAAAATTTATTAATTTTTGTTGGTGGATTAGTTTATGATTAAATTTTATTTATTATTCATGAGTGTTAAAAACTATGCATATTTTGATGTATAAAAAGTTTTTACAGAAGTAATGTATTGATTTAATTTATCAAATAATTTATATTTTTGTTTACTTGATCTGTGAAGGCAAAGAAATATTTTAAAACTTTCTTCCATGACTGTTTTATGTAAATTTCCAATACATTGCTTTATAATTAATCTTATTATTTAGTTCAGATGTGTTTTTATTATGGAATATATTTCCAATCAACATTAAATAACTTTTTTGTCACCTTTAATGCTTTTTAAGTCTTTTGTCCAAAAATAATAATATAACTTAATTTTTTGTATTTTCTTGTTATACCTTTGTCCACCCATTTATCTTTGACCCTTCTTTGCTATTTTAATTTTCCATCAGAATTTGAAAAGTGTAATTTGAAAGGGTTTAATTTTGTTTTCATTGTAGCAAGAGTTCCCAGTAAATTTTGCTTGTCTTTATAATGGCAAGAATAAAGTAATACCCATTCTCTTTGTTGAATTTCTTAAGAAGTATTTGCATTATGTTTCATAAATACACACACACACACTTACATATTTTTTTTCGTTTTCAGTACTTGAAGTTTTTATTTTATTTATTTTTTTTAATTTCTAGGTTGGCTGAGTCTTTTTAGGGGGGTAAAATTTTCCTGGAGGTTATGTAAATATTAATCTTTCTGAGTCATAACTTATTTGAGAATTGTTGTTATTCACCTCCAAGTAAATATTTTAATTAAATATAAAGTTCTTATATCTGGTCTACTTTTTCTCCTAAATTTACTAGAGACAGTGACACAATGTCAACTTGCATATATTCTAGTGTATATTGCATGTAAAAAAAAAAAGGAGGGTTGCCAATTTAGTACATATCTGCTTTATGAATAATTGTTTTCTCCTGGATGCTTGTAAAAAATTTTTTTCTTTATCTTTGGAATTTGATAAAATACTCAAGAGAATATACCTAAGCATGGGTCCTCTTATTAATTTTGTATAATACTTTGCATAAGACTTGGCTTAAGAATTTTTTTCTGTTCCTTTTTTTTATTACTTTTCCTTGTCTGTTCATTCTTAAATCTATCCAACACCTCTTTTTATATTCTATTATAATTTTTTAATCTGTATCTTTTTTTTTTAATTCTTAGGGAATGTTTCAATCTGGTCCTATAATTTACCAATATGAGTTGTTTTGTTTTGTTTTTGCGGTATTCATTCAATTTACTGTTCCTGGATTCCATTGCATTTTTTTCAAATCGTGGTAAAATATACATACCAAAGAATTTAACTATTGTAACCATTTTAAGCATTCAATTCAGTGGCATTAAGTTGTGCAGCCATCACCACTACTCATCTCCACAACTTTTTCATCATCCCAAACTGAAACTCCCCTAGTCCCTGGCAACCTGTATTCTACTTTTTATCTCTAGGGAGATATTGCCTATTATACATACTTTATATAAGTGGAATCACATAATACTTTTCCTTTTGTGTCTGGCTTATTTCATTTAGCATGTTTTCAAGGTTCATCCATACTGTAGGATGTATCAGAGTTTCATTCCTTTTTAAGGCAGAATAATATTCCATTGTATGTAAATAATGCATTTTATTTATCCATTCATCTGTCAATGGGCATTTGTGTTATTTACATCTTTTGACTGTTGTGAATAATTCTGCTATGAACAATGTCATGTAAATATCTGTTCAAGCTTCTGCTTTCAATTCTTTGGGGCACATAACTAGAAAGGGGCACATAACTAGAAATGGAATTGCTGGATTATATGGTAATTTTATGTTTAATTTTTTTGAGGAACCGCCATACTATTTTTTACAGTGGTTGCACCATTTTACATATCTACCAATAGTCCACAAAGATTCCAATATATCCACATCTTTTCTGGGTTTGTTTGTTTTTTTATAACAACCATCCAAATGGGTGTGAAATGATATCTCATTATGGTTTTAATTTGTATTTTCCTAGTGAATAGTGATGTTGACTATCTTTTCCTGTGCTGATTGGTACATTTGTAAATATTTTTTGGGAAAATGTCTAGTCAAGTCCTCTGCCCCTTAAAAAAGGCATTATTTTATTTTTATTTTTTATTATATTTATATTTTTATTTTTTATTAAAAATTGGGCTGTTTTTATTATTATTGTTGAGTTCTAAGAGTTCTTTGTATATTTTAGATATTAACCCCTTACCTAATATATGATTTGCAATATTTTCTCCGATTTTATGGGCTACCTTTTCACCCTGTTGATAGTGCTCTTTGATACATAAAAGCTTTTAATTTTGATCAAGTCCAATTTATCTATTTTTGTTGTTGTTGTTGCCTGTGCTTGGTGTCATATACCAAGAAATCATTGCCAAATCCAACATCATGAAGATTTTCCTCATGTTTTTTCTAAGAGCTTTATAGTTTTAGTTCTTACTTTTAGGTTCTTCATCCATCTTGAGTTATTTTTTGTATATGATTAAAATAAGATCCAACTTTATTCTATTGCAAATGGATATACAGTTTTCCCAGCACCATTTGTGGAAAAGATTGTCTTTACCCCATTGGATGGTTGAAATCCTTGTTGAAAATCACTTGATCATATTTGCACAATTTTATTTCTGGGTCCTCTGTTTTACTCCATTGGTATATATGTTTGTCCTTATGCTAGTATGACACTGTTCTGATTAATGTGGCTTTGTAGTAAGTTTTGAAATGAGGAAGTGTATTTCAATTTTTGTTCTTTTATCAAGATTATTTTGGCTATTTGGGGTTCCCTGAGATTCCATATGAATTTTAGAATAAGTTTTTCTATTTCTGCAAAAAATTAAAAATAAAATAATGCCTTTGGAATTTTGATAGAGATAGCATTAAATATATGGATCACTTTGGGTAGTATTGTCATCTTAACAATATTAAGTCTTCCGATCTGTGAACACAGGCTGTCTTTCCATTTACGTATTCCTTTAATTTATTTCATCAATGTTTTATAGTTTTCAGTGCCATTTTATTTTTTAACTGACCAGTAGCATCTCTCAATGCTATGAATATTTTCCTTATACTGAATTTTTTCTTATGTGTATGTGTGTGTGGCACCCTGCTATTGTGTTAGAGATGGAATAGCATCATCGTGAATATGAACTAGAATTGTTTTATGTTTCTTATATGACTGTGCTTCAAAGGAAAAATTTTCTCAGATTCCCCTAATTGGTCATTTTCTTTCCAATTTCTGAGACCGTTTTTTAGTATAGTGACTTAAAAGAGAAACAACTAGGTTTTTCAGTACTGGGTTTTGGAGTGAGTTCTGTCAGAGATCATATAAATCTTTGTTGAAAATGTGAAGATTCCAAGATAAAGAAGACAGGAAAACTTAGATGTGCACAGTGTAATTTTTTCTTGGAAATGATGGAGACCCAGTAGAGTATCCAAGGTAGGGAGGAAACCGAAGCCAAAGGAAGGTGGTCAGGTGTCGATGTTGGATCACTCTGCTACGGATCTATTCCACCACCAACCACAGGCTTTTCTTCTCATGTCCTGGAGTTCCAGGCTGGTGGGTCCTTCCCTCATCTTGATCTCAGCAGCTCTACTTTCTGCAGGGATTCTTCCAGTGTCTGACATATGCATAGCGTCCTTACCTATTTTCCAGCAGTGAAAAACGTTTCCCCCTATTAGGCTAGTTAGCTGTTTCTACAGCATTTGGGAAAGAAAAGGGGAAGTTAAATATATACATTGACCCAAATCACTATCTTTAACTGGAAATCTCACCTTTCCTCTAAACTTTGCAAGATTAAAAAACAAAGCATAACAAAACAACAAGTCAAAGAATTATGTCTTATCCAACCCACTGGCCTCATTTCACTGCTAAGGAAAAGCATTCTCAGAGAGATTGAATTGTTTGTCTAAATTCATATCAGTAGTCAGTGGCAGAATTTTTTTAACTCCCAAAATTTTTAAATCCAGTGATTTTTTTTCCTACTACATTAAATAGCCTATAGAATTCACTGCATGTGTACGCATGCTGCTGTCTTTTGTTTCTTATCTGTGGAATACTTACATGGAAGCAACCACTATGTATATGTGCAAATGCATAAATACATATGCACTGTATGAGTCTATTTATTAATGACTTTTATTAATGGCTTATTAGGTACAAATAACCTAGAATACTTTGCTTAACTATAAAGAGAAAAATGATAATACCTACCTTGTAAGGTTGTTATGGGAATTATATTATTTATTATATGTATTAAATAGATGGTGATAGTCAGAGAAGGCTGAAGTCCACTTCACTGTAAATGTATTGGAACCTGGATTTGAACCCAGGCATCATGACCCCAATGTCCCCAATCGCTGTACTATAGGGTTTCCCACAATTTTACTATTATATATAGTTTTAATTAAAAACAAATCCAAGCATACACAGTTCACCACCCAGACCCCCTGACTTCTTCCAGAAAACAATTCCCTGAAAGCATATGCCCTCTACCCATTTTATCTCCACGGCCTTTCAACAACGTCAGCTTGGAAATACTCCTTACAAAGAGGTAAAGAGGTAGCATCAGCATTTCGCAGATGGGGTTAAGAGGTTAAGTAAGTATCTTGCTTATTGCTTAAGAAGTTGGAGTGAAAGCCAAGAACGCTTGGCTCAAACTGCTGAGTGGAAACCAAGAGACCACACTTCTCTACCCCTCTCAGTTATCCTTTGGTTTGGTTGGGAGTGTGGTTTTGCCATTAGTGTCACAGGGGAAAATGACATATTCTGGACACATCGCTTGATTCCTGGAGCAGAATGATTATAGGCTGTCATTACCAAGAGACATAGTTCTAAAAGCCTTTTCTAAATTTAAAACTAAGAGAGAGAAAAAAGTCTTCGGATACTTTGTGCTTGGAAGAACCTGGATTCGTTCCATTTTGAGATAATATTCATTTAGGCACAAGAAGACTTGATGACAAAATTAAGAGAAATAGAGTAGAGCACTTATTTATTCCCTTGTCCTGTTGATTGAGAGATGATATCATGGGGTCTGAGTCCATGAGTAAGTTCCTTACCTCTCTGTGCCTCAGTTTCTTCCCTGTAAAATGAATGTAATGATAGCCCCTACGTCATAGAACTGTTGGAAGGATTAACAATGCCAGGGATATAGTAAGTGCTGTTGTTACTGTTGTGGTTGTTGCTGAGGTTTTGACATACAGCTAAGGAATTACCTCCAAATCCTCCTGGACACGCCCCACAGAAACCATCACAGCACATCCAACAGTAGTAATTCAAAGAGTGAATCCCCAGCTCTCCCTGGCTTACATCCTTCTCTGAAGTTTTTATAATAACATTTAGCTAGTCTATCCTTCTAGGTAGAAAATGCTGCTTCAGCCTGAGGCCGCATAAAAGTTAGTTTCCTTTGTCTGGTGGTTCTAGTAAGACTTCTTCCGGACAGGAATGCACAGAGGAAGCTGTCTAAGGGGCTCCAGATTGAGTCTCAGTGTTGTAAAAAGAAGCCACCTTGAAGCAGTTCAGCAGGTCTGGGGACAGGCTGATTTGTGTGGTCCTGCACTTCTATCACTCTTCCTCTGGAGTACCCCTGTTTGTAGAAGAAAGTAAGAGTGTAACTTAGGGTCTTAGCTTTAGTTTGGAGTGGCACATCAAAAACAAGAAAATGTCTCCAACGATCTTTCATCTTAAAAATGCATGTGCAGGGCCAGCCGAGTGGCTCAGTTGGTTAAGAGCTCGCTCAAGAGTGTGAGCTCTGAGCAACAGGGTCGCTGATTCAATTCCCGGCCCCAGCTGAGCTGCCGCTGAGTCAGCTATCAAAAAAAAAAAAATTCATGTGCATTTGTATTCTGTTCCATAACGTGCCAGTGTTTGATTCTATACAAAAATCATGTTGAGTTCTTTTTCAAATTTGGGGGTACAATTTATGCTCTAGAAAGACACAAAAAAACCAAAAACAAAAAAGTGAGGTCAGACAATTAAGTTCAAAAAACAAAAACAAAAAACGAGGTCAGACAATTAAGTTTGAGAATTCACCCTATAAAAAGTGCAACATATCTCATTGATGAATATTACTATCATCATATTTGAGGTACTCCCCTTAAGAAGCTATGCACCGACGCCAGTGCCTAGTCCACCCTTCAAAGCAATTTTGGGAAGCTTTTTCTGGAATGGTCATCAGAGCTGTCGTCATATTACCCTTGATGTCCTGAATGTCATCAAAATGTCTTTCTTTCAATATTTCCTTTATCTTCGGGTAAAGAAAGAAGTCATTGGGGGCCAGATCAGGTGAGTAGGGAGGGTGTTCCAATACAGTTATTTTTTTACTGGCTAAAAACTCCCTCACAGACAGTGCCATGTGAGCTGGTGCATTGTCGTGATGCAAGAGCCATGAATTATTGGCGAAAAGTTCAGCTCGTCTGACTTTTTTCACACAGCCTTTTCAGCACTACTAAATAGCAAACTTGGTTAACTGTTTGCCCAGTTGGTATAAATTCATAACAAATAATCCCTCTGATATCAAAATAGGTTAGCAACATCATTGTAACACGTTCGTGAACTTAATTGTCTGACCTCGTATATGCATACATATGTATGTATCCTGTGATTTTGTGTACAGTACACTGTCCTATACCTAGCTTGGACTCCACAGATGTAATGGAGACAATACAGAACTTTGTGTCAGGACCAGGCTGGGTTCCAATCTGGGCTTCACCAGCACATGCATGTTACTGCATTCCTCCGAATATGTTTTCTCACATGTACAATAAAGATAATAACTCCCACCATACAGTGTTGTTGTGAGGCTTTTGTGAATGAATGCATGAAGTGCCCAGCAGAGACTCATAGATGCTCAGGAAATGGTACTTCTCTCCCTCACCTACTATCCCTCATGTGGCAACTACATTTAAAAGATAAAAACAGACAGAGCAGCATTCAGAAATATTCTTGCCTGGGTGAAACCAGCAAGGCAAACTTCAGAAGTAGTCAACAGAACCCAAGAACGGTAGGTAGAGTTCTCATATCCAAAGCTAGACAGCCAAAACCAACAAAATTTCTGTGGCCCAACAGAAACAACCCACTATTGGTCAGCAACAGGCAGCTCCATGACTGAAGCACTTTGCTTGTCCATTACCCAAGTCTTAGCCCCATGACCTCCAAGGTGGGGAGTGGAGCCTCAATTTAGTGCTTTAGGCTCTGAGTGCCTCCTCGGGAACAGCAGATTCAACCTTTGCTACTCACCTTCAGCAATTGTTTTTACTTAAGTATTTTGAGTGCAAACGAAAGTATACAGAAAAGGATAGTGAACAGTCATTATCCACATGATGCTTATGAAGGAAGGTGTTACAGGTATTGACATGCTCTGTGTACACTTCCTTTTCTCTTTAGAGATAATTACTATCCTAAATTTGGGGTTTATCATTTTAATGGATGTTGTATATTTTTATATACAACATATTTGTATATGTATATTTTATATGAGCAATATATTATATTTTTTATATTAAGCTTTATAATAAATGGCCGTATTGTATGTATTTTTCTTGAACTTGCTTTTTACAATTAACAATACGTTTTTGAGACTTTTTTAATGTAGATACATGTAGCCGTGCATGATTCATTTTAACTAATGTGTAATTGCATCATATTCTATTCTAATATTGTACCTTCATGTACTTATTTGTTCTCTTATTCATAGGCAGTTAGTTTTTAACTTTCAATGAACATTCTTATATGTCTCCTGGGAAGTCAAAAGCAAGAATTTCTGATATATAACTAGGGATTGAGTTGCTAGGTCTTACAGTATGTGAATATATAACTTTACTAGGCCTTATTTAGTTGTTCTCCAAAGGAGTTGCAGTAATTTACGGTCCCACTAGTGATTTATAAGTGTTCTCATTGCCCCTCATCCTCCCAACATCTTATCTGATCCCCCAACTATCCTTCTCAAACAGATTGTGTCCACATATGACTTGTGGGTTGGATTATCTGGTATAAACCTAGTGTACTCCTACCTATTCCCGCCTCAAGCCCAATATTGCTTCAAAGGGTGACAAGGAAGTCCTATCTTTGGAGAGAGAGGACTGCAGCCTTTACTAGCCTATGCTAAAGACATGTGATGTGACAAAAACAGAAGATACGTGCTTATCATCTACCCTAGGGCTGTCCATTTTCAGCTTCCATCCAAGAAGATGACTCTGGGCTCCACAGCCTCTGTTGCAGACTCTGTGCCATTCTATCCTATGCCCCTCCAAATGCTCATTGTGGTCAGCAGTTCTAAGCTCAAGTGTATCAACCTGACCACTTTAGATGTTATCAGCACCAGGAGAGACCCAGTCCCTATTAAACTAAGAGGAGCATGAAACTGAAGTTTCACATAGGAGGTAGCTATATATTTGGGAAACTCTGAATATAGAGTCCACTTTCCACCACTCCCATCTCCTGCAAAATATGGCTCAACTAGGGGAAAGAGTTAGTGATGAGGATGGTCTAATTAGGGTTTGTTTCAAAACAAATAGGAAACTGTATGGTGAAAACCACTGCACAAGTGAGTAACCAACCAAAATAGAATTGTGTAAAGTACAGTATGTTTGGACAAATTCATCATGGTGTCTTGTGATTAAACCATCATGCCTGTGCTTTATGCCAATGGGCTGCAACCTTTGGGAATTCCTTGTTGGGTTCCTCTTAGTGAACTTCAGTTTTTGGCCTGTACTTGACCCTGTGTCACATTACAGGCTCTTATCTGCCAAGTGTGGCCTCTCCACTCCCCCACAGAGGCCCAGGTTCTCTTCTGTTTACTCTTTTGCCCCCATATAAAATTAGATTCACCATTCTGATCTGGAAGGGAGCTGATAGGTGTTATTAGTTACACACCTTCATATTGCATTTGAAAAATCTAAAAGTTGACATGGCCTAGGAAGTGACAGAACTAGGATTCAATTCCAAGTCTATCTTCCTCCAAATTTCATGCTCCACAGAGTGACACTAAAGTCATGGGAAGAATGAGATTACCTTAAAACTGCAAGTATAAGAATGGGGGGGATCTGATTTAGTTCTGGGGTACTCCAATCTTTAGAGTTCTAGAAGAGAAGGAAAAGCCTACACAGAAATATGAGAAAGAACAACTGACAAGGGAAATGGAGAGAATATCCTGTAATGGAAATCAAGAGAAGAAAGCATGCTAAATTGAGGGAGAGGTTAGCTGTGTCTGTTGCTATAAGAGGTTGAGTAAGATGAAGTCAGAGAAGTGACCGGTAAATTGACAATGTGGTGATCGCAGGGGATCTTGACAAGAGTAGTTTTAGCAGAGTCGTGGAGACAAAAGTCAGAGCAGAATGGGTATCACGTGAGAGATTCCAGTTTTAAAACAAGGGGTAAAGACAGTTTGGGCCCTTTCTCTCACAAAAAGCACCCCCAAAACAGGAGACTGAAACAAAACCACAAAGCCCTTTGAGGAAACGAAGAAATGTTTAAACCATAAGAACACTATAGACGAGGAAAGGAAGAAGACAGAGGCATGGCAAATGATGTAAGCAATGTGGAAAAAAGTCAAATGTATTCTTGCCAAAGGAGACACTGAAGAGGAAAAGGCCTGGGAGCCATGCAGAACCCAGGCAAGTTCCAAACCTAGAACTGTCGAATAGTGTAAAAATCAAGGAAGGGCTACAGGGTAAAAACTGGAATATCGTTTCAGAGTTTATCTGAGGAAGCTATTCAACCTTCAGAACCACCTACCTCCACTACCTTCTGAGAAGTACTCCTTTTCTAGCTCCACCGGAGAAGTATATTCTCTGACAAAATTGAACAAGAATGATTTCATTGATGCCAAGATTATAGAGACATCTACATAACAATTGTTGCTACTTCCAGCTCTCTCCCTTGTCAATTCCAGACCTAACCCCCAAGGAAAGAGTTTGAAAACTACTTCTCTATAGAAATAAATATCTTTGGTAAAAAAAAAAGTACATACACTTGAGGGTCCTCAATAACAAAGCCCATTGACAAAAGCTGGTCATGCACCTTTGTTAGAAGCACACAGAGCTTCTAACAAATCTTTTAGTCTCACTCATGCCCTGGGAAAGAGAGCCAAAGATCACTCCACATTTGAATGAATTCTCCACCCGGAAACAGAGAAGTGCAGAAGTGAGTACTCTTTCAAGAAGTTGTGTTGTGAAGAGAAATGCAAATAAATTGGTCAATAGCTGGAGGGACTCACAGAGGATTAATTTTTTTAAGGTGGGAGATACTTGAGTATAATTGTATGCCAATAGTCAGCCTGTAGCATTTTTCTTCCTAATTTGAGACAAATGTGTAGTTACAAAACATTTAGAAAAAGCCTTTACAGTATATCTGCTTCTAGTTAGGACATAGAGGGATGTGAACAACCTTCATTTCCATGGTCCATCAGAAAAGTCCAGACAAAATAGAATTCATATGTTTCTATGGGGCTAGGAGACCCACAGGAAGCACTGGTGAACTGAATTGGAGAGAAACAAGCCCTTCAGAACTGAGCAGAAATCTGTAGAAGCTTCCACCCTTGTGGGCATATGCCTGGTCTGGGTCTGAGCAATTGGAAAAGTAGGTCAGAAATGACAGAAACTTCGCCGGGATGAGGCGAAGCCAGCTGAACTTTAGGCAACAATGTGTGACAGGGATGGATTATCTAAAAGAATTCCAAATGAAAAAGAAATCTCAGCCTGACAATTCTACTCCCTCACACACATACCTCTCATCTCCATTGTTCCAAGAAAGTAGCAGTGGGGGAGTTGCTGAAAAGTAGAGAGACATTGCATAATCTCTTGGAGTCTTGTGGTGCTTGGGCTCTGGAGTCCTGCCAGGGTTAAATCCAAAGGTCAAGCAAAAATATATGAAGCTGCACCTAACTTTCTTCCAGCTCAAATAATGAACAGACCACAAAGGCAGGCCAGTGCAAATGGCTGGGAGTTGGGCTAATAACAGGGAACACACTCTAATTAAAGCCATGGCCCAGCTCAAGTTTAACCTAACTCAAGGAGGAATCCAAATAACCAGCCCCTCACAATAAAAAGCTTCCATTCTGCAGTAAGAAAACAAAACAAATCAATAGTATACCTAAGTCTCCACTGCTTTTTTTCTACATACTGGTCTGAAATACAAATTAAGAGATTAAAAGACATGGGAAAAAGCAGGAAAATGTGACCTATAATCAAGGAAAAACACAGCAATAGAAGCAAACCATAGAGAATTCAATTATTGAAATTAGTAGACAGAGACTTTAAAGCAACTATTATAAGCATTTTAAAGAATTTACAGGAAAAGGTGAATACAATGTAGGAAGACATTGGATAGCAGAAAAAAAAAAAACTCAAAGAAAGAACCCAGTGAAAACTGTGGAACTGAAATATATAATATGTGTAGAAAAGGGAATAATGAACTTAAAAACATGTTAATATAAATTATCTAAAGTGAAAGAAAAAAAGGGGGAAAGGTTAGGGGGCAGGAAGAATGAACCAGGTCTATGTTTTGTGGGATAATATCAAGTGATCCAATATATGTGTAGTTGGAATACCAAACATGGTGTGCCACACACAGATCCAAGAAGCTCAGGGAATCCCAAAGAGGACAAATACAAAAACAAAACAAAACAAAACAAAACAAAAAAAGTTACCTAAGTACATCATAGTGGAATTTCTGACAACCAGAATAAAGAAATAATTGTAAAACCAGTCAGAGGGGGAGGGGAAAACACATATTACAACAGAAGAACAACAATGAATATCAGTTTTCATCAGAAAAAAAGCACATACAACCCAGAAGACAAAAGATCAATATCTTTAAAGAAATGAAAGGTAATAAAGTCAACTTAGAATTCTATATCCAGTGAAAATACCCTTAAAGCTAAAGACAAAATTAAGACATTTTCAGAAGAGAGAGACAGAGAGAAAAGAAAAGAAAAAAACTAAGAGAATTGTCACCAGCAAACCTGCGCTACATAAAATAAATGCTAAAGGAACTCTTCAGGCTGAAGGAAAATAATACCAGGTGTAAACTAGATCTACCCAAAAAGGAAAGAAGAGTAGCAGAAATGACAGATATTTTCTTTTTTTTTAAAGATTTTATTGGGGAATTGGGGGAGGGGAACAGCACTGGGGAACTGGGGAAGGAGAACAGACAAGTTGCTGTCCTTTTGTTCTTCAGTCTAGTTGTGGAGGACGTTGCTTCACTGGCCCAAGCTGGCACCATCATTGCGCTCTTCCCGGGTGAGGCAGATCAGTCGCCGGCTTCTGGACGGCCGCTCACTGCGGCTGCTGGCCGCTCACGCTGGCTGCTGGCTACACACGGTAGCCCATGGCAACCCACTGCCACAGGGGCTGCAGCCTATGCCATTGCCGGCGACTCAGGGCATCCCAGCTCCAGGTTGAGCTGTTGTTCAGCATCTTAGCTGTGGAGGGCAGTGTCACTGGCCCTCATGTGTGGGATCCGAACCGGGGCCCTCTGGCGTCCCAAGCCAGTTCCTAACCAACACGCCACTCGGCAAGCCCAACAAATATTTTCTTAATTTTATAAAAAGATAATTGAATTTTAAGAGAAATAATAGCACTATAGTTTTGAGTGTATTACATAAACAGTAGTAGAATATATGACAAGAATAGCACAAAGGATGAGTGGGGTTAGTGGTATAGTGTTAACTTATGGTGGCCTGTGATAAAATAGGGATGAATATTGTAATCCCTAGAGCAACTGCTAAAATGGAATGAAAGAGGATGTTACTATAGATCCTACAGATGTTAAAAGATAAGGAAATATTATAAACAACTTTATAGAAATAAATTCAACAATTATAAAGGAAATGAATAATCACCTTTGCATGTTACTACATGTAAATTATACTTTGCTTAAAAACATACGGAAAAGGATCTTTGGCTCAGTATGCATCTTAACGTCATTAGTCACGTTGGCCCATCCTTAGGTAGATGCTCCAAAGAGGCTATGACTTATATACATTATAAAAAAGTGGTTAGAGTTGGTCATGGAATTTTATGACTCCAAAAGTAACAGCAAAAATGTCTTAAATTAATCTATGTTCTTCTATTCTGTTCACTCCATTTTCTTTCTCTCTTTCTTTTTATCTTTCTGTTTTTTTTGTAGTCAACACTGAAGCCATAAGGCTATCTGGAAATGTTGTGAATGCAGCGTTAGTGGTAATAAATAGTGATGTGTGTTTACTATGTGAGTTGGGGCTCCAAAGCCAATAACTGCGGGGCATTTGGGAAAAGTCCAATTCCACAGAAGCTCTTTTATTGGAGGCAAGAAGTCTACAATGCAGAGCCGATGTTGGGTTATTTTGGGGTAGTGGTGGAGGTTGTTTTTAGACTGAGAATGTGGTAGACATTACAGAACCCTGAGGAGGATTTTGCAATAGGAGGGATAAAAGCTGGGATACTTGGGATTAGAAGCCTACTGAAGTGCTTCTTGATGTGCTTCTGTGTGTTCATGATTTCATATTTACATCAGCAAATGTCAAAATGTCACAACGTAACTGGAGTCCCAGAAAGTCATCTTCATGAAGTGTAGAAAAATTCCCAGCCAACAGAAAGTCCGGCAAACACTGTGCTGCATCTCCCCACCCCCATCCCTTCAAACAAGCATAGTGCTGGGTGCACGGTGCATGCTCAATAAATAGTTGTGGAAATGAATGAATGGATGGATGGATACACCCAAACTGTAATCATTGAATAGCAAATCACCTACTCTAAGCCCTTTATTAAGTATTGCAGGGGTTGCAAAAGTAACACAAGATATGTGGCCTGAGAACCCTTAACTTCTAAGTAGGAACACTGGCAGACATGTGAAACCACCGTGGAAAACAGGAGACGCTTTAATAGCAGCCTGTCTTTGTAGGATTCCCGGCCACTCTCCTTTCCCAAGAAGATAACATTTCATTTGGTAATAACGAAGCCTTCAGAGAAGTTCTTATCAACCTCTTCAAAAGATCTTTCTCCCAATTTTCTTGTTTCTACAAAAGCATAAAAAATAGGCCCTTATTAATTGTTCTATTGTCCCACCATTCCCATGAAACCATCTGTTTCATTTGGTTAGATGTTGTGGGTGCTTAGAGATAGGGCAGGGAGTAGGGAAGTGGGGCCATAGGTCACTTGATCTTTGGAGAAGTAAGGGTGGTATATGGGAGGTTGTGATTACTGCTTGGGTCTATTGAGTTCATATCTTGCCAGACACAAACCATCAAGAATAAGGGCAGTTTCCAAAACAGCCTTTGCTTGCTCTGGTACCAAAAAAATAGAAAGCTCAAGAAAATACTTGTAAAGAAAAGGAAATAGGCTTAGAGAAAACACCCCAGTTCCCAGACTTTATTTGGCAGAGAAAAAATACAGTGAAGCCAAGGAACCGTTTCCACCCTCCTAATATGTCTTTTTTTTTAACCCTCTTTTTAAGCTTTAGTCTTTAATGCAATATTCTAATTCCAGTGTTACCAATATGTCCCAGAACTCACTGGTCCACGACCACATGAATACAACCACATTTACCTTTTTTCCCACATTTACTTTGAATGTCCAATCTCTTCTCTCTAATTGTCAGAAATTAGACTCCTCCCCCATAGTGCCCCCCAAGTATTCTGAAGAGCTCCCTGGTACCACCTCTCTGTGCTCAGGAACAAACCCGATTTTCCTATCCCAGTCTTACCCTCATGCCACCTTGTCACTGCTGTGACCCTCACGAAACTGCCAACCTGCAGGGCAAAGCTTCCCTCTGCCAGATGACTGCCAGTGCCACCATCTCCCCTCCCAGCAGTGGCCTTGGCGGGGGACACTGCTTTCATCTTTACCCTTTCTTCTCATGCACAGATATACGCCCTTTTTCGTTACCAAGCAACACAGTTGAAATTCAAATATGCCTTTTGATGGGATTTATTGAAATATTGGGGGTAATATAAAGAAGTACAACAGAGAATGATTTATAACCACCACCGGGACACAGACCTAGGGTCAATTTTACCAAGTCAGTTCCTGCCTGGCCTCCCTCCACATGGCCAAATGAAGTTAATCCCTGCCTCCAGGATTGACTTCTTCACAGGATGATTAACAGGAGAGGTGTTCCCTCTCTCACTTCTTCAGTAGATATTTGTTAAATGTCTAGAATGTTCCAGGTACTGTAGTAGACACCAAAGACACGAAGACATAGTGGAGACCAAAACAAACATGGCCCAGCCCTCATGGGGTTTAAGTCTGAAAAAAAACAAAAACCAAAAAAACCCTAAACAAATAATTACATAGTCAAATGGTATTAGTTACAAAATATTCCAAGTGATATGAAGCAAAAGTTGTGGGGTTCCATGAGAAAATCTATCTGAGAGAGTTCATTTGAATTGAGGAAGTCAAATAAGGCTACTTTGAGTGATTAACATTAAGTTGGGATTGGAGGCTGGGTAAGAATTAGCCCAGTCAAGAGCTGGGCAAAAAGTCTCCCCGGTCCCCAGATAGCAGTGATCACAGGTGTGAAGGGTCTCTTAGAGAAGGAGCTTGTTGGGAAGACCAGTGGGGCTCAGGTGAAGAAAGTGGGGGCCGAGTGAGTGACAGCCAGATGAGGCTGTCAGCTCCCTGAGAGCAAAGGAACCATCCCAGGTAGGCACTGGAAAGCCATGGCAAAGACTTGAGATTTTTCTCCCAAGTGTAATTGACTGATGTTAAAGGGTTTTGAGCAGGGGAGTGAATGGCATGTTTTGATCAATATTTTAAGAACATGCTGACAGCCATGTGGAGGATGAATGGAACAGAGGCAAGACGGCAGTCAGAAGATAGCCGGCGACTTTCCCAGCGATCTCAGCAAAAGATGATGGTGGCACAGACCATGACGTTGGCAGAAGAGGTAGAGAAGTGGCCAGTGTCATGATATGTTTAGAGTAGAACTAGTGGAATTGGGTGCTAGATTATACAATCTAAGGAGAGAGGAGACGGAAGAGGAAGGGTTCCGGTTTCTGACTTGGCAGCTGGGCATGTGGCCTGATATCTGGGCACCGATACGACAACCAGACAATAGTCACTACATTCCCCAAAGTCTGAGTTACTTGGTCTTAAATATTCTGAGAATCATCAGTGGCCCGGACCAGGGACAGACTCAAGCTAACCTCTTTTCAGTTTGTCTTTTACAACATCCCACTGCTTGTTGATCCAACCTCATCCATGGTTACTCCATTGTATCGGTTTTAACAAAAGGTTAATTTTGCCTTAGACTTCCTCCCCAAGCAACTGCCATAATAGACCAGTAATAAAATTCATTCATTCATTCATTCATTCATTCAAGACAGAAAAAAAGAGAGAAACAGTTTATCAGCGTGAAAGCAGAACCTGAGTTCAAATCTCACCTCTTCCACTGAGTAGTTAAGGGGCTTTGGGCAGGTCCCTTAGCCTCTCTGTGATTTAGTTTCCTTATCTATGAAATGCGGGTAACAGTGGTATCAAATTCAAAGAGTTGTTGTAAGGCATAAGTGAATTAACTGTATGTGGTGCATTTCAAGCAGAGCTTAGCACACGGGAAGTACTGAGATGGTGTTAGAAATTGCTATTGCTTTTCACTAATTCAAGTGTTACTGAAAATTTCCCACTTCTCCATCACTGTTCTATTGTACGAGGCTGCTTGGCAGAATAGAAAGCCTTATTTTGAGTCACACAGATTTGACTTTAAGTCTCTAATCTCCTACCTAACTTCTCTGAACCCAAGTTTTCTCACGTGTCATATAAGGGCAATATTACCCACCTTGAGTGGTTATTGTGAGGATGAAATCAGAAATCTTTGAGCAGGGCCTTGTACATAGTAGATGCTTAAAAAATGTGAGGTTCTTTCCCTACTCAAAAGGAGTTTCCCGTCCTAATTTAAATAGTGCCCCTCCACCCTCTGCCTCTAAAGAGACCCCAGTGAGAAGAAGGTAACTTCAAACTTTTTCCTAGGCTTCCAGTTTATGAATAAAACTAATGTTTATTCAGAAATTATACTTTCTTACCCTTTCAGCACAGTATGGGGCTATTTAAAAGACAGGAACATGGATGTGGACATCTTACATCCCAGAGAGAATGGTCCACAAAGACTCTATTTGATCCTCAGGTCATTCACGTTTCCCACTTTGAGTCGGACCCTTTCCTAATGCCACAACCCACTTCCTCTTCCTGCCCCACGGCCACCTTGAGCAGCCAGAGTAAGAAAACACGGGCACCGGCCCACAGAAAACACTCTTGGTTGTCCTGGAAAGCAGAGTTTGCCTAGGCGTCTATTTTCAAAGCTGACTACACGGTTTCCTTTGGCACAACCGTGCGGGTGGCAGAGTTCACTCCAGACGCCTGCCCCTCCCACCTCTGGGCCTTGTGGTGGCCTTGCCCTGGGTTCTCAGTACTTGCCTCTTTCTGGCTCACATGAGCCGTTTGCGTCTTGATATAAAGGTGCCTGCGTTGCTGTGTGTCCTCTCAGTAGCAGCTGCATTTTAAGACTCACTTTCAACGTAGAATGAAAACTTTGACATGTTAAGGGAACGGAAGATTCTTGTGAGCAGATGGAGATTCCTGAAGAGGTCCTTTCCCTCAATCATTGAAATCTCACTCATCCCACACTATGGCTGACCCTATCTGGATAATGTACTACAAAGACTTTTCCTCTGATAGGGTTTTGGGAGACCATTGGGGCAATAGAGATTATCCACAGAGATAAGAAAAAGACCAAGGTATATAACTATCAATAGCACAGTGAAAATTGCCCTACTATGACTAATAGGGTGTCTTTGGATTTCAGAGAACAGATCCGTCAAGGCCTTGAAGAACTGCAGAAGGTCCTGCCAGGAGGAGACACTTACATGCATGAAGGATTTGAAAGGGTAATTTTCAAACAATTTTCAACCCCAAATGTAAAGTGTCATATGAAACATCAACATAAAGATGGCTGATGAGATGAGGCACATGGATTCAGGGAACTGAATAACACCCAATGGCAAGAGAGGAAAACACAATTTTCCCACAAGCTTGCACACTGATAATGCTATCCAAAAGAGCTGAAGAAATAAATGTCCTCGCTCCTTCCCTGACAGTGATGAAAGGTTTGTTAGCTAATGCTTGGCTGACGCTCATGAAGCACGCCCCACACAAGTCATCTCCTTTGCCAAGGTCACCTTTTCTACATGACGCTTCAGTGGCTGAGACAGAATTTCAATGACTTCAATCTTAAGGAGTCCCAGTCTATGAGAAGTAAGACACTGATCCATGTTCACGAGTATATTAGTTAAATATCAGGGTAACTTTAGATGAATATCATCCTTTGACATTGGAGTAAAGCCAGGGTGGATTACATAAAGAATCAAGACCGAGCCATTGCTGCATATCCAACACCAGAGCCCACTGCCCAATCTGGCACTGGGAGTAGCAAACAGTGGCTGTGTACCTAATGGCTCTTTCATGTGTTTTGCAGGCCAGTGAGCAGATTTATTATGAAAACAGTCAAGGTAAGACTATTTTATGAATTACCATTATGAATTATTTAACTTCTGTGTTTGCTTCTGAAAAAGTGCCTCAGTCATTTCATGTTTCCAAAGACATATTCAATATTGCCTATAATCCTTGGACACACACTTCATCACAAAGATGGAATGCATAGTAAAAGGATATGTACCAGATCCAAGTCTACTATCTTGTGGGTGCCAAGAAAAGTTATATAAAAGTAATTAAGATCAGTCAGTCTGTGATGCCCATGAACAGTTTTGCATGTTGAATTCATTAAATTAGTAAATACTTGGATAGGTTAGTCAAGTCTTAGATCTTTATGTCAAACTTAATGTTCTTGTCCTTCTCTGAGCTCCAAGCCCCTTCATTACTATGATTGGATATGATATTAAGATATCAGTTTAGTTTGAAATTTCCTTCATTTAAATGAAAAAAATGCAACACTTTGGTCTACTTCTGATTTCACTCTAAACTACAACAAATAAAACAAGTCCAGTATCAACGCCAACGCCTATTAATATAAATCAACCATCAGCAATGTTACTAGAAATCTAAAAATCACTGGAAGAATTCTAGTAGGTTTTGCCAACTGCTGTAATCCAGTCAGCTTGTAAATCATAATGACTATTACTCTTTGCCAAACTCTTCGAGAGGTGGTGCATGTGGTCAACTCCAGCATGTGAGAAGGGCCCCTAAACAGCCCAGGTGGCAGAGTGTGCTCCCAAGCCTTGGCAAAAGTCACATGGACTATTACTAGAAATAATAGAAATTTGATTCACTAGAGCCACTCCTAACTATCGGTCCAGAAACCATCTCAGCAGGTTTGGCCATTTTTTGAGCTCAGCCTGAGAAACCCAGGAGCAAAACCTATTCCCCCTTAAGAGCCTGTCTCCGCATTCTTCTTCATGCTGGAGTTGTTTCCAGTCCTGAAAGAAAAGTTGCTGATTCTCATGATGTTGACCTTGGGTGGTTGAGCTTATAAGAGCTGAGAGAGGGTTTCCCTTGGTACAGCAGGATGGACTGAGTGAGTCTGTGTTGTGTTGAGCAGGATACAGGACAGCCAGCGTCATCATTGCTCTGACTGATGGAGAACTCCATGAAGATCTCTTTTTCTATTCAGAGAGGGAGGTAAGCAACGACTGGCCTGTGTCTGTCTAAACAGACATGGAAAAGGGCTTTTTTCTTCTGAAATGCGCTGCAATCTTTCTACTTAGCCAAAATGATAACTGTCTTTGTAAAACTCCTGTATAAAATAATGTCTCCTATGTAAAAAATAATGATTCATTTTTTTAAACTAAATTTTCATGCCTTATACATGGTAGATATTTTCCTCTTTCAAAACATTTCCATAGTACTCTGTTTGAGGCGGCAATTAAAAAACAAAATCTACCGTGCCGTTACTGAAAACACTATATTGATCTAGCAGTTTTGAAATACTGTATATCATTTTAAAACAAACCATTGGTACCATTTTCCCCTCCATTTTCTCCTCATATTTTCTACTAAAAACAGGAGGAAGGGAAAGAATAATTTGAAATATGTAAGAGCCAATCTTGGCAGAGTATTCATCATTGAGATTCTCACTATAAGAACTAAAGTGGAACATTAATTGGTGGCAAAGCAAATTATCATCTCTCCTTCTATATTTCTTTTTTCCTTTTCTTTATATTCTCATAAAGTACTCCTCAAAGCAAATTAAAGTATCCTCTCTCAATGAAACTTTCAGTTTGTACAAAGAGATTCAGAAAAAGAGGTTTACTCAAAAATCGAAAAGTAATACTTACAATTAGGAACTCTTTTTCTTTCAAGTTTCAGACTTGAGCCGTTTGTATAAATGGCCCAAGGAAACCAGTTAACCATGGGAATGTACTGAAGCTTCATTAGTGGCAATGACTTGTTCAGGCCAAATTAGAAAGAAAAACAATAAAGAAAAAGAAGATGGGCGGGAGATGCTGGCCTCTCGGGGAGGAGTGAATCAGAACATTACACTTACCGCAAGCTCTTGGCTACTATTTAATCTAAATTGAGTGCCCTCAGCAAGCAAATATTCATTCATTCATTCACTCATTCATTCATTCATTCATTCAGTGTTAACTGAGAGCTTGGCATGTGCTAGGCACTTCGCTGGACACTAGGGACACAGAAGTAAGACACAATTGCTGCCCTCATGGGCCTTACCGGGCAATAATGTGAAGCTTTTGGAAGTGTCTGCTGACCAAAGAGCATGAGCACATTATGTAGGTGAACACATTACCGCCCCCTACCCCTAACGAGTGTGAAGGATAATTCATAATGGGGAAAACACACAAGTAAATACAACAGGCACTCCCGGAGCCCTTGGAAAATAATGTAATTTCTATACTCTAAAGTTGATTCTATGTAACGGGAAAGCCAAAAGGCTTATCTGGATGCCAGACAACAGTCAAGTCAAATACAAAACCCTAATAAGGAAATAACTGAACATAAAATAAATGATAGGTGTCAGAGGCTTAAAATAGGGGTTAGCAGAAAAGAATTTTCGGTATGGCACATACAAACTTGGAAAAATATTTGGAGTGCCAATGCCAATAGAAGGAGGGTTTCTGAAAAAGAAAGATAAAGCCCAAGATACATAAAGAAAATGAACCTTTCCATTTTTAGTGATTCTATGTAAAGCCCAACTGGAGAAGAAATGTCAAAGAAGTTGTTGGAGATAAGGCTGGGTCTAGACTGTGTCTAAATGTTTGTTTTATCCTGAAAACAGCATGAAATATTTCTAGCATGCAAGAAAAAAGACATATGTTTCTGTCCCTTCTAAAATTCAATGTTAGTCATAAGTGTGTTTAAGTACTAAGAGAGAGAATAAAAAGAACACAACTCAAATCAATATGCATATATTGAGTGCCTATTATATATGTACTATAAATTATTTCTTAAGCACCTACTGCATGTACCAAGGATTTCCAATTTTTGTTTTCTATTTTGAAACACGGAAGAACCTGAAAATCAGTTATCAGAGCCTTTAATAAATCAAATATTAAAATCAAGCCCAAACCTAGAAATTATTCATTATGTTGCCCTCTCAATACTTAATTATAGAGAAGGTCATGGATTCACCTACTCAAATATGGACTATAATTCCCATACCATGTAACCAGTGTATTCTATGGCAGTGAAATGGATTTAGTCACAAAAGGTGATGACATTTAATAGCATCTGCATTGTTCTAGGCTTTGTATGAGGAGCTCTGCATGTATTGTGGTATTTAATCCCCCAAACACGTAATAGAACAAAGGCAAGTGTCAAACCCAGTTAGGCCACATCCTTTCCACTATAATCATTCTACCATTACAAAGGAAGAAAAAGTATGTCAATAAAAATCCATCAGAGGAATAGAAAAAAATAACCATTTCCCCAGAATATTTAATATGACTTACCTTAGCCTACAGTTTCCCTTTCCTCCCCTCATCTTTCAAAGCCTTTCCTCAAGACTCTCCTTCTGTGCATCTTTCTCAGCACTTCCCATTTGACTGATTACTCCCCTCATGTCCACCACGCATTGCATTAGAATGTGATGCTCACTGGAGTATAAGCTCTTTCGGGACAGGGATTACCTTCTCCATTGTTGTACCTGGCACATAGTAGGTGCTCATTAAATACCTGATCATTGCAGCTGACCTGGCTAATCCAAAAGGGATATGTTTGTCACTGCCTCTCTCTTTAAAGTCTTTTCTTTCATTGACCTAGGCTAACAGATCCCGAGACCTTGGTGCAATTGTTTACTGTGTCGGCGTGAAGGATTTCAATGAAACCCAGGTATGATCACAGCCTTCCTCAGGTGTGGGAGCATACCAAGCTTGTGAATGACCCAGTGCAGAGGGCGCCTCAGCAGCATAAACACCTCGTAGAGAGACTGTTTTTCCAGACGTGCTTAGCAGGAAGGGAATTCTTCAATGTGTGAGGGATGTGAAGCCACTTGCTGATGCACTGGAGGGTTTTTAACTCCGACCATCCAAACAGCATCTTTCTTGGTTGCCTTTCATGGTAGATGCTCAACTGCCAAGGTGTCAAAACAGATCTGACTTACCTTTGAAATCTTGTTGGTTGTTTTTTCCTTTTAATTGAATTTGATGAATCTGAGTTTTTTATTTAAGTGACAAACATCCCTTTTCTCCTATTAAATATACAATGCATTTTCAATACAAAAAAAATGGAGATAATTGGCAAATGGGCAGAAAAGTGTGTACAAGTATATATAAGCAAATTGTGAAAATTTGCAAACAACCTAAATAAATGTTCTTCAATGTCGTATGTAACTTCTTTTTGTTTTAATAACACAGGACAGTGGTCATGATATATTGTTAAGTGAATAAAATTGGGCTACCAAACAGCGGGAATAGTACGAGTTCACTTTTTAAATAATGTATGTTACATAGAAAAAGTATGAAAGACTATATACATCAAATTAATAATAATAAAAAGATGATGGATGGAAGGATAGATAGATGGATTATGAGTCACTTTTTTAAAATGTATTTTAACACTCTTGAGTTTTCTGAAATTCCCCAATGACTATGTGTTACTTTTGCAATCAATAAAAATCCTGGCACTGACCATGACTGTGGCAATACAGAAATGTACAGAGACTTTTGGGTAGACAACTGACAGATCAGCTTCTCCTTTCTCCTGTCCTCTGCTCTCTAAAGGAAGAGCACCACACCAACTGCCAGGGTCCTTTCCTCAGTGGGCAGCTTGGGTGAAAGATAAGGGTCCGCATTCATTGGCCTCACCCAACACCAAAAGTTGAACTTATTTTTAAAGTTGCTCTGAAAGGAAACTTGTTTGGTTCGAATATAGTTGCCAACAGAAATCTGAGTGAATGGGAGGAAAAGGAGCCAATGGCCTGCCCCCAAATCCATAAATATATCAACCCAGGCCAAATTGTTCATCTAGCTGGGCAATCTTACCTCTGCTCCCAAGGAGGAAAGTATTAAAACAAATGTAAAAGCTAGAGCCAACCCTCCAGGCCAATTCAGAGAGGCTGCTGGTAAGTTCATTATTACCGAGGGCTTTTCAGGGAGGCCTAGTCAGGAACGCAAGTTCCTCTGGGTTCTAAAAGGACATGGAGCCCCCTAGGTCCAGTGGCCTTCCTCAGTTCTCTGCAACCAAGCCTGACACATCTTGGGGCGTGTTTGTCCTCAGCTCGCCCGGATTGCGGACAGTAAGGATCACGTGTTTCCTGTAAATGACGGCTTTCAGGCTCTGCAAGGCATCATCCACTCAGTGAGTAGAGCACCTCTCCCCTGAGACTGGACACTCGGGCTCTTTCTGTCCCCCAATCTGCTGTCAATACCCCCAATTCCATCCTTCTAAGACTGGCATTTTCCTGCATGAGACAACATTCCTTTGTCTATCTTGGCATCTGTCATGTCTCACCTCTGCCCCTGCCTTTCACGCATGTTCCTTTTTTTTTCATTCTCCTGTGCCAATTCTACCCTATAGTGGAAAACTAAAAATTGGAGGGAACCCTGTTCTGGCAGCCAGCCAAACTTCAGGCTGTCCCGGTTATTCTGAAAAGACGGTGGCTGATGGCGTGTACTTGACAGACCTCAGCACCTTTCCCAACCAGGACAGAATGCAAGCTGCTTACAGAGAATTTGCAGGCTCAACCTGTATTGCTTAGCCATCAGAGGCACTTTCAACCTTGGCTGTAGGCTCGCTACCTCTCTACCTTGGCTGTCCATTGAAATCACCTGGAGTAGGATTTTTAAGATCTTCCCAGGTGATTTTTAAAAAACAGAACCGCTGCTTGAGACCTATAATCCCCAAATGGGAGGGCTTCAGTGTTCTTCAGGGTTGCACAGTCACCAGCCCCCCTTTCCATCCCAACCTGGTGTTTGTTTGTTTTTAAGCTGAGCCATCCTGCTACCTGGTGGCAGCTCAGCGGCTGCTCAGCTTGGGCTGGACTCGAACCGCTGTTGCTCAGAGCTCAAACTCTTGAGCGAGCTCTTAACCAACTGAGCCACTCGGCCGGCCCCCAACCTGGTTTTTTAATCACCCCATCCCTGTAAGTGAACAGGACACTGGCTTCCAGGGCCTCTCTTTTCCAGCTTCCATACACAGGCCAGGCCCGTGGTCCAGCTGGCATATTGGATGAAGCTGGTCTTTAATGCTGCACCTGTAATGAAGTGCAGAGGCACTGCAGCCTCTACCTTTCAGTTCTGGGCCAAGCAGAAAGCAAGTGGTTTGTCTAGTTGGAGCTCACCAGGCTTCAGACTCGGGGTGTAGGGTGCAAATTCAGAGCTCAGAGGATCACTGTCCTCTTAAGATGTCAAGGGAGTCTTGACCCAGAGGTCACCAGCCAGGGGCTCAGGACCTGCCCAGCTCCCCCAGACTGACCCAGGAAACCTCCAACATGGATGTGCCTTCATGCTCCCACTCCCCCACTCCGAGGTTTGCTGCAAACTCCAGCCAAGTGGAAAGCAGAGTGAGAAATAAGAACTTTAGAGCTGGTCACCCTAGAGTGTAAATGCTGGCCCAACAAATTATCATTTATAGATCCTTGGATGAGTTATTTCACTTATTTCCTTAATCGTATAAGGGATTGATGATAAGACTTATATCATAGATATGTTTAGGGATTAAAAGAGATAACACTGGTAAAAATACCTAATAATTTTCCAGGCACACAATTGTTACTCAACGTATAGGAATTATTTCCTCTTCCATGTCCCTTCATCATCATATAAGAGAAATTAGTGTCAAATTCCCCCCATCCTCTAAATTTTCTTATAAAAATCACCTGGAAATCTTATTTAAAAAACTCATTCCCAGGCCCTAGCCTCAAGGGCTTCTATTGTAGTGGATATTGGATGGAGCCCAGGAATCTGCATGTTTTCAATCTGTACTTTTTAATAAATGTCCCAGATGTACTTTTAGAATATTGATACATGTGACCCTAGGTTTTCAGAATTGTGAAAAATAATTCCACCTCAGATAGGGATTTCCTATCTTAAATATGTACATGTGACAGTCCTTTTCAAAATGTGTTTGTTTATAAGAATCAGAAACCCACTCAAACTACTTTAACCAGAAACTAGAAATTATTGAAAGGATAGAGAAGTATCTGTCCCAGTTATGGATCGCCAGGTGAGGGGACCCCTGCTACAAATCATTTCTGGGGTCAGTGCGGCATACTTAATATTATAAACAACAAGAACTGCAATGACCATATAAAACAACACTCCAGTGGTGCAAAACATGATCAATAGCAGGATTTGGATCTGATCACGAATCCTTTGGAAGCTCAGAGGTAGATGATGCCGGGCTGGAGCCTTCATGAGAAGGTGGGACAGATTTGAATCCTTGACACCAGAGAAGAGAAGATGTGACCTCAGCCCAAAGGCTGGAAAAGAGCAAAGTATATTCTGAGGTCAGTAATACCTGTCCGTCTGGTAGAAGAGTTTGGGTAAAGGAATCAGGAGTCATGAGAAATAAGCCAAGACATTGGGTTGGAACCAGATTGACAAGAACCTTGAAAGACGTTTGAACTTCAACTTAGTGGGTGTAATTTGAAGCATCTTGAGCCTCTAACAAGTGATATTTAAGAAGAGACTCTGATGGCGGTGTGTATATAGAAGGGAGACGGGAGACCCAGAGGGAGGAGCCCAGTCATGAGGCTACTGCAGGAGTCCTGCCCTCAGATGGCTGGATTCTGAACAGGAACAACTCTTATCTGTTCAGGAGTTCTCATGAGCTGTGTGCCTACATCATTCAGGAGTTGGTTCCCACTCAAATAATTTGAATCTTTTTATCTGCATACATTGCTATTGTCCCTAAATGTTTCGACTGTAGCAATTCACCCAAGCTCAACTTGACTTCGGATATTTATAAAACGCTTCCCACCCCAAATGGAAATAACTCCAAAGATGTTTAAGAAATGTTAGCGAAATGGTCTCCCAAAAGGGGGGAAAAAATAATGTGAGACTCCCAACTTTTAGCTGAATGATAACATTCTTAGGAGCTTTTATCGGGAGTTATGTTAGTGGTCTCGATCCTTCCAGTACTTAACCCATATTTGTGGTAGTTGTTAATTTGTTTGCTTGGACAGGGAAACAGGACAAGCACAGCAGGGCTCATCTTTCTCAAGTCAGACAGACATAATTATGGCCTAAAATCTGGCTAACTATTTTTAAGAAGTAGGTTCATTTCTCCTTCTGGGCTCTGCAAAGAAAGCTCTCATTTTGCCCATCTGAAGCATCTGTTGCAGCTTGTTCCCATGGATGTTGCTTTGTGGCTAATCACTTTATCATAAGAAAATAGAACTGGGCTTAATTATCCAAAATAGAAGTGCAGAGCAGCTTTCAATAAGCTCAAATGGTTCCTAAAGTTCTAGGCCCATAATGACCTTATTTTTAAGATGTAGGGGCTAGTATTTATTTGCTCATCAAGTACTCACTGAAAACCTTTTATGGTGGACTCTGGCTGTTCAATTATAAGTAAAGCAGACAGAGACCCTGCCTTGGTGGAGTTTACCATCTAGTGAGAGGAACACATAAAAACAAGTAAGTTAATATGTCGAATTGAGATTGTGATATACAGTATAAAAGAAATAACATACTGTAGTACTGAGATTAAGAATGAAGGATTTAGCATTATAATCTCAAGATCCATCCATGTTGTTGCAAATGGCACAGTTTCATCTTTTCTTAATGGCAGAATAGTATTCCATTGTGCATATACACCACAACTTCTTTATCCAGTCATCTATTGAAGAACACTTTGGTTGTTTCCATGTCCTGGCCACCATAAATAAAGCTGCAATGAACATCAGAGTACATATATCTTTACGAATAAATAAAATAAGTCAGACAGAAAAAGTCTAGAACCATATGATTTCACTGATATGTAGTACATAAAACTGAAAACAACTAAAGAACAAGAGAAACAAATGAGGAAACAAAACTCATAGACACAGACAGTAGTTTAGTGGTTATCAGAGGGCAAGGGGGGAGGATGGTGGTAGATGAGGGTAAAGGGGACCAAATATATGGTGATGGAAGGAGAACTGACTCTCGGTGGTAAACACACAATGTGATATATAGATGATGTATTACAGAACCATACACCTGAAATCTATGTAACCTTGCTAATAATTGTCACCCCAATAAACTTAATTTAAAAAAAAAAAAAGAATGAAGGACTTGACCAAGAACACAGGCTCTTTTGAGGAGATGACCTGAGGGTGAAATGGAGCTATTCACTGGAAGAGCATGGACAGAATATTCCTGGCAGAGCAGAGTCCTAGGATGGCGCATAGCAGAATGTACGAAGAGCGGTACTTAAAGTGGAGAATGGCTGATGAGGAAGTGAAGAAGCCAGCAGAGGCTAAACCATGTGGAGCCTTGAAGGCCATGGTCTTTTGCTATAAGAACAGTGGGAAACTAGCCAGATACAGAGTTTGACAAGAGAACAATCATGCTTGCAATCAAGGCTCTCAGGGAATCTAGAGATCATGGCGCTTTATCCATATACCCTTTAGATGACAAATTGATAAATGCTCAGAATCAATAGTAATGAGGTCTGTAAAGAAGGAAAATCACTATGATTTATTGAGCATCTTCTGTGTACCAGCTTCTCTGCTATGCATTTCCACAGCACTCTCTGATGAGGGACTGATTATCCCCACTTTACAGGTGAGGAAACTGAGGTGCAGGAGGGTTGGAGAAACCACCCTAAATCTTCCCCCTCATCATGGTGGAGTGGGGAATTTGAACCCAGGCCTGGCTCCAGAGCTCCCACCCTTTCCACAATACTCAGCTGTGGCTGCCTGAGGAAATGGAAAATCACCACTGGACCCCAGGGGCCTGAATTCATCACATCCCCTGAGTCTCTGCTTCCTCAATCTGACTCCTGTGTTTTAGTGTTTTCACTGTTCCTCAATCCTCTCGACTTTCAGGAAGAAGTCCTTACATGTCAGATTTCTATAATGGCTTCTTTTTCAAAGTGCTCTTACCTGTTTTTCATTTTAGTCTCCCACCAGTGGGGCATAGGAAAAAGGCAGAAAGAAGTCAACAGCTGTCGAGACCTTATATGAGGGGCCAAACATTGTTCCTTTATCCCATTTAATATCACTCCTTTTAAGAACCATAGCAGCCCTGTGAAGGAAATATTCTTATTCCCAGTTTACAGATGAAGAAACTGAAGCCCAGATAACCTACCCAAGAGCACACATCTCTCACAGGGAGAGTGGGGTGGAACCAAGTTCTATGGTTTGAGAACCTATGCCTTCTCCCACCTCTATTTCCTTAGGAAGGTAAAAATAAGAGATGCTACCATTTAGTAAGTTCTGTACTAGATAGACACTGTGCAAGTCATTTCACAGTCATCTCTTCAAATTCTCAAGACCACAATTTAATGTAGATGTTAGTCCTTCTACAGAAACAGATACTTTAAGAACAGAGAGATCAGCTAACTTGTCCAAGGCCACGCAGCAGTGGGCAGTGATCCAGAATAGGTCCAGGTCTGTCTCTTGAATATTGTGGGTAGGCAGGAAGCAGATCAATTTTAGAGGAGACTCCGAATACCCAAATTGTGATGGCTTGATGCAGCTCACATAATTACAGCAAAGGCAAAGCCAAAACCCATGTGGTCTGACCTGAGTGCACCATGAGTGGGCGGGTAGTGCTCTTTCCCTTTTACTATTCGGTGGAGAGCATCTCTGAAAATCTCAATTTCTGCTCAGTGGATGAAATCCCATCATCATGAGAAGCTGGCAGCTTCTCATGCTGAAAGAAATGTCCCCCCCCACCCCCTCGCACTTGATTGGGACTCTACCTTGGAGGACAATCTTCCTACTGGCTATTACAGAATATGGTTGATAAAATTATAAGAGAAAATGTGGTTGGTTGGAAGATTGTAGCTCTGTATGCCAGTAAAACTGTAAAGGAAGAAACCAGTCTTTTGCCTTCTGTTCCTGTGGCTTTTTCAGGGAATTTCCACTGACCACAGCTGGTGAAAGCAGCGCCAGCTCTCAAGTGAAAATATGAAGCATAGGTCCGACCAAGCTCCAGGTCTTTGATTGCCTTTTTCAGAAGTGCTGCAGGCAGTGAAACGGGAACCTGCATGAAAGCTGGGTTCAGATAACACCAAAATGGGTCTGCAGCTTTGAATCCCAGCACTTGGCCTGGTTACCGAGATGCCAGCTCCTCCTCCCAGCTGCCCCACTTCATGTGCAATAGAGGGTGGTGCCTGGAACCAGGCACACTGTCGATGAGAAGGAAAACCCAGTTACCGGCACCAAGCCATCTCCATCTAGGAGCATTACCCTAGAATAAATATTTGAGCCTGCATCGGGCTTCCTCCTAATGTGCGAGTGAGTCAGCGTATGGAGCTTTGTGCATGTTTGGTCAACAACAAGTATTGAGCAAACAACCATATTTGCAGGGATTTCTTGCAAGTTTTGGCATGAAAATCCTTGTTATCAAGGAAGCTGTAAGATCAGCAAAACTGCAGAGTAAATCTATTCCATGGTGTGTGTGTGTGTGTGTGTGTGTGTGTGTGTGTGTGTGTATTTTATTTATGAAAATCATTTCTCCCATGCACTCATGGGAAGGTGAGAGAAACTTAGTCCCTGATGTGGCCTGGGTCCTAGCAAAGCTATAACAAAGGGCAGAACCTGCCTTCCAGGTCTTTCCTCCCACCGACTGCTCTAAGACCCCACTAGGAACTGCTCAGGACTTCCCTCCAATCAAAGTCTGCATCACATTCCCACAGGCCTGGAAAGTACCTCTCTTTACTGACCTAATTCTCTTCCCAGGGCTCAAAGAGGGGGAGAACCATTTCCGCATCAGCAGCGTTTCTTATAAGTCAGCTTATTTGGTTGGAGGGAACCCCCTTCTCCTCCTTTGTCCCGTCCTGAATCCTGTCTCAAAGCCCTGCTCCAGTCCTATTCTCTGCAGAGCTTGCTATGTTCGCTCCTCTCCTATGAACTCTACCTGCCTTGAACTCCAGCAGCACTGATGGTTGGAGCCATTTGCTTGGCTCTTGGAACTTTTTCAGGCTCTGTGCTGTTCCCCTGGGTCAGATGCTAAATTGTGTGATCACAGATTCTGCCCCATTTGTTGTATTTCCCGTGGTGTCCCGTGTGGTGCTCTGCCTATTTACATGTATTCATCGTAGAGCATCCCAGATGGCGGCATACCCTTCATGACCTACACTGCATGACAAATGGCAATTTTGTGGCTCTGTATCTTGTGAAATCCCCTCAGTCCTTCCCCCACCCTCTCTTCCAAGATTGTATCTATAAAAGATGGCATTTGGGGCTGCATGCATGTTAGCAAGCCTGGACACAGGAATAGAATCAACTGTAGTTTCTGTAGTGAGCAGAAAATCTTTTTAAAAAAATGATTTGCTTCAGCAGTCATTAATTAGACAGGCTCCACAGACATTCAAGCCAGGCATTTCAATTAAGTTACTATTTCTATTTGGCTTATTAAAAAGTCCAAATGTAATAAAAATTCCCAGAGCTTGAAGAAGCTACAAAGATTGCAGAAGGGCATGCTCTGTTAATCCTCAGGCCATCCCCACTCCCCCAGGTCCTCCTCCTGTATCTAAGAATCTCTTATGATCCACTGTAAAAGCAACAGTAGAATTTAGAACAAAATCCAGTGAAACTCCGCAGGGGTCAGCTCCCACTGACTTCACCGATATTCATTCAGGAGGTCAACAAGCTCATCTTACTAAATCAACCGCATTTTGGAGTTCACAGCTATCTGAGCTTTCCTTCTGAAAACAGAAGAGGAACGTGGTTTCGTGGAAAAAAATGAATTTCCTCAATTCATAACCTTGTTTGTCCTGTCTTCATACTAGGCTCTCACTGAGTGGGACTCTAACCGAGAGAAGAGTAGCATTTTATTTAAGCGAGATGAGTGCCCCCCACTCAGACAAAAGCTTTCACATGTTTTGGGGATAAGCTTTACTGCCTAAAATTCAATAAGCCCTTGAAAATATTTCTTGCATGTTATTTGGTATAATGTATGAGTATACATAAAATTATATATAAATCCCATAAAGATACCTGTGTTAGTAAATTTTTAGTGTAAATGCAGGTTCCATAGAATTGACGTGGATCTAGGATAATGTCCATCGTTAGCAATAGATGTGGCTATCGGTTTAAAGTGTAGAGTAGAATTTACTTAGGAAGGGTGACCTTTTTATTTTATTAGACGACAAATACAGTAAGTGCTCACTGAATGTCATCAGCAGGTTCTTGGAACTGCAGCAAAATGACATATACTAAAACCAGCTTTACCATAGATTAATTGATATAAACAAGAGTTAAGTTTTATCAGCATCTCATCAATGTTATAGTGAAGCGATGTTGAATGCAATGACATTGCTAGAGGACCTACTGTAATTTCAAAATTCATGGGGAAAACATTGACAGTCCTGAAGGCATCGATGAGCCAGCTGTGTGTCTCAGGCTGCCTGGCCTTGTAAACTAAAAGCATTGGTCCACAGGCTTATCCAATGTGTGTTCTGCCATCAGCTCTAATAGTACATGTGGCCCTGCTGTGGAAGCCTGAACCCTATCCTGCCAAACACAGACCCACATTTTTGCCAAGTAAAGGTGTCAAGACCTTTTACAAAGCAGGCCAATTTAGATCTCAGACATGGTGACATGATACACCCACAGCATTTTATTTACAAAGATAAGCCATGAAAAACAAGTGAAGGGGTTGAAATAGGACTCCTGAGAAGGTGGTCCCCAAGATGACGTGCTTAATAAGAAGAGGTAGGTGACAAGATGCAGAATACGGCCTTGTAGTCAATAGATCCTAAGGTTATATTTACAAGAAAGAAGGAAGACCAATACATAACAGGCTATAATGCCAATTTATGAAGCCATGAAAAAAATGTGCCATTTATTCAATAAATATTTATTTAGTGCCTACTATGTGCCAGGTTAGGCACTGTGAATATAGCGGCGGGTAAAAACAAATCCAATCCTTGCTTTCATAGAGTTTATAGTCTAAGGAGGAAGACAGATGATGACCAAACAATCCAAAAAATAAATATATAATTATAAACCATGACAAGCCCTCTGAAGGATGGTAATTTATACTAACATGTGGGTGGATGTAGAAACATTTCACTGGTAAAATCACCAGGACTTAGGTGAAAAAATCCATATTGGGTTTGGAGAGTGACAGAGAGAGTGAAGTTAAGGAAAACTGCTAGGTTTTGTCTTAGAGAACTAGTCAGATGTAGTTGGTCGGCAGAGAGTTAACCGCCATGGGCCAGCCTGCTTCAGGCCCCAGACATCTTAAATGCAGACATGCCCTTCCCAACAAACGATACACCAAGAAGCACACCCTGGAAGACCTGAAAGATGTGTGGAGCAAAAGGCCCTATGCTATCAACGGACCAGAAAGGCTGGTCTTTTATCAACACACAAAAATCCTCTAACAGGAAATGGCCAAGTAAATAATGGTTGGTTTACTAGGGAAGGAGACAGAGCAATTAGAAAAAAAACAAAATGTGGTGTCCATATGATAAAGGAGGAGTTCCTAATAATTCTATGCAAATATTTATAATACTTTAAGGATTCTTGAGAAATCGCTGCATAAACTGAGAACTTTATGAAAAAGGACCTTCGATTATCATAGAGTCCAAGAAAATAAACTCATATATACAATGGATTTCACACTTTAAATATACTGACTAGCTCTTATTAATACTTAGCAAAGTTATTTTACATCTGCTGCCTCACTTACTTTCCCAACAATCCAATGAGATGTGCAAAAGTAACCATATCAGTAGCAACACATCACATTTATACAGTTCTTTTTGGATTTCAAACATGCTTTTCTATATATCCTCTTTTTTGAAATTTGCCCAAAAGGTTGCAGGAAAATATGATTAGCCATCTTTCTGGGTTTTTGATTTTTGGGTTTTGTTCAGCAAATATAGCTTGCAGGAAAAAACTATTAGCCATCTTTCAGCTTTCTTTCAGCAAATTAAGCACAAGGCCAGTGATGGGTGATGGGATACAAGCATATATGAGCTACCATCTTTGTCCAAGAGTAATAGCAGTAGCAGTAGTAATAACAAAAGTAATAGTGACAGCTACAGTGCTTTCAGAACCGAATACATGTCATTCTTCTAAGTGCTCTACTACTAAGGTCGTTTTGAGTGCGTTTCTTGCTGTCTTCTTTTCATGAAAGGCACGTGCTGGCTGGTAGCTCAGGGCTGTTCTCTGAATATCTATTAACCAATCATATCTGTTCGTTCAGTCTATAAACAAAAGCCTAGTCAGATTTCCTTGAATCTCACTTTCTTCCTCACTCTCCAATATGAATTTTACCAGCTAAGTTCAGTTGACTTTACAAACGAAATATATCTGCGTTCATGTCTCTTATTCACTTTGCCATCATACAGCCCTTTGAGGTCAGTTTTTTTCTTATCCCCATTTTACAGAGGAGGAAACTGAGATTCAGAGCTTTATTAACTTGTCCAGGTCCCCACGGCCAGTACGGAATAGAGCTTGGATTTGAACATAAATCTATTCAGGACCCAAATCTAGCTTTATCTGTGTCCAGAGCCCAAGTTCTTAATAATAATAGCTACGATTAGGGACACACTTCTCAGATTCCAGGCACTGTGCTATGGGCTTTACCTCTATTATCTCATTTAATCTTATCAACTCAACAGAGTCACGCAGTAGGTGCTATTCTTGCCCGAGGTCACACTGCTCATGACTGAGCTGCCCCAAGCAATTTGATTCCAGATCCAAGCTATTATTCAGTTAAACTGCCCCTCAGAATTGGGGTTCAGAAAAGTTAAAGGGTTTGTCAATGACCATAGGTCAGGTAAGTACAGGACCAAGGCCAGGATCCAACTCCTTACATTGGGTTATACTTGAGCATGTGGTTTTCTTAGCCAGGCTCCATTAGAGGCCAATCACACTCTCAAGTCTGCTATCACCCTGACCCTGTGTGAGTTCCTTCCATTCTATGTAGTGATTTCCCTTCAGTGATTTCTCAGTGCTGTATCTACACCTCTTCCACTTCTCCTCCCCACCCCCATCCAGTCTTCAGTCCCTACATTGATCTGCTCTCTGGGGAAGTTCAGACAGACTAATTACCATACAGTCTGGGTAGCTAATAACCAAGGGGACCCCAAAATCCACCCAGTGCCATTGTGACCAGACATTTTGAAACCAGACATTTGAAACTAACAGAAGCCACAGTCCCAGACAAATCCTGCCCATCCCCCTCACTGATAAATTTTACTCTACTGGCTGCAATGCATCCCTTCCAGATGTTTTAAGTTAAGATTGGGAAAGCTGTGTTTTTACTGGATTGAATCATAGCGCTTGGCTGACATTTTTTGGCCCTTCATCCACTCCTTAGATTTATCAGCTAATTGCAGACACTCTGAGAGAATAATACAGCATGTGTTTATTATGACAAACCCTGCTAGTGTGTCTTTGTGGTCAAAGATTCACGGGTGTTTCCTTTACTGACCCCTGGTTAAGTATTAGAGTTGGTTCAAAAACATTGACTCAAAGTCAAGAACTTACATGGGTGAAAATATTTCATTTATGTGTTTTGGTGGAGTTGGAGATGAGGACAGGATAGATCCAATAGCTCAATTTTTATTCTTAAACTGTTTTGAAATCTTTTGTTGTGGATGATAAAATGATTTATTAAGGGGTGCCAAATGCCTTAGGAATTTTATTTAAAACATCAAAAAATAGCTTTGTGGTTGTTCTAATACCACTATTTAATAAGTTTCTCCATATGGGTTAATTCCGTTTCTCCCAGTGTGGCCTGTTTGGAGACTTGTGCCTGATGACATGTTGAAGGGAGCGGCTACCTCCCTCAGTCATGGCAACCACTGGCTGAGTGGCCCAATGGCAGTAAACGGGGGGGAAGAGGGTAAACGGTGATCCCATATCAGAATGATAATGAAGGGAACTCAGGAGCTGGTGGTGATACCAGGTCCCCAGAGCCAGCTGTGTGAAGACTACTGATTCTAACAGAGCTGGGTCCCGCACGTGAATCATTTTATAGTTGGAACAGGTTTGGGGACTCTCGGGGACCGGAGGCTGCTCCTGTTTGGCATAGGGCAGAGGTGGCTGGTAACCCATAGGCCAAGGAAAGAAGGCAAAAGCTGACGAAGAGGAACAAATTGCTTCCTACTGGGGAATGAGGTGGAAACTGAAAACAAATAGTGGAATCCAAGTATGAAAATTCCTTTAAGTTGTACAAGAGTAGGAAGAAATGTCAAGAAAAGTAACTGGAAATCTGAATTTTAGAACTGTCAAAACAAGAAATACTGCTTTTTATGACTTTCAGGTATATATAGTAACTTAAAATACATGGTTGTGAGGGAACCTGTTTCAATGACTATGTTTTAATGTTTTGTCATCTGCACATCAGATAAAGATTTTCTGAAGTATGTTGTTCATTTCCTTTTACAATGCTTCTCTGTGAGGACGCCCAGATTTCTCTCTGGAATGGGTAAATATTATCTCTTCTGAGAAACTGGCTTGTTTTTATTCCATAGATTGAGAATCTTATAAATATTGTCTGTCCTCATTGGCTACTCCTAGCAAGGAAATAAGCTCTCAGTGTTGTTTTTTTTTCATGCTGTTCTCACTCTTACCTCATCGTCCCCTTATTTTCCCTTTCACCCATATCCTCCCCTTTTGTAATTTATTTGATTGTAACTCACAGTGTATTACATCACTTAGAAGAAAGTAGCGTGTATAAATAAATCCATCAGTGCAAATAAGCAGGTGTCTCCCAATGTGAAAAGATGCTTTTTCTTTTAATGACTTTAAATTGTATAATTTCACTATTAATTCTCCTAACAAATGCCCTTTTCATAAATAGAGAAATGGTTCCCTTCAGCCCTCTGAACCATTTCAATTTCCAAATTAAGGAAGGCCCAAATAAATATACTACATTTGCTTGGTAAGTTAACTCAGTGTCCTAGACTTGTTTAAAATGCTTAGTTGAAACTTTATAATCAATATTCAACAAGAGACGGGATCCATGAAGGATGGAGAGAGGCTTAAACCCTACCAATCAGATACACGGCTTTGGACAGAAGAAGCCTTCCTTACTGACTCCTTGTGCGGTCATGGGGTTCCCCTGCACTGTCCACTCAAAACTGCAAGACTCATTTGCAAAGGAAGACTACATTTCCACTCAAGTAAGGTTTAGGGGGTTCTCCTGAAGAGTGGGGCACAACAAAGCAGCCTTCACAGCCCTCTCCCATAACGTCTTGCCAGGCTTTTCTAAGAAAAAGGAAACGGAGTATAGTAATCAGAAAATGACCCTCGAGAGTGTTGGCCATCTCCATCCTACTCTCCAGCTTTATCTATCATCACTTTTTTTTCCTCTGCTTTTCAAGCTCCTTTTATTCCAGCTAAAGAGGTTTAGATATTTCTACTTTCTGATCTTTGCTCATGCCATGCCCTGCCTGGACTCCAGCCTTCCCCTAACTTACTCCTGTCCACTTGACTGAGTCCCACCCTCAGCACCCACCTCTTCCAGGAAGTCTTTCCCAGTGTACCAGACTTCAGTGATTTCCCCTCATGAACTCCGTAGCCCCCCTGTCTGCCCCTTCACCCTGGCACCTACCACATATGACTGGCCATTGTTATTTATCTTTTCAAGTGTAAGTCCTGTTTCCCCAATGAGATGCCAAACCTCTCCATAACTAGGCCTGGCATATCATAAACTCAATAAATATCTGCCAAAAGAACAAGTGAATGAATAATTCTTATTGCCTTTGGGACATCCAGACGCATCTCACACAATGTTGGCTTATTAAATGTTTGACATTAATGATACCAGTAAAGATGTTACTCCCCGTCCACCCACCCACTACAACATAAGGTCCTTGAACCTACCTATCATAGTCACTAAAAACAAAACGCGACTTCTCTGTTTTAACAAAATAAGCTGTGCTTTGACTTTTTCATTTCCTCTCCTCCTAGATTTTAAAGAAGTCCTGCATCGAAATTCTGGCCGCTGAACCATCCACTATATGTGCAGGAGGTAAATTGAAATTAAGTGCTAATTGCTGATCATACAAACGCTGATATTTTGAGTTCACATCACTTGTTTACTTCATGGGTGGGAAAGAGGGAGGCAGGCAGGAAAGGGGAAGGTGGCAAGAGCAGCAGAAGTTGTTAAATTTGCTTCTAGGAAAACAAGAAAAGAAAAAAGCAATGTGTCAATTGTGTGAAACTTTGAAAAAGTCTGTCCAAGCTCTCTGTTTTCATGGGACTAATTATGAGAGTTTTGCAGAAATACTAGATTCCCACACATCACCACCAACACCCTGCTCAGGATCGTCCATCCTCATGACAGCCTTACAGATACCAGATGATCACAGAGATCTAGGGCACCCTGAAACGTGATATATTTAATTCTTTAATTGGTGCTGGCCTCTCTCCAAAATTAATATAGTGATCTTAATTAATTGCTCAATCTACCAAATGGTATAGGCAACTCCAGTTACCCAAGTAAAGGACCATTATAATTTTGTCATTAATACAGGAAATCTCTATTTATACAAAGCATCAACTTTCTCCAAGTCACAATATTTTTTCTAACTCATCCAAATTGGGGTCTTGCTATTGTTTTGTATTATAATAGACTGCCTAAAACTTCAACTACGCTGGCTCTTTTTGTGTAATGCCTGACAGGTTTTTCATCACTCTTTTATTTATTTCAAAAGTATTGTTAAGGACTTACTGAATGCCAGGCACTGTCCTAGGTGCTGGAGATAGAGAAGGATAAATTCTCTGGCCATGAGTGTGTGTACTCCAGAAACTTGTCTTTCACCATTGAGAAGTCACTGTTAATATCATCTTTCTAGTCTCCCAAAATACCAAGTGATAATTATTAGATTATCACAGAACATATATCATGCAACCCTGTAAGCATTGAGGAAGAACTTTCAGGCTTTTTCAAATACTGCACATTTTTATTCTTTATGGAAATTTTTATTGGTATAAATGAAGTAATTCCTTAAAGATTTCATTCCAGTTTCTTGGCTATATATTAGAACAGCTGAAAAACTTTCAAGGACCTAGATGTATTGAATAACATGTGCCAACAACAAAACATTAAATATATATGTAAACATATAAAGTTGTTAACAATACTTGGTGACTATTCAGAGATGTGTATAAATTTCCCAAAGAAAAAGCAATCAACAAATATTATCTACTTACCTTTAAATGAATTACCACCTGATGGCTGGCACAGATGTGGTTGCTACAGGAACAAATCCAGGAGAATCTCTTTAAAAAAAATAATTGAAAAATCTTATCTTTGCAAATTTGACAACCATGTGACCACATGAAGCCAGTGCCAGGGCCTTGTATGGGGTCTTTGCAGTGAGGAGCCTCAACGAGGGTTCATTAGCTTCAAGATAAGTCTGTCAACACAACTTGTATCGTTCCTTCACTATAAAATAATTAGGAAACAGGGAGATTCATTAGTTGTATAATTATCACATTCATGAGGAAAACCTAGACATGTGATTTAGCAATCCTACTGGATGTGTTGCAATCTCGTAATGAATCAGAGTCTAAAGACAATGAATACACTTCTGTTAATTCACTGGCATGATCAATTCCCATTCTGTAGGTTTTGTGAGGACAGATAAGGAATCTTATTTTTCTCCACTTCCCACTGCCTAACAGTATGTGGCACTTGACAGATGGTCAATAAATGGTGACTGGATGTCTTGATTCATATAGTCCTTCAACAAACAGCACACTGATTTTTGCCTATTTGACCCTTATTAACCCTTTTCACCTTGCCTTAGGAAGTTGTCATACCTTTGAACTGTCTAAATAAAATGAATCAAAATTAGAAATTAGTAGTCAAAGATGGAAAGAACAAGGACAAAATAAAAACAAAATCTCAACTTGGACAATAGAAAAATATCTTTCTAAATAATTCTTGAATCAAAGATTAGTAAACCTAAATCTTCTTTATATACCTTTGAGGTATTCAAGACAGTAAAAAGACCACACACATAAAATGAACATGGTACAGAAATATCAGTGTCCACAAGAACTAACCCTAGCAAATTCATACATTTTAATGTATTTTAAATTAAATGGAAAAGAAAGATAATTAAGTAAAAGATATTTTTTAAAAATCCAAGGAAAATACAAGAAAAGAAGATAAAAATGCATTAATAGTTTTTTAAAAGTTGTATTTATGGGCAAAATGGTGGAGTAGTTAAACGCTATATTTGTCTCATCTCACAACCACATCAAAATTACAACAAAACTACAGAACACCCATCATTGAGAATCACCTGAAATATAGCTGAACAGAAGTCATACAACTAAGGACATACAGAAGAAGCCAACTGAAGACTGGTAGGAGGGGCCGAGACATGAAAGGGCAGAGACACCTGCATATGGTGGTTAAAAATTGGAAGAGGTATCTTGGCTGTGGAGGTCCCTCCTGAGGAACTAGGAGTCCCAGCCCCACATCAGGCTCCCTAGCCCAGGGTCCTGTGTTGAGGAGAGAAGTCCCCATAACTTCTGGCCCTGAAAACCAGAGGTGATTATGGCTGAGTGAGGGCTGCGCGAGTCCCAGGTGTTCCTCTTAAAGGGCCCATGCATGGACTTAATCACTGATGGGTTCACTCTCTCTGAGCTCCAGTGCTGGGGTAGCAGCTGGAAAGTTGCCAGGGACCTACAGAGAGGAACTGAAGTGTCTGGCTTCAGGGCAAGTGCTGGAAGGGCAGCTTTCTCCTAGTAAGAAATGCTGGCAGCTGGCAGAATCCATTGTTTCTTCGTTGAGCCCACCCACTTCCCAGTATGCAGATACAGGCAGGCACCATATCTGAGGCGCCATTAACCTAGCTAACACTGTTTGCCCCACCCTGGTGATTCCCTGACAAACCCGCCCCCCCAAATTGTGGGCCTATCCAAGATGTTTCCAGTGGCTTTTCCATCCAAAGGGTATATCTTGGCTCATGCGGCAAACTTTCCTAAAATCTCTCAAAGGTTCACAAACTCCAAACAAGCAACATCTTGCTTCAGCATGTTCTGTACCTCTGGCTGAGCAGCCCTAAGCCTGGCACTAGCAACAGCCAGCACTGGTTCGAGGCTTGGCCTCTCAAGGTACCACCAAACCCAGCGTGGGTGGAGACCATCTGCAGATTGCTTTGTGGCTCATGCCAGGTAGCACCAGGCAAAGCACAGGTTGTGGCTGAACTTTGCCTGCAGCAGGTCCCCTCCCAGGAGGCCTCAGGGCTGGCACACCCAGTGGCCATCTTAGGATGGAGCCAGCGCACCACCCAGCCACCTCTGAGGAAGACATACCAAAAGGGCAGACTAGGCAGGCATCAGAGCCCTGCTAAAGCATATCTTGTTGCATAGGGTCAGCCCCTGCCCAACAGCTACTCCACTGTAGTCACGGCCAGTCCGCACAATCAATCAGCCCAAGGGTCACTCCCTCCCACTGACATACAAACAGCAACCAAGGCTCAACTACAACAGGAGGGCACACACAACCCACACAAGGGACACACTTGGAGCACCCAGCTCAGGTGAACAGGGAGACTGCATTATTGGGCCCCACAGGATACCTACTACATAAGGCCACTCTACTGAGACCAGGAGACATAGCAGCCCTACCTAGGACATAGAAAAAAAACACAGGGATGCAGCCAAAATGGGGAGACAAAGAAATATGTCCCAAATGAAAAAAACAGAACAAAGCTCAAGAAAAAGAAATAAGCAAAATGAAGACGAGCAATCTACCAGGTGTAGAGTTCAAAACACTGTTTATAAAGATGCTCAGTGATCTCAGGGAGAACTTCAACAAAGAGATAGGAAACATAAAAATGGAGATAGAAAACAAAAAAGAACCAGTCAGAAATAAAGAAAGTAATAATTGAAATGAAGAATACATTGGAGGGAATCAACAGTAAATTAGACGAGATTAGATGAAGTAGAGGATTGAATCAGTGATTTAGAAGATAAGGTAGCAGAAAATACCCAATCAGAACAGAAAAACAAAACAAAACAAAAAACTCAAAAAAATGAAGATAGTTAAAGGGACCTCTGGGACAACATCAAGCATACCAACATTCACATCACAGGAGTACCAGAAGGAGAAGAGAGAGAGCGAGGAATTGAAAACCTACTCGAAGAAATAATGATGGAAAACTTTCCTAACCTGTGAAGAAAATGGACATACAAGCCCAGAAAGCACAGAGAGTCCCAAACAAGATGAACCCAAAGAGGCCCACACCAAGACACATTGTAAGGAAAATGCCAGAGGTTAAAGACAAAGAAATTATCTTAAAAGAAGCAAGAGAAAAGCAGTTTGGTTACCTACAAGAGAGCTCCCATAAGACTGTCAGCTGATTTGTCAACAGAAACTTTACAGGCCAGAAGGGATTGGCAAGAAATATTCAGTGACCTACAACCAAGATTACTCCACCCAGAAAATCTATCATTTAGAATTGAAGGACAGATAAAGAGCTCCCCAGACGAAAAAAAACTAAGGGAGTTCACCACCACTAAACCAGAATTATAAGAAATATTAGAGGTACTTCTTTAAGATGAAGAAAAAAAGATTAAAAATATGAATAATAAAATAGCAATAAGTACATACCTATCAACAATTATGATAAAAGGCTCCATGTCACACATCACTTCTGATATGGGATTTTCTGTCAAATAAAAACATTACAGTGTGTCCTCATCCACCTTATTCACTGGATCTGGCATCATGTGACTTCTGGCTCTTCCCCAAAGTCAAAATGACCATGAAAGGTAAACATGTTGAATCAATTCAGGACACTGAGGCAGCTGAAAGTACAACTGAAGACACTCATGAAAGAGGACTTCCAGAACTGCTTCAGAATGTGGCAAGAATGATGGGATAAGTGTGTTTAAAGAGAGGAGGAGTATTTTGACGGGCCTAATGGCAATGTGTCTTTTACTGTAATACATTTTTTTATATATAAACATTCACTGTAGTTTTTGGTCATACCTCATAAATTGAAAATGTTCCGATCAAAAGTTAGGGTGGCTGAATGGCTAAGAAAACAAGACCCTTACATATGCTGCTGTAAGAGATTCACCACATCGAAAGGCACCCCCAGACTGAAAGTAAAGGGATGGAAAAAGATATTTCATAAAAATGAAAATAAGCAAACAAAAAGCTGGAGTAGCAATACTTAGACCAGGCAAAATAGACTTTAAGCTGTAGGGCCAGCCAAGTGGTTCAGTTGGTTAAGAGAGCGAGCTCTGAGCAACAGGGTCGCCGGTTCGATTCCCACATGAGCCAATGAGCTCTCCCTAGCTGAGCTGCCACTGAGCTCCAACAGATGGCAGGATGGCTCAGCTGGTGAGAGCACATGCTCCTAACAACAAGGTTGCCTGTTCGGCTCCCGCACTAAGATTGAACATGGCACCTTGAGCTGAGCTGCCCTGAACTGCCGATGGGTGGCCATATGGCTCAGTGGTTAGAGTATGCGCTCTTAGCAACAAGGTTTCTGGTTTGACTCCTGGATGGGATGGTAGGCTATGCCCACCCGCAACTAAGATTGAACACAACACCTTTAGCTGAGTGGCCGCGAGCTGCCGACGGGCAGCCGGATGGCGACTGGACTTGGAGCTGAGCTAGCTGCGCCCTCCACAATTAAGACTGAAGGACAACAACGTGGCTGTTCCCCTCCCCCAGTTCCCCAACACTGCTCCCCTCCCCCAACTCCCCCATAAAATATTTTTTAAAAAAAGAAAAAACAAACAAACAAAAGCTATAATAAGAGACAAAGAGGACCCAGTAATCTCACTCCTGGATTCTGAGGAAACCCAAAACTATACTTTGAAGGGACATGTGCATCCATATGTTCATTGCAGCATTATTTACAATAGCCAAGATATGGGTGGCCATCAATGGATGAATGGATAAAGAAGAGGTAGAATATAGATATGATGGAATATTACTCAGCCATAAAAACAAATGAAATCTTGCCATCTGCAACAACATGGATGGACCTATAGGGTATTGTGCTGAGTGGAGTAAGTCAGACAGTGAAAGACAAATACCATATGATCTCACTTATATGTGGAATTTAAAGAACAAAATAAACAAACAAAGAACAAAATAAACAAAACAGAAACAAACTCATAGATACAAAGAATATTTTGATGGTTGCCAGATGGGAAGGGCATTGGGGGAGTGGGTGAAAATTGGAAAGGGATTAGGAAGTACAAATTTGTCATTACAGAATAGTCATGGGGATGAAAAGTATAGCATAAGGAATATAGTCAATAATATTGTAATAATTATATCTGGTGTCAGATGGATATGAGATTTATTGGGATGATCACTTTGTAAGTTATATAATGTGTAATCACTGTGTTGTACACCTGAAACTAATATAATATTTTATGTCCACTGTAATTGAAAAGTAATTATTTTTAAAAAAGGAAAGAAAAATTTTTAATTACAGCAGTTCAACTGATAAATTTTCCAAGAGCTGTTTCTTTGGTAGAATCAATAAAATAGACAAATCTTTTGCAAATCCAATCTAAGGAACTTTTCTTCAAATATTTTTTAAACTCTGGCTTATGTGAAATATTTTTGGATATTTTATAGACAAACAATAGTTTACTGTGTTGGAGTAAACTATCCAATTCTATTATCTTTATTTCTTATAAAGGAACAATTAATACAGGACATAGCGATGGAAGCTAGCCCTGCGTTTTGAAAAGGCAAGCTGCCACCTCCCTTGAAATAGAATCATAATAGCTAAAGGATGCTGACTAGAGACTAACTTTATTAAGAAGAAAATGAAACTTCCAAAATATATCCTTCCACCAAAAGTTCTTCTGTGGATTTCCTTAAAGGTCTACTGCTGATTCTAATTCTCTGGAGTAAGCATGACTTGAATGAAGCACTGGAGCCCATTTCATTGCCCATGGCTATGTCCTGTCAAGTAGACCTAGGCAGACCCCTTCTGTGATTTTCGTTAGGCTACTGCCACGACCCAGGGACTTATATGAATGTGCTTTGAAAAGCATAAACTGTTATACAAAACAAGGTGACATTATTATCATCAGTATCATTTTAACGAGGACTGAAGGCCAACGTGAGAATCATGATGTTGATAACATTATACCTAGATGAGAAAAACATGCCTGTATGTTTCTCTACTGAAAGAAAATTGGAGAGAACAATGATAGAGCTCAAAGTACCTGCAAAATGATTCATTAACTCACTATGCGCTGGAGAGAAAGAAAACAAGGAAATAACTGATTGTTCATATTTCTAAGTATAATGGGGGACTAAGCCCTGGACAGATCTGTGAAAAAAAAGGTAGACTTTGCTTTCATCAAAAACCTCTCAGCCTCTTCCCCTCGCTCTGGCCCCCAATACAACCTCCTGTTATGGAGCCCACCCAGATCTACCCGCTCAAGAGACTCCATGCTGACAATTGCATCCCCCTAAGACAATGATCTCAGCTGGCTTTCACCACCAACTCAACAACAGCCATGGTTCTGACAGCAAAATGAGCTCTGAGAGAGGCAGAGAGATAATGCACTGGGTAGACAACAAAACTGATATCCAACACAGATCTCTATATGTTAAGCTGCATGTAACAGGGTGAAACTTAAGGGGACAAATGTAAAATGTTGAACTTGGGTTCAAACAGCCAGTTTCATATACAAGCAGGTTTAGGGAAACCTAACTTAATAACAGTTCATATGGGGGAAAAGAAAAAAACAAGGAGAAGCATAGCGATCTTGATAGCCCACAGGAATGCCTCTGACCAAAAAAAAAAAAAAAAGCTGATGTAATCTTGGAGTGCATCAATTGCCATTCCATGTCCAGGTCAAGAGAGCTAATTCCATGCCCCACTACTCCAAGTTCAGGCCATGGTTCTAAGTCCATATTTTAAGAATGGCATTGACAAAGGCATGTTCATAGGAGAAGAGGTGATGGATCTGGAAACCACCATCCAAGGTTATAAGCTGGTAGCCTACAAGCCCTGTCTGGTCTACACATATGTTCTTTTTGATCCACACTGCATTTTTCATTTAAGAATTATTAAATTTATTGCTAACATTTAAAAACCTGATCTCACCTAAAAATTTTGATTTTCATCTTGTCTTGAAAAATCAGATCTAGCAACACGGGGCCTGTAATTATTGCAAGACAATAATTATTGGAGACTGAATAACTTCCCCTTAAAAGAAGTATAGACTCTTTCCATGCATGGTACTCCTCACTGCTCCCTATTGTCATACTCAGGCCAAGCATGTGGTTACCATTTCACATGATGCTTCTGTCACTGTATTTACAACTGTTGTTCCACAATATGTAGGAAGTCGCCTGCTGTGTGGAGAGCCTTTATCGCACCTTTGACATTACCTGCATTAAAATAATTCTGCTTTCCTTCTAACATAGACTCTTTTAAAAAGTTTCTAATTAAATATTATTGCAGATTAGCCTCTGTATAATTAGAAGAATTCACTCGTTAGTTTGGTCTGCTTAGTTTCCCTCCTCTCTAGGAAATGCATCCTTTTGCACAGTTTTCCTCTGGTCTCACTCAGTTGGCTAAAAGCCTGAACAGCTCATAGTATACTATGTAAACGAGTATTCCAGGAAGGGACTAATTGGAACCAAGTATGCAACCTGCCAACTGCTCCATATTTTAATTTTTTGTACTCCAGAAATGGAAGGTTATAATTAGTTCCTCACATTGTCATTTCAGAAGCTATTGTATTATTCCTACTGTGCTGTTTTCCATGGTTTGTAATAAAACTGGGTGAGGTTGCACAAAAGAAAGGTAGTTTTAGGCTTCATGTTTACCATTTGTAAATTAGATATTTAAACTAGACACATTTAAGCAATATCAAATAGTAGTTTCATTGCTTTCCCTTTCATTGTTTTTCAAAGCACTGATACCTGGCCCTTACGTACCTCTTCTGGGTGGATTGTTTAATTCTCTGCTTCATCTTCCTTTTCATTTAAAGATATTTCTATCTGGAGGAGTGACTTTTACACACTGTTGGTGGGAATCTAAAAGTACACAATCACTTTGGAAAACAGTTTGGACAGTTTATTAAAAAATTAATCACCCACTTACCATATGATCTGGCCATTCTACTTTTAATTATTTACCCAAGAGAAAAGGAGGCCTATGTCCAGACAAAGATTTGCACACCAATGTCTGTAACAGCTCTGTTTTACTAGCCAAAAACTGTGACCAACTCAAATGTTTATCTGCAGGTAAATGGATAAACAAATTGTGGTTTATCCAAACAATGGAAAAATACTCAGCAATAAAAAGGAATGAACTATGCATAAATCTCAAAATAATTATGGAGGAGTCTTAAGATAATAATGCTGAGTAAATGAAGTTAGACAAAAAATTATTGAATGTATGATTTCATTTACATAAAATTGTAGAACGTGCAAATAAATCTATAACAGAGAGCTGACCAGTGGTGGTAGGGAGTGGCAGAAGGGAGAGATTACAAAGGGGCACATGGGAACTTTTGAGGGTGATGGATGTGGTCACTATTTTGATTGTGGTGTTGCCCAATGATTGTATACATATATCAAAAATTATCAAGTTATATACTTTATATGCAAGTTATTTGCCTTACTAAAATTATTACAAATACATAGCTATAACATTTTTAAAGTTCTAGAATAATTTAGGCATCAGAAAGCACTTAATATACATTAATCTCTATATTATATTAAGCATCTAATAGGAGAGCACATTCAAAATCACTCACATGATGAAAGATCACTAATGATAATTTTGCAAAAAGTCTGCCCTAAGCAAATAGAGAATATACAAATGTTTCATTTCCAGGTACAGTGAATGATACTCAGTCTTTACTGAGGTCATCTCAAACTTATGTGTTCCACAGTTTAAAAAAAGAAAAGTAGGGAACAGAATGGAATCAGTTTATCAAAGTATTCATTGACCTGAATTTTTTTTCTTTTTTTAATTGAACTAAAATCCACATACCATAAAATTTACCCTTGTAAAAATTACAATTTAGTGGTTTTTAGTATATTCACAAAGCTGTACAGCCGTAACCATTCTCTAATTCCAAAATATTTTCATCACCCCAAAAAGAAAGCAAAGCAGTCACTCCTTATTCCCCCCTTTCTCCAGCCCTGACAACCACCAACCTATTTTCTGTCTCTATGGATTTGCTAATCTGGACTTTTCATATAAATGAAATCATACAATATATGGCCTTCTGTATCTGGCTTCTTTCACTTAGCATAATGTTTTCAAGATTCAGCTATCTAATAGCATATATCAGAATTTGATGCTTTTTAGGGGTAAATAATATTCCATTGTAAGAATACCATAGTCATTAGTTGATGGACATTTGCATTGTTTCCACTTTAGGGCTATTATGAATAACGCTACTGTGAACATACATCAACAAGTTTTTGTGTAGACCTACATTTTCACTTCTGTTGAATATATATACCTAAGGGTGTCATAAGGCAATTCTATGTTTAACTTTTTGAGGAACTACCAAACTATTTTACAAAGCAGTTACACTATTTGCCATTCTCACCAGCAATGTATGAGGGTTCTAATTTCTTCACCAACACTTGTTATTGTCCACCGCTTTTATTATAGCCATTGTGGTGAGTATGGAGTGATAGCTTGTGGTGGTTTTGGTTTGCATTTCCCTAATGACTAACGATGTTCAGCATCTTTTCATTCATTGACCCATTAATCCTCAGAAAAAGGATTAGACCTGACTGGTACCTGAATGAATGACCACCTTGTCCTTCCCCTTTTATTCCCTTTCTATACCAAGATGTCATTTATTGACTCATTCAATGAGCTTACACTGATACTGACTCAGCCCTGGGTTAGATGCAGTCAAAAATTCTAAAGAAATAGAAATGATAGCCTCTATTATCAAGAAGCTTAAATTATAATTGAGAATAAGAGTGACAAAGGAATCATAATGGACATATTTCATAAAGATACCTTTAAAACATGTATCTTAAAAGATTAGATCAAAGGTGATTTTCAAGTAGAAATTCCTTCCTTAAAGCCCTAGAATCCCTAGGCACTTCTTGTGAAAGCTGTAACCCAACCATGCAAATTGCGTAAAAACACTTAACTGTACATATTTCAAGGGTAGGGCTTTGTGGATAAATGGAGTTAAATCAATATGTCCTGGTTCTGGAGTGTCCTGGGTCTCACTTGCTGGCGCACTCCTTTGACAGGGTTTTGTTACATAACTTCTATGTGTGAAGCGCTGACGTTCAGCTGGGCTGCTGAGTCAGATGTTTGGGCTCTTCTGGAAACCACATGTGCGCACTGACACGGAAACTGCAGCAGGCAGGGAGGGAGCTTGCCTCTCTTGGGCTGTGCCTCCCACAGCATCACTTCCTCCATCTTTCTCTCGGGCCTAGGGGGTAAAATTGTCTGGTTTCCACCATTGCCACATCATGAATTCCTGCTGTCTTTCTTCCTAAACACCCTGAGGTTGGGCCAAGCAGCCTCTTTTATAGAGGACTCAGCAGCTGAACTGATAATGCTAGAACACGATGTCAGAAAAGAGACCTCAGCATGCAGACTGCGGCTCCACAGTATTGTCTCCTTCTGTTGATCTTTGAGGAAACAAGAGAAGTAGGCACAGGAATGAGGCAGAGAACATTTTGAATCAGCAAAAGCATCCAATGGCAGATTTCTGGAGGTCTAGCATTCAAACTTAAAACAGAAATAGGTTTCTATAAACTTAATTTGAGTAACTAAGATATAGCAAGATTCTTTCACAATGTTGTTGACCCAATGGCATCATTAGTCACATGCCAGGCAGACATCTAAAGAAAACTATTAAATCCATCCTTCTGAATTTAGTAATTGTGTATGTGCATCAACATGCGTATATAAATCCTTAATCTTCATAGGATTTATGGTCCAGAAAAACCACATGCCCATGACCTTAATTAATATAGTTTAAAACTGAGGCAGTGACCACTTGGATACAAGTCCCAGTTTTGCTGGTTAGTAATGTACATGACCTTGGGCAAGTCATGTAAAATGTGAAAATCTCAATCTCCTTATTGTTAAGGTCCATTGTACTTGTAAGAAGCGTTTTGTTCTAGTGTGTACCCTTTGTGGCTCGTGCAGTACCTCTGGGTTCTTTGACTTCGGTTTTGGTTTCTTGCCTCCCATCCAGGCCAGCTCCAATTTTCTGCAAAATGGGTAAACCTGCCTGAAATAAATTTAAAAAAAAAAATCTCAATGTCCATCTCTAAATCAGTCATATGTCACCAGATGGTGAGGATCCACTGTAGCTTAATGGTAAGGAGCATGGAGACTTAGTTCTGAGGGCATTGCAATTGGTGCCTGACAGACCTGGATTCCAGCACTGATTCGGACAGCTACGAGCCATGTAATCTCGGACAGAGGACTTCCAGGCACGAAGCTCGGTTTTCTCATTTGTACCTCCCTGGGCTGTGGGGAGGTTTAAATGACAGACATATACAATACTGTGCCAGGGCCTGGCACACAATGAGGGAGCAATGAACATCAGTTATTCTCTTGGCAAACATGATCTCTGAATTAGCTATCTGGGAATTCAAGTGACATACACTCATGACATATATTAAAGTTTGAAAGAGTCCCTTATGCTAGTCCTCTAATTCCATTCTTTCTCCAACAAAAATCTCCACTTGGATAGCAATTTACAGTTTAAGATCTACTTTCACACATATTGCATTTTTTTCCTCTGACTTCTTTTTTTTAATATGCCACGCAGCATTATCCCAAGCCCCAATTTTTATGCACAAAAGGATAACAAAAGAAAAAAAAGTAGAGCATTAGTTATGCATTACTAGCAAATTTAAGCAAATATTCCTAAACATTTAACTAATTAATTAACAAGGGCTCATTGTGTTCCCCTTAGTATGACTATTGTAAAGAATCATTATTTTTACTTTATAAGAATTTTATTAATATGTATTAATTCAACTTGCATTATGCCAACATGACATTAATATGCAGGGCTAGAGTCCTGTGAGATACGTTCTCTCTTCTATTCAGAGAGAAGTGAATACTAGCTACAGTAAAGGGCCAACAGCAGTTCACACAGGTAATGCTTGACAACTGGCCATTGATAAGAAAGACTTGGATTCGTTGTGAAGTACAATGATTCCTGAATAATACGAGGTATTACTACTGTGTACCCAGAAGAGACTGCAGGGCCAGAGCCAGGATCAAACAATTCCTGAGCTAAATGAACATTGTTCTAGGAGTTGTGGAAGAAAAGACAAAAGTACAGCCTTGGACCATACATAATCATATGCTACATTGTTCAAGGTCGGCGGTGAATGCCATCAGGCAGTGGTTTTCAAAAAGGGTAGGGCACCTTGAGCTCTAAAGAAATCCTTCCAGTGGTGTCCAGTATGTAAAAGAGACACATGAGAGGAGTTAAGTTGACCAAAGAAGTGAAGAGCACCCCCCATGCCCCTCCCCCATGGCTCAGGGCTGCAGAGATCACAGTTCTTAAAACTGTCAGAACTTGAGACATGGGTAAGATTTGAATGACAGAGAGAGGGGAGGACAGCATTCCAGGTAGGAAGAACCACTAGAGCAAAGGCAAGGTGGGAATTCAACGTAAGTAGTCGTATTGCCTTCCTCATGGACACCTAGCGAGCAGGAGGTGGTAAGTGGGAAAAGGCCCCCCACATGGTCGTTTTTGGTTTCCAACCTTAGCTAATTTTCAAATATGTGAAACCTGGTGAAATAGTTAACAAAGGCAGATGGGAAGCCTAAGGTTAATGGCCTCCAGTCAAATAATGAATCTTGTTGTTATTCATTTCAGAATCATTTCAAGTAGTCGTGAGAGGCAACGGCTTCCGACACGCCCGCAATGTGGACAGGGTCCTCTGCAGCTTCAAGATCAATGAGTCGGTCACGCTCAGTAAGTCCTTGCACAGTTTGTGGGTTTCTTCAGCCTGCTCAGGGAAGGGAATGCCAGGCCCATCTTCCAGCAAGGTCACACACAAGAAACTGTGCAGAGAAGGGTCTTACCGACAGGAAAGGCCTCCAGCAAGGGCATAGCTACTCCGTAACACACCGTTGTTCCCATCAGGAAAGGTACCATACCTGTTTCATACTCCACCAATAAGTATACTAAGTTACTCCATCTCAGGTGGCAGTGCCAGCTCTGGTTGGTGAGAATTTATGAAGCTTGACAATCCTTAACAAAGTATTAGGGATTCTCAAGCACAAGAGTGAAAAATAGACCGTCTAAACGTATTAATTTTGAGTAAACCAAAAGCCAAACTGTTAAGCTTGCATGTGTAGGTCCGGGAGTTTTTTTCAATCTGGATGATTCTTGCTTGGAGTAGCCAAGAAACTCTCATCATGGTGAATACCTGACATGAAATACAGGATTATGAAAGTAAAACTCAGTGTATTTCATGCGAAAAATGAATTATCATAGCACTGGCACTTTCACAAGCCATTTGTAGCAGGCAAGTTCTTAATTTAAAGACATGTGTGATTCATGGAGCTGTCCAGGAGACATGGGGAAGTCTGACTATGGAAGGACAGATGGCCAGGATCCCTTGTTATTATTTACATCTGGCATCCATCACCCAGATAATTATTGACCCAGGATCTTCAGTGATGCACAATAATAATATACTGCATTTTCTATAGTACTATGTCCTTTTAAATGTTTCACATCTTTTTGCCATAACAGCCCTGGGAGGTAGAAAGAGAAAGGAGGACCAGAAGGACACTCACATTTATTGACCAGCCACTCACACTAGTTTTGTCCTCCTGATGATAGCCTTATGGAGTAGATACTATCCTGTTTCTATAAAGGAAGAATTGAAGGATATACCTTTTTTTCCTCCTTACCATCTTAAAACCCATTTGAATATTTAAACAGAGGTATGCAATGGCTTCCTAACAAACATCTGGAATTCCTGGCCTTGGAATAATCCCAAGCATTTGAAACATTCTGTTAATTTTCTAAATACTTGGAAATACTCTCACATCTCCAAAAGGTACTTGCTATTTGAAAACATTTTTAAATATTCCCGACTAATCACATTATGAAAGCTGGATGTACTCCCTCTACGGAGCTCTTCAATTTTTTTCCCCTTTCAATTGTGATGTTGCTCAAGTCAGCCGTTCCTCTCCTTAACCAAAACCTTTGAGGGTTAAACTCAAAGACATCGACGCCTTCCAAAGAAGACTTCCCAGACAAACGAGCCTTCGGACCAACCCCTCTCTGAAGATGAATGGAAACGGGGTGTAGTGTTGCCATTGCTTGAAAGGCACAGAGATGCTGCCTTAGGATAACGTGGAATGCAAATTCACTATGGATTTGTAGAATAACATTATGAAAGTCTATTTTCCACTTTCTCTATGGAAGTTTCTCCCTCTTCTCTTCCTTTCCTAATATGTACTTGCAAACACCTGCTCAGCTCTCCACCTCATTCATCCTCAAAAAGAAATATGGGCTATTGGGATAGGGATTTGGCATAAACCACAAACCTGATGGTGCTTCCAGCACAGTGTTGACATTTTGGAAAAGAAAAAGGCAGTGACCCAAACATATTATATACTGTAAGCAATACTCCTAAACTCAAACATATGGTTTTTAAAGATAACCATAAGGGGGGAATATTGGAATTTGGGGAAAAAAAACAAAACACCTGTCTTTTATTTATTAATTCACCTGTTCATTTCCATTCAGTAATTAATATGAACAAGAAGAAGCTATGGGGGACAGAAAAGATGAGTATATTTTTAAATGCAACATATTCACATCTACATTTTTCTATCAACCTTATGAATATAACAGTCTCTATGGAGTTTTCTCTGTAAAATAAAGTAAATGTATATTCCTTTACTTTTCCCATTTGCCTTTCCCATCTCTACGTCCCAAGTTTTAAAATGTTAGGTATTTTCATTTTTAGAGTACATATTTCCTCTTTCAAGATCTTTTCCTGAATGCTGCATTAAGTTTTGTAACAGAAAGAAAATACAAGTGCCATTAATAATCAGTAAAAGATTAATTGATGGCCCAATTATGAAACTAAGGCTGCTGCTTGTATCCAGCCTGTTCAAACATGATACAGTCCTCGGAGTCTTCAACAAATAATACAGTAGCATATTGTATGAAACAAAACTGTTAGATAGAAAAGAACAAACTAAAAATTTATATTTATAGTGGGAGATTTTAACGTGACTTTCTGAGGCTTTTAATGGATAATAAAAAAATTAATTTTATTTATATAGATAATGTATTTATTATATATATATATATATACATACCTTTTTAAATGGCTATGAACATTCTTAAATATTTGTTATACTAAGACACAAATAAAATGCCAACATATCAATGCCAAAAAGTAAAAATTATTTAAATATATTCTTAAATGATAAATATAAGCAGACAATAAAAAGCGTAGGTTAATACATACTTCTCCCTCACTTTCCTTGCCTTTGTTTAAAAATAAAATCCATGAATGAACCACTTAGAAATCTAAAACAATTTCTGGACCTGTGGTCAATATAATAGATCCAGAAATTCTGGGTAAGATATGATTTTTAAAATTGTAACAGGTGGCCCTGTTCAAAGTCAACAACCCCCTCTGAAGGGGTGCTCACAGCACCAAATGGCAAACCATATGAAGATGGAAAAAAGAAACAGGAGAACAAGCAATAAGAGAGGACTAGGGAAAAATCTAAAGAGAATATATAAAAAAGCACATTTAAAGTATGCAAAGAGTTCAAACATACCAAAAGGGAAGAACATTCAATGAGGGCAGATTTTCAGGAGAACCTAGTTTAAATTCTAGAATTGAAAAAGTTTATTCACTGGAATACAACTTAATGGATGGACTAAGCAGTATGATTAAACACAGGTGAAGATGAAATACATGAACTGGAAGAGAGATACAAGAAAATCCCACTCCCCAACCAAAGCACCAGACCCAAATTTTTTTTACCCAAATTTTACAAGGCCTTAAAGGACAGATGGCTAGTATCTAATACAGGTCTAGGTATTTTCACCATAAGCATCTTTGCCGTAAACGTCTTTGCCTCAAGCATTATCACTGCCAACATCTTCATTGCACGACTCATTGGCAGGAAGGCAATTTTGCCATAAAAAATAAAAACAACTGGATTGACAGTTTGGTGTACATTTGGCAGACTTTGTATATTTAAGCTAGCTGTCAGTTGATTTCATTTCTCCATTGATGAAGTTCTCGGAATTACTCCCATTTTTATATCATGTGTAGACCTTAGCCCTCATAATGGTCTATACAGTGACAGGTAGATGTGGTGATTATAAAGCAGTGGATGATGACAACTACTATGAAGCCAGATTGCAAAGCTACCTGTAAAGCCGGATTGCACACTATACTAGAAAATGATCATGTAGTTTGCAAATCCTTCAGTGAATACAGTCATCCCTCCTACCCATCAAAACCAAAGGTTTCCCAAGCTATGGCAAATATAAAAGAGGTGGCTATTAATTCACAGTCTTCAAGAACATTAATTATCTGTTCTCTAGTTGGAAACTCATACCTCTCTTAATGAAGGAAAAAATTGAAGCAAAGAAGAAAGATGCTATGCTGAAAGAAGAGATAAGACAAACAAAAAAATATATAATATGATGAACAAAGGCTTCAAAGATGATGTATGGTCATTTTTCACAATAAAATCTTTTTAATTTTGTTATTAATTTTTCATGTTTTATTATGTCCTTTTTAATGTCCCTTTTTTAACTTTTCATTATTTTCTATTTTATGGCAAAATTGCCTTACAGCCAATTAGTGGTATAGTAAAAATGTTTGCGGTGAAAATGCTTGCAGCAAAGATGTCTACAGCAAACATGCTCATGGCAAAAATGCCAGACATGAGCACAAGCATTGGAACCCAACCACCCAGGAAAGGAACCCTGGCTCTGTCTTAAAGCTGTGTGACCATGGCATGTTACTGAGCATCTCCATGCCTCAATTTCTCTATGTGTAAAGTGAGTATGGCAACGATAGCACCTCTATGTGGATTGTTATGAGATTTAAATGTGGGAAGTGGGACTTCGAACAGGACCTGACACACAGTAAACAGTGGATCAATGTGGGCTGCTGGTATTAATTTATTATAATCATTATCACTATTATTAAATGGAGCAGCAACTGAGTTGCTGTTACAAAGACAGCAATTGTCTTCAGATTAATATTTAGTTTTAGTATAACCCCAGTGAAAATTCCAATGGGACTTTTTAAGTTAACAAAATAATTCTAAAGTTTATATGGAAGAATAAACATTTAAGAATAGCCAAGAAAAATGTGGAAACTTGCCCTAGCCTAGCCAATTTTAAGATGTATAAAAAGCCCTAGCCAAATTTTATATGTAAAAAAAGTAATTGAAACAATGCATGACTGGTGCCACAAAAGGCAAACTGAGCCTTGAAACAGGAAAAACAAAGCTCATAAACAGAGCCAAACACTTATGTTAGTTTAGTATAAAATAAAGTGACCTTTGTAATCATTGGGGAAAGAGTGGATTATTCAAAAAATGGTGAGACAACTGGCTAACCACTTGGAAAAACAATTAAGTTTGGTTTTATCTCACACCTTACATCTAAACAAATTCCAGATGAAAAATTTAATATGAGTATAAATCTATAAAAGTATTAGAAGGAAACAAAAATAAGTATTTACATAATTTTCTGGTAGGGAAAGACTTTTTAAGCATAACACTGAAGGGAGATACCATAAAGGAAACATTTGATAGTTTTGAGTACATATGTTTTAATACTTCTGTTACCCTCCCCCCAAAATCTAAAAGAAAGAAGAAAATTGGCAAAATTATTTTTAAGACATATCACAAAGGGCCAATAACCTTAAGGTTACCACATCAATGGGTAAAAGATACGAAAAGGAAATATATAAGAAAAATAATGGTCAACAAGCATATGAAAAATGCTCACTGTAACCAAGGCAAATGGAAATAATTTATCAAACTAAGATTAACAAAACTACAATGCCCAGTATCAGCAAAGATACAGGGGAACAAGTATTTTCATTCATCCTTGGTGAGAGACCATAAAATCTTTTGGAAGGCAATTCTTAAAATGAATCAACTGCTTTTATACATTTTTGACTCAGAATTTCAACTGTTCATCAAAAGGAAATGACTGGGAATGTTTACAAAGACTTGACTACAAGATGTTAATCATATTGCTTATGATAGCAAAAGGAAAAGAGAGGGGGGGGGGAGAGAGAACAAATCAAAATATCTAAAGGGTATCAACATAAATGTTGAACAACCGGTAATTTGTTGCATAGATTATACTTCACTCCTAAATAATTAAATAACATTGTGGGAAAGAAGGGGAATTACTAATGTGGGAAAATGTTAAGGATAGAGCTTCATGTGTTAAAAGTAAGTCAGAAAACAGAACCTCGTGCTATTTCTGTTTTATGCCCATGTATTTGTGTGTAGAGAGAAAGACTTGAAAGACACCCGTCAAGATGTTAATAGTAGTTACCTCCTAATGAGGCCACTCTTAACTATTACTTTCTTCTTTCTGTCCATCTGTATTTTCTGAGCTTTCTACAATCATGTGCCCTCACGTAATAAGAAAGAAGAACCCACAATAGTGATTTTAATTTTAAAATTCTGGTTAATTATTTAGGCCTCGCACACATCTTCAGTTAGCATTTGGTTGGTTCTCCAATGACCAGACTGAATTCACTCCTGGCCAAGAAAATATCTTGGAAATCTTCACACAAACTTTATTTATTCTGGCTGCACTTTCTCCTACTCCAGTATTCAGTGTATTGTGCCAAGAAAAGATCTACTTTCAACTGGAAATCCATTTACAGAGAGATTAGAATACTAAAAAGTAGACACTGGGGTATGAGCTGAGAAATGATCCATTTTAATGAACAATAAATTTTAAAAATGGACTTTTTACTAATGCAATAATGAAAAACATGCTAGACAATCCTGGTGTTGTGTAAAGACATGAGGTATGATTATAAACAAAAGAAACTGATTTTTAACAAACTCACTGAAATTCAATTTATAAGCCATGGGGAGAAATCAGTTTCCTGGTTTTAGAGACATGCTTCTTTTTTTGATGCAAAATTTGATTTCCCAGCTTGATCTCCAACCTTATTCACTAGGCATAGCTCTGGTTTACTTTTTGTTCACTCTCAAAGGATGAAACTTTGCCCCCTTTGAAGATGTTTTTTCAAACTGAACATTAGCCACGAAGGCACTTCTAAGAGTTCCAAAGAGGGGCTCAGCTTCCCAGGGGGACGAGAGACAACACTCACTCGAATGTAGAAGTCGTAGTGTGTTTGTTTTTAAAAATCTGTCCAATTATCCAGAAACTGTACTTTATCTTAGAAAACATCTGGGCCTCAGGGCTGCTGTGGGCCCCCTAAGGAGATCGTCGCAGTGCACCTATGGTGGCAGAGGGGAGGAGGGCAGAGGGAAGGAGAACAGAAACTTCCCAAACAAAAGCCTATTGTTTCCTTTCTCACTGGTTAGATTGTTGCATCTATTGGTCAAAGGTACTTAGTGCACTTTGGATGCATCCCTGGATGTCTGATATCATACGAAGATGATGGAATGTCACTTGGTGCAACTCGGAATGAAGAGACATAATGAAGCGTCTCATCTCATGGTTCTTAGTCAGGCTGCACATCAGAATCACCAGGGAGCTTTGTCCCAGTGAAAGCAACCAGTGATTGCAGAGCACCTACCCAAAGCCCTCCGTGACCTGTGTCATTTCATCCTCGCAGCAGACCAGCGAAGGAGGACTTACTTGTATCCCTGTTTTGCTGACAAGGGAATTGAAACAGAGAGATGAAACGCCCAAGGTCACCAAGATGGCCAGGGCTAGACGCCATTTGGAGCTCAGGCTGTCTTCTCCCAAGCCTTTTTCCCACTTATCTACATTGCTCCCAAAACGTGGACCCCCACATATCCCTGGGTCCCCTGACTCCCAAAGCCCACACCACTATAAGCGCTGATTCCCACTGCTCCCCCTTATTTTGCAGACAGGAAACCTCAGCTCAGAGAGATTTAGCTACTTGGCCAAGGTCAGAGAGCACATTAGAGTCAAGACTTGAACCCAGGCTCAAGAAAAAGGCCCTGGACCAGGGAAGGAAGGGCCTCATGTCAGTGTGTGCAGCTGATTGTGATCACAGGTGAGGCTCCTCTTCTGAGGGGCCCCTCTTTCTTGAACTTCAGGAGCTTTTCATGTGTCTCGTGGTGCTTCCCCTTTGCCCCTGCTTTCCGAAGGAGCTTGGGTTTTGCCCTGTCGTTTCTGAAGTGGCTCCTGCCAAGTTTGCATTAGTACATGTTCCCATCCTTCAGACCCAGACAAGAATGTAGATAAGTGGAAATTTCTTGTCGTTTTGCTTGGTCAGACAGAAGCAGCAGTAACCTGGGAAGGAGTGGGATTAAAAGGAGAGTTGCCACCTGAACTAGGTGGTGAAGATTTTCACTTGGGGGCAAAAGAGCTTCTTCCAGAGGTTGCGTTTACACAGTCCAAAGTCAGCTGCAGCAGTGCCTGGTAAACAGTCTCCCTTCGCATGGCCCCCGCTCTATCAAGAGTGCAGTTGCCTCCAAGCGAAAATTGTAAGCTGCGTGTG
>NW_017731464.1:3484502-3488205 GCF_001890085.2 Hipposideros armiger | reverse complement strand
AGCCTTTCCAAGTAGAAGCAACTCTCTCTGCTTTCAAAATTTCTGCTTTGTCCCCTGATGTAGAGTTTAATGTATTCTATCAAAAGAATCCATAGGCTTGTTATCTCACTCATCTATGAAAACCTCCAAGCCCACAGAGTACATACCCAATAAATGTTAGTTTCTTTCTACTCTAAGCAGTGGGTGCCATTTAGCTTTTCGGTAATAGCCCCACATTTGTGAATTATTGCAGGAGTCCCAATAAGGCAATCAGCCCCCCCTTTTCTAGTGGAGGCTCCAGAAAGCTCAACCCAGGTGCTTTGAATTTCAACCTGGAGTCCTGCTGAATATCATTTCACTTCAGGTTTTTGCACAATGTTTTAAAAGTCTAACTTTTTTAAAAGGCTGATTACTTTTGAAGTCAGTGAGAAGGGAGAAATATGCCGCCTAACTTGAGCCTGTCTGTACTCCGCTCATTCAGAGACACATTCCCAAACCAGCTGATAATTTGGTGCTGAACAGTTATACTTGGCTCAGGGATGCCATAAAAATGCTCCCTGGACCCAGGGGAGATTGCGAGAAAGAGCAGGGTGAGCTCATTTAGTCCCTAACCTCCACTATTTTGTCACAGTAGGAATGTAAACTCTGCTTTGGAGCTTACATCAGCTTTTGGAGGGTTTCAACAAGCTCCCCCAGATAAGACGAAGGGTTATTTTTCTTTTTCTTTTGGCCAGAAATAAATATTTATATCTAGAAAAGATTGCCAAGACTTGGAAAGTATTTGAATTATTTAANCAATGTGATTCTTTGAGGCAATGTTAGGGGAGAGATTTACTTGTGAACTTCCCTTAAATTGCCGTTACCCCAGCCCTGTTGTCCTCATAGGGGAAGTTGGACCTCCTCTACTTCTGAATCACCACGTGGCTGGACTTTCATGGATGGCACCCTTCCTCCTGTAATACTGTTGTGTTGTCACTTCAGTAGGATGATGGAAGAGAAAGTGATTCACACAGAGATGCGCCAGACTCTTGGGACCTCCAGCCCAGGCAGGCTGATAATGTATACCCCCTCCAAACTGATATTCCTTAAATATTTGTTAAATATTCATTTAGAAGAAAAGTTGGGAGCTGCTGAGGGGAAGGAAGGAAGAGAGTGCTACCTGTGGGTCTCTGCTCCGTACAAATCAGCTCTGTCCCCTAACGTGCACACCACAGTGGCTTAATGGCATCCATCGATATTCAAGTGTGTGCCTGGGGTCTCCTTCCCACCTCTCCTCTGAGTTTCTGGGTAGGTGTATATTCTCTAAGAGCAGCCAGTATTTGCCATAATTCATGGCCCTGATGGTGTGAAGGCTTAAGTCATTTGGTAGACATACCCTTCAATCCCGATTCCAAAGGTAAAACCCTTCCAAACCTAATTGTGCATAGCTGCAAGAGTTTGTGTGTCAGGAGACACGTACCTTGTGCATGAATCCTGAATTGTCTTCAACCAAGTAAAAACAAAGCTTTAAAAATATTTTTTTTCTTAGCAAATTGCAGCTGTCTTGAGTGCACCATTTATTCTGACCTCAAGCTTACACAATTTTTAAAAGTTGATGCTTTGCTTAGAAGATAATTTGCAAGTTTTATAAATGTCAACAGTCAAGATTTTTTTTTTGGTGTAGATTTATTAAGAGGAGAGAATATTTTGCAAGAGCACTGACGCTGATCCCCGTTACCTTCATTTAGTTTCCTTGCAATGCCTAAAACTGCCCCTATTAACTTCAGACAGAGATGAGTCCCAAATGCCACATGTAGTATAATTCCAATTATGTAAAAAAAGTCATATGCATAGAAAAAAATCTGAATAGCGTATCCCAAAGCATTAACTCTGTTTATCACTAGAAGTTAGGATTGCCAAGGATTTTTCTTTTCTTTTTTGTATACTTCTCTGTATTTCTCAGGCTTCTCACACTAAACATGCATTCCCTTTATAATTAATAAAAATAACAGAAAATATGAGCAGAAAATAATTTGCATCCTGAGAAGTCAGACTAGCTGTGATGAGGACCAGTTCTAAAAGCTTGTGTGCCCAGAACCATGGGGGCCACAGCCTTGGGTGGGACTAGGGAATGTGTAAACCCCAAAAGGACAACCCAGAAACCAGCAGGGCTGCTGCTCTCCATTGGGAATGGACTCATGGTCCCTCACCTTTTACTTTCTCCCTTGTGGGGCTGTGATGTAATCTTGATGCTCATGTACACAGTGAACAGAATAATCTACTTCATTTTCATCTAAGACTTCGCTCAGCTGAGTCCTATATTGCTATTATAGGTAAGGTGTTCTAACTCTACAGCCTTCCACCTACAGCAACTCAGAACCTCAGCAGCAATCTAAGCCCCACTTCTGGAGTGCTCCATTTCCATTAGTAAGCTCATCAAGCAGAGTGGCTCAATTGTTATGCCACCTATCATGGAAAACCTCGACCCATCGAAGCCTGCATAGAAGAATTTACCAAGAAACACTTCCTTACTCCAACTAGGCATTTTCCAATGGCCCTTGAGTTGTTACTTCCTTTCCCTTCTCTACCCATCATCCTATAACACCTCTGAACTTTCCTGGACATTCCACCAGTGCCCTGGGGGCTCTGAACCACCCCATAATATCTATAGGCTCCTCTGCTCAAGAGACCAAAGGAAGATATAAAGCCATGGTAGACATTATGCCAGGACTTTTAACCTTGGCACTGTTGACATTTTGTGCCAGGTAAGTCTTCTTTGAGGGGGAGAGGGAATGCCAATAGCACTCCTCCCCTAGTTCAACAACGAAAACTGCCTCAAACATTGCCAGTTGTCCCCTGAGGAACAAAAATCACCCCCATTCGAGAACCACTGCACTATATCTTTGTCCACAGATCCTTTTTGGAGAGATGACTTTCTTCGTGTTGCACCTATACCATATAGCCCTGACACAGCCCAGGAGATGAGTTGGCAGACCTACTCAATTTGCACACACATTCACCTCTTGTGTTTTACAGGCGCCTCAGACAATGAGCCCAGCAGTACCCCCCACTTTAGTAATAACATTTGACATGTGTCAAGTGCTTATTAAGTTTTGAGCATTTAATCATAACTCATTCAAATACACAACCACCTGTGGAATGAGTATTGTTCCCATCTTAACAGGTGAGAGCTCTGGGTTATGGATAGGGTTACACAGGTCATGGCTGACAGAGCTGTGATGGGACTCGAGCCCGGGCTCTTAATGTGAGCTCATTGTTTTTCAGCCTCCTCCAACCTGTCCCAGAGAACAGGGAGGGAAAGCAACAGACATATCCTGAATACCTATAATAGACAGGAACTGGTTAGGTATGATATAAGACCAGCAGTTTCCTGCGGGCCAAGCTCATTTCCTGATCTCATAGTAACTAGCCAGTGAGGGCTTCCCACCTGGCAACAGCTCTAGGCCTTGGGTGGATAGGCATGGGTCGTGTCTGAGGGAAAGGATGGCGACCAGCTTGGTTCTGCCACATTACAGGCATCCCTCCGGCTTCTGCTGGGCATGAGAGGACATTATGGTGGACATGGTATGTTCCGAGGGTTGTTCCCAACTTGGCCCCACTCACCAGCACTTCACTACCATTTCTTTCCATTCTGGGTTTTTGTTCGTTTGTTTGTTTGGGGCATTTTATTTATTTATTTAAAATTAAATTTATTGGGGTGACAATGGTTAGCAAAATTACATAG
>NW_017731464.1:3479920-3481022 GCF_001890085.2 Hipposideros armiger | reverse complement strand
AGCCCTCAAGCTTGGGGCAGTTGGCAGTTGGGCATAATGACATTCATTGTTCCCCTAATCCTGATTTAAATCAGGCTTCTGTTTGAGGAGCAGACTCTTGTAGACAAATGCTTTAGATTAACCTGTCATGGGTATGCACTGAATTCGGCATACCTTTGGTAAAAGGCAAAGAAATTTATACTTACAAATCATCTAAAAATTCCCCTAACTTCTAGTTTCACACTCCCGCCCCTCCCTGATGCTCTCCCCCCGTTGCAGACAAGCCAAGTGCTTGTCTTAGCTCCTGGTGCCAATTTCCCCTGCCCACTCAGTGCTAACGAGCAGTGAAATGGCTGCCTAGTGGATAGAGAAACGCACGGCCTCCTCGTCCTCGGAATAGATCATGACCCCATAAACATCACAACACCACTGGCTTTGGCAGAGGTGGCAGCAAGGTTGGCATGGCCCCTGAGCCAAACGTGGCCCAGCCGAAGAGGAAGGCTTTGTGCCCTGCTTCCGAAGTGGACGTTCCAGGAAGGAGTCAGATGATCTGAGTTATGGAAACCAAATGGCCTTCCTTTGTTTAGAGAGAGAGAGGGAAAAAGTCACTCATTTTTGTGGTAAAGTGAAAACAGGCTCCAAACCAAACAATCCCTCTCAGAGCAGAAAATGCCAGCTCCCCAGAGCGGGCCCACAGCCTCGGAGGCTGATAAACTGATGGAAGGCCTTGTCAAGCCTGTCTTACAGCCTCGGCAAAGTCCTTGCTCCTCCCGGCCAGGTTTTCCTCTGCTCTGCTCCAGAAATATTTGGACTCCCAGGCAGGAAAGGAAAATGAAAGGAGGGAGAAGGAGAAACATCTACTTGACTAGGCCAATCTCGTCCTTTCACTTGGGATGGAGGGAAGGGAGGGAGGGGCTGCACAGAGAAAGCCCCGGAAGCAAGCACTGGGCATGCGACTCCTGAAGTCTCCCTGGCGTGTCACCCCAGTGCACCGACTCGTAGGGAGGCTCTCCTCAGAGTGACCCGGCTCTTCCCACAGCATGCGGCCAGGAGTCACAGGCCTCCGGTGGCCGCTCTGAGGCTGTATGGGCAACCGCCGTGGGCAGCGGTCTGCACTCCCAGG
>NW_017731464.1:3469531-3478720 GCF_001890085.2 Hipposideros armiger | reverse complement strand
AAAAATCCATAAAAACAGAGGCTGTGTTTCCCTTCTCAGAGCCTGTGTCTCTAGCACAGCATAGACCTTCAATAAATATTTGTTGAATGACTGAATGAGTGAATGATGTAGAATAACCTCCCTAACATTTTATCACTTGAAAATTTCCCTAGACATCAGGGGAGACTGTCATTGACCACCCTCTTCCTCCTCCTTCCATGGGAACATAGAGCTCAGCACTCACATGTCCATATCTAACTCCACCCCGGGTAGCTCTGCTCCTCAAATTCAGGCACGAGGGCACGGGGCTTCCTAATCTCTACTTGGGCAAGTGTTTAGTGTCAACCACATTCAAATATCATGAGAGACAACAGTTTCACAACAAATGCCAATAGCAGGATATTGTCCTTCAATTGTATATGTATTCTTTCTCTCCTGGTGTAAGTATTTGTATTCACAGCTTGATTAAAAGACATGAATTATTCATCTTTGTGTCACCTACAGGTCCTACCACAGTCTTTTGTACAGAATATGTACCCAGTGAATATTGGAATATAGTGTGTGTTTTTGTGTGTACTATATAGTGTATATATAGTATAACATTCATATACTCCCTATATGTATGAAGGAATGACTACTATTATATATAATGAGTATAGTAACTCTTCAGCACTGCTTCTAGCCCCAGAACCTGGAACACAATGACATTCTTAAGGAATTCTTGATTAAATCTGCTTAAGCTTTTCCCAGTCTCTTTCTCCCAGGATACGAGCAAGAACTTTCCCACCTCCAGGGTCCCCCTCACTCTAATCCATCTTTCATAGCTACATCTGCTAAAGCGTCCAAAATTCATCCAAAACTCATTTAAATTTTTCTCCAAAAACCTCCCAAGTTGTTTCCAGAGCTGATAGATCTATATCCAAATCTCTGAGTCTAACTCAAAGAGCTTGGACCAAACTTCTTCCTCTACTGATCTTTGCAAATCCTACATAACATCTTACCCTGGCACATACCTTTGGCTTGCCCTGTCTTTGCTCGTGTCATTCCTGCCACCATGAATGCCTCTTCCCCACCTCTCTCCTGAAGCACAGCTGAAGTGTTGTGTTCCCTGTGACCTCACCATGTCACCCACCTCAAGGGAGCTCTTTGTCCTCTGAAGCCAAACAATATTTTGGCTTAGCCACTTCATGTGTTTGTCAGAAAACTTTTTCCATGACTATGACTTCTCTAGCAAACTAGATTTAGACCTGAAGCTTCCTGAGAACCAGTTTAATATTTTCTTATTTCCCCTCAATTATGCCTGGTCTATGGTAAGAGCTCAGACTCTGTTTGCTCACCAATGGACTCAACTGGGTGTATGGGGTCAGGGACTCATATTCAATCAGGAGAGCTCGACTCGAGTGACTTTTATAGCTCAAGACGAGTTTCTATTTCAGAGTTATTGCTTTTCTAGTGTCTCCCAGGACTTGATCGATAGTCTCTTGGAGTCACTGAATTTGACATTGTAAAGTTGCTTTACTCCTCTTAATCCAGTGACTTCCTTTTTACAGATGAGAAGCCCTTTGCTGTGGAAGACACTTATTTGCTGTGCCCAGCGCCTATCTTAAAAGAAGTTGGCATGTAAGTTTCCACCCGCAGTGAATCTCACAGCCACAGAAGAGAGAGGAGGTAGAGGGGGACAAAGGGAAAAGCAAGAAGTGTCTCTCTTTGTTGTCATAGTGGAGCCTTTTTCTAGACTTCTCCAGGTAATGATGATGGGTCAATGCTTACAATGAGCCAGGCACCAGGATAAATACTTTATAAAGGGTGTCACTTATTCCTCCCAAGTTCCCAACAAACCAGATACTCACAACATCCTAATTTTACAGATGTAGAATCTGTGGCTGAGAGAATTTAAGTAACTTGCCCAAGGTCACACAGCAGTAAATGGAGAGTTTGGGGCTCAAACCAAGGTTTGTCTGGCTTAATCACAATCACATTTCACTCTCACACACATTACCGTGCCCTGTCATAATTGGCCTGCTGGATGATTAGCTCCTCCTTAGAGGTAGGGAAGCTCAGAAAGGCTAAGTGAGTCCACAGCTGTTTCAAGGTCCTGGGTTCAGACCTCTAAGGCCAAGCTCAACGCTCCGTCCTCAACGCATCTGCAGAGTAACCAGTATCTACCCAGACTGCACAAGGTTCCCTGAACTAATTCATGGGGGAAATCTCATGGTGGTGCAATTATAATAAGTGCTAGTGTGATGTGACCAAAATATTTAAAAGGAAAATTAACACCCTGAGCAAAAAAAGAGAAGCAATGATTGTGACAGAACACAACTAGCTTCTCTGTAAACATGTCTATGGCAGGCTGAAGTTAGAAGGGTGGCTTTAAGGAAAAAATGCTAAACTTATTCATCCGAATTCTGCTTTCAATCATTTGTTCAAATTGTAAAGCCTCCAACTCTAGTTGCCTAACATCCGCCTGCAATTCTACTGATTCCACAGCCTGTGCCCAGACTGCAAAATGCAAGCAAAATGCAAGCTTGTGTTTCAGTGAGTCTCATATTAGAAGGTAGGAGGCAAAAGGCAAGTTACTTCATCCATTGCTGCACTTCGATTAGTTTACTGGATAGTAACAAAGCCGCCCCTGCCAGAATCGGATCACTGAGAATCCAGATAACGACCACAGAACATTGAGTTGATAGCTTGATCAGTGTAGCCCCACTGACGTGGACCGTTTTTAAAGAAAACGTTGTCCTACTACAATGTGACAAGTAAGTTAAATGGAAGCAGGCTTTGCCCATTCAGTGCAATTTGCTGCAGTACAAGAAGGGCTGAATGCGCTGCCTTGATACACCAGTCAAGCAAATCTTGACATCTCCCTAGAGCATCAGAGACGGAGGGGCCCTACAGACCATGCTCCACATTTACAAAACAGACAGCTCCAGCCCTCAGACTACAGTCCCAAGGGTAGTTAAGAGCAGAGCCAACAGGGCACCTTTGTGTCTGGCTCTCAGCCCCTTGTTCCTTGCACACCATGCTGAGTGTCTCTGGTTTGCTTGTCATTGCAGGAAAGCCGCACTCCAGGTCAGCATGAACGATGGCCTCTCTTTCATCTCCAGCTCTGTCATCATCACCACCACACACTGTGTAAGTCACCACCTTCCCTTTTACCGAAAGCTTCCTTATCATTCTCATTTCCTTGGAAAGTGTTCTGGTTCGGAATTCTGTTCACCGAGCTTTGAGCCCGGCACTGCAAGGCCGATCATGAGTCGGGTCTGGGGTGTGCTGCACCCCAGAGTGTATCAGGAATGCCTGTGTTCGGGTTCCTCATTTCTGTGACTGAGGGTGATACCTGGACACATTGTCATGGCCAGATGGTAAGACAGGCCAGTGTCTGTGCAGTAGTGAGCGGGGATGCCTCGATGGAGTGGGTTTATGAGAAAATGCACAGAAAGAAATTGGACAGCATATACAGAAAACACATCTGAGGGAGTTTTTCTCTAAAGGGGAGCAAGAAAAATGGGGTAGTAACTGAAGGAAGATTGGAGTATAAAGAGAGTCTTTTACTTGGAATGGGAGAATTGAAACTTATTTAGATGATGGTGGAAATAATCCAGGAGAAAATGGAAAACTGATGAAGTGGGAAAGAGGGGGAAAGAGGTCATATGCCATAGGGGTTCGGAGGCAGGAGTAGGGACTGCACCCTTCCTGCCAGCTCCTCAGATACCCCTTCTCTTGATCATTCTATCAAGTAGTTTTTGTTTCTGGCTACACATAAAATCACCTGGAGAGCTTTTAAAAAATATGATGCCATAGCCTCATGCCAGACCAATTGAAACACAGGCTCTGGAATGGGCCCTAGCGTTGGCAGTTCCAAGGCTATGGTTGGGAATGTTTCAGCCTGTGTGGTTGCTTCCCACCATCAGCATCTCAGAGCTCAGCCCTCCAGAGGGCAGTCAGGGCTTGGTTAGCTTGTATACAGACCTCAGCCCCTGACACGAGCATTTCCAAAATAACCTTTGTCTGGATATTCAGATTCTATAGGCAAATGCACTTTTTCCATTAACTCATTCTTAGAGACAAATGTGTTCAGCTTAGGCAGATGACGATGGTCACTTCTTGGCCAGATTTTGGAGGACATGTTGTTAGAACCCCTAAGTCATTGGGGTTTGTGTCTTTAACACCATCATAGGTGGACAAGAGAGAGCAGGCAGCACTGAAGCCAACAAGTTAAAAATGAGTTATCTCCTAAGTAAGGGGGAGCCAGGACTCATGATGGAAAACACACCCTACCAACTTTCCCTACTCCATCCCTTCCATGCACTTTTCATCCTGGTTAAGGATGTTCAAACTGGTTAGGAACAAACCAGTTTTCTTGTAAGCAGAGTAAGCCAGTGCAATGGGTACAGACAATAGAAAAATTTTACTTGAGCAAAAAGAGAAGTCACAGAGAAGTGTCACCACTGAGAGATGTGTATGTCTCAAGCATCCATCAATGCAACGTCAAATCTGGAGACCAAATATGAAAACTGTATTCACAAGCAGTGCAGTTTCTTCAAATGTACCCTGCCTGGTTCTTTTAGAAATTGACCCTTTTGGACTCTGCCAGCCTGCAGGAAATGATTAAAATACCCAAAATCTAACAGCTCCATTCCAGATTCCTCTCTGCTTTGAAGGATCCAACAATGTGGGCCTGCATTTCTCATTTTGTCTGACCATACCAGAGAAACAGCACTGACCTTGAGGCCGCAAGGGCAGGGAAATAAAAAGGGGAAACATCTCAGAACCAAACCTGAGTGGTATGGCAGAAACAGGACTGCAAATTTAAGTCTCTAAGCCAAAAAGAAACAGTGTCCTTACTAACATAGCAATGAGAAAAGAACTCCCAGTAAAGTCTCTCAATATCTTCCCAACTCATTCTAGCCTTCACTTATACCTTATGTGTCCTTCATCTGAGTGCATGTCACTAAGTTTCCTGTTCAACTGACCCCTTGATCAACACCACCTCATAACATCTGCATTATTCCCCTTTTCACGTGAGAATGCTATGTTTCTACAACAAAGTCATGACCACCTTAAGATTTGAGATCCAGGTCCATTCATTCATTTATTCAACAAATATTGATCACACACAATGTGCTGGGCACTGGGTGCTTGGGATACATCAGAGAACACAACTGACACAAATCTCTGTCTAGTAGGGAGGGGAAGGGGAGAGAGGGCAGGCAAACAATAAACATAACAAATGAATTACACACTATGATAAAAGATACATATTCTATTTAAAAAACAGAGTAGAGTAAGAGGATTTGGTAATACTTGAGTGAGTGCAATGTAGATGGAGGTACATTGAAAAGGTAACATTTGAGTAGAGACTTTGAAATTGACTGTGAGGATACTGGAGACAGAACACCACTGTGCTTAGACCCCAAGACCAGACACGTGGTATGTTCAGAGAAGCCTGATGGTCAGTCGCTGGAAGAGACTGAATGAGAGGAACAGTGGCAGTGAGGTAACAGGGATTGGGAGGGGAGGGGAAAGTCTTATAAGAACTTTGGCTTTTGCACAGAGGTGGGACATCATCTGATTTGTATTTGAACCATCCTTCTCGTGGCTGGAACAGCCTGTGAGAAAACAAAGATGGAAGGATTGTGACTAGTTAGGGGGGCTCTGGCAATTTTTAGGCCAAAGATGATGGTGGGTTGACTTAGGAGAGAGCAAGGGAAACGAGAGAAGTGGTCAGCATCAGATATATTTTGAATACAAAGCTAATAGAATTTCTGAAGCTTTGGATGGAGGGCTTGAGAGGAGAGGAATCAAGAATGGCCACAAGGGTTTGGGCCTAAGTAACTGAAAGGATGGAGTTGCCTTCCGCTGACAGGAGGAAGATGGAAGGAGGAGAAGATTTGGGGTTGAGGGGAAAAACTGGGGGGTCAGTTTTGCTGTTGACTAGTTGTGTGGCCTTGACCAAGTTATGTAGCCCCTTTGTGCCTCAATTTTCTAATCTGTAAAGTTCAAATAATAATACTTTATATCTCTTAGCAGTGTTCTGAATATTAAATAACATGATGTATGTAAAGTGCTTGGCAGAAGGCCTGGCAGGTAATAAGCACTCAATAAATTGTTAGCTGATATTATAGTGGAAGCTTAGGCAAAATTATTGAACTAACTGGAGATTCTTCCCAGAGAGTTATTCTAACAAAAGAACTCCTCTGAGATAAGATGTATCCTTAGGAATGCATGTTTGTCACCCTGGTAATCAAAGGGGACAGAAAGGATGACCAAAATCATCCAGAGAAGGCCTATTGTCAAAAATAAAACTCCAATTCTCAACAGGGCCCTACACAGAAACTCAGATTAAAAAGACTGAAGCCATTGCTGGGCAAAATAGAGATGCAGGTGGGATGTGTGGTCATCCAGAATATGCAGTAACGTCTTGGACTTGCATTTGTTCCTTGGGCAGCTGATTTGGACAACAAGGTTTTCAGATCAAAAATGATCCCTTGTGTCTGAGTAAAGGGTTAGGCTTGTCAGTGCCAGTTGCACCCTGCCCAGTTCATCACCTGGAACCAAAAATAAGTTTAAAATATGTAGTTGAGCCTTTTCTTTTCTTGCTTTATTTGGTGCCCATTTGGACAACCGTGTCACAAGTTTTCAAGATCCACAACGAATAACTGTTGTTCCTGCCAGGAGCAGAAATTCCATGAAGTTTTACAGGAAAGAGATTTTTCCATCCAAGAACTAAAAGATTCCTATACAAATGGTAAACTTTGCTGAGCTCCATGGCTATAGAGAATGGTCAAACAGCCAAAGTCCTCTCTTACCAGCATATTTAAATATATCCAATCCCCGTCGTCTTAACGGGCCTCCCTGTTCTTCCCCAAGCTCTAGCAGTAGCCAAGAAAATCACTAATATGGTGCTATTTTAAGGAAAATATCGAAAAGAAGTTTGTCCTTTTGAAAACACAGCTAGCAACTTCAGTGCTTTAAAGAACTTTTCATGATAAGTTGTCTTCTTTTCGATAAATATCTTAAAATTCCATGATTTCCCACCCAAAGTGTACAAACATCAGGGAATCATTTGACAAGGATTTCTCAAAGTTCTAGTGTGTCTCTAGTGTTCTATTTACATTTATGAGTCGCTGTCCTTAAGGAGCTTAAAATCCAGTTGGAGGAATGAGTCCAGCAAGCATATATTATAAAAGAGCATATAATAAAGAACAAGATTGTGTGAGCCAGGTGCAAACGCTATAGGACTTCAGAAAGGGGAAGGAGGAATGAATCCAGGAAGATCCCCAAGGGCTCCATGCAGGAGATAAAACTCAAGTGGCAATTTGAAAAATGGTAACTACAGGTGTAAAAGTGGGAAGAGTCCCTCCTCTGAAGAGAAACCAACCTGAGCTAAAACTTGATATGTCCATGAGCATACTTGGTGCATGGTCCCTCCCAGGGTCTATGAGTCTTTCTTTTGCTGTCACTTTGTATCAATTTCTGGTACCTCCTAATTTGGGGCGGTGTCTCAGGTTGGCAACTACTCTCCTAGGATGTATACTTCATACCCTTGATCACCCAGTAAGTAACAGTGACACCCAGCTGATGCTCCCCACTATTAACTGTGATCAGGATTTGATTTGTATTGGTTTCCAAGTTGGAGAACCACCATCTCCAAAGAATGGAAAGAGGTCTAAAGTTAGACATAGGGTCTAAAATCACACTAAATCAATGGAAAAATCTTCTATTTTCTCCCTAATTTATATAAAAAACAGCCTGGCTACAAACAGCAAGAAGATTGAGTAAATTTCAGTGGACCCATGTCAAGTAGCTGTTCAGAGATATTCTTTTTTAATAAAAATAAAAATGCAACAAACTCAGCCCTGAGGTACCACAACAAGAACAGCTGCTCTATAATTGGAACATAATGGAAGAATTAAAAATATAGAACACTAATTTGAGGATCCTAATTTCAAATCCTAGCCCCTCGACCTTTCAGGGTGACCTTGCACCAGTTAACTTGAGCCTGTCTCAGAGTCTGCCTTTCATGGTTGTTGTAATTAAAAGTAAAATATATAAGGGGCTTGAGGGTCATGGTAGTCTGTCAAAGAATAACAGCTGTTCAGTGGTCTATTGACATTCTCTTTCTTGCCACGGAAAAGTCTAATGGCCTGTCCCCTTAAAGATTTACTGTTTATGTCTCATAGATTATAAGCAGGCAGTTTTTCCCTGGTTAAAAGGTATGCTTCCTTTTGAGTCCATGATAAGCATAGGAACAGGCTTTGAAGATGTTGCCTGCAGTATAACAAGGGAAAACAAAACACTCTGCTGTACACCTTAAATTAATATCAAATAATATTGAATGTCAACTGTAATTGAAAAATTAAAAAGGGAGGAAAGGTGAAGGGGAATAGAGGTTCAAATTTCTAGGTATAAAGCAAATAAGTCATGGGGATGTAATGCACAGCATTGGGAATATGGTCAATGATATTGTTTTAGGATTATATGGTACGAGATGGTTTCTAGACTTATCATGGTGATCACTTCTTTAGGTATATAAATGTTGAACAACTATGGTGTACCCCTGAAAGTCACATAGTATTGTATGTTAGTTATATTTTAACAAAAATCTTTTTCTTAAAAGAAGTTTTGGGTCGTCAGAAAAGTTATGATTCATTTTTGCATTGAAAAACATAGAAAAATACGTCATGATTTTCCCGATGACCCAATAAATTAGGTCTGTCAATAAGCCAATGGAATTAGGCAGCAGTTTCTTCACTATTTTGAAAAAAAGTTTTTCTCAGTAAATGAATCAAGTAAAGATGTACATAAGGAGAGGATTTAGACCATTTAGAAGAGCAAATTAAAACAAGTATTTACTAACATTGATGCATTGTTACCACATAAAAATTTCCTGTTATTATTTAAAATAGTCTATCATGCCAAGCCTGTTTGCAGGCATTTTGTCAGAGGAGGTACTGTTTCATGCCGATGAGATCTGCAATCACAGAAAGAATTTCACCAGACTGGGTGATCCTCCAGTGTCCCCTGAAGGAGCCGCGACTCACTGTGGTTTGGGAGTATGATTTGATTTCTACGAGGATAAACACGGTGCCAACTTGTTTCTCAAGGATTTTTAAAGCAATTTATCCTTTTGATTTTCATGAATTCAGACTGTTTTTTTTCCAAACTAGTGGTATTTTTCTATAGATGTGTGTGTGTGTGTGTGTGTGT
>NW_017731464.1:3429551-3469521 GCF_001890085.2 Hipposideros armiger | reverse complement strand
GAGAGAGAGAGAGAGAGAGAGAGAGAAACAATGCACAGGACAGGCCTTCCCCGACACTACAAAGAATTATTCAGTCCAAAATATCAATAGCAGCAAGGATTTGAGAAATCCTAAAGAATCAGAATTTTGGAGTAGGGAGCCCAGGATTCTGCATTTTAATAAGTTTTCCAGGTAAATCTTAAACACACAGGACTCACCTTGCCCGATACTAATTGTCCTTCAAAGTTAAAAAAAAATCGTTAAAATCTACTGAAGAAAAATTATTTACTTTCTCGATTCACTCCCAATCCCATTCATTTAAGAATCCCAAGATTTTAAAATCAGAACCCTATCTTTTATGCTCTTTCTGTTGGACCATATTTTCTGGTATAAAAATAGGAGTTAGCCTAAAATAATAATTTTAGCCCATATGACTAGGGACATTGTCCCTTTTGTGTTGTCAGACAAAGACTACAAAACTTTCTCTCCAAATGCTCTTTTCCATAGTCCAAGTGGTCCTTCATTTCCTCCTCTCACACTAAGGCCTGCTGTGCCACAGACTTGTTCATTGTTTCAGGAAGAGAGAGCCCAGTTAACATCAGTATTGTTTTTAACACTTCATGGCTCTCAATTTTACACAAGAAAGTAGGCCTCCAGCTGCCATACAGAGAGAGGTAGGTTATGAGTTTGGAAACAACTGGAGGCTTGGAGTAAAGAAAGCAGACAGGCCGGCCAAGTGGCTTGTTGGTTAAGAGTCAGCTTGGGAGCACGAGCTCTGAGCAGCAGGACCTCTGGTTCAGATCTCACATGGGCCAGTGACACTGCCCTCTACAGCTAAGATGGTGAACAACAGCTCAACCTGGAGCTGGGCTGCCATGAATCACCGGCAACAGTGTAGGCTGCAGTGGGCTGCCATAAGCTACCGTGAGTGGCCGGCAACCGATCTGCCTCACCCAGGAGGAGCGCAGTGATCACAATACCAACATGGGCCAGTGAAGCGACGTCTTCCACAACTAGACTGAAGAATAAAAGGACAGCAACTTGTCTGTTTCCCTTCCCCGATTCCCCAACTCTGTTCTCCTCCCCCAATTCCACAATAAAATCTTTAAAATGAAAAAAAGAAAGCAGAGACGCTGGGAAGAGCAATTGTCTCTCATGCTCAGTGTAGCCCATATGCTCCTTGAGGAAAAACAAAGACTGTGTCTTGTTCACCATTGCAGCCCAGCACCTGGCACAATGCCTGTGCATAGTAGTTAGTAGATAGCTGGTGACTGAATGAATGAATAAATAGACTTAATTAAGGGTCATCCTGAAATCATAATGGCACCTGCTGGTAGGAGAGGAAGAAAGCCAGAATGTGGTAGGATTAGATAAGGGGATACAGTCATTGGAGGATAGGCCTCCAAAGAGAAAGAAAAGGGCCAACAATCCAATATGCACATCCAAGAAGCATGGAGGGCTTGTGCATGATTTAAGAGGAAAAAAATCTGCCAGCTGAGAAACTACAACCAGTGATCCCAGGTAGGACAGTAGTCAAAGTCCTCTTTATAACAGCCCCAACTCCACTAGGAGCAGACCTTTGTCAAGGGCACAGACCTGGAGAAGGGGCCTAGAAATAGCCCATTCAACTAGATCAAGATTCAGGGCAGGCCTCTCCTCCGTTAGGGTCTACAGCACAAAGCTGGACACCAGGCAGAACCATAGAGGCTGGCATAGAATCTAGTCCCTAAATTTTCTAAGTCCAAGGAACATAAAGATACAATACATGAAAAACAGACAAGTACTCCAAGGATTTGCAATCTAATGTGATAAGAGCTTTAACAAAAAAACAACCAATGTCTAGTAATACCATGAAGTGGAGGTCTGGGGAATCAAAGAAGGATTCACAGAAGAAATGATAAGTCAACTGGGTCATGCAGAAAGAGTAGAGATTTGCTAAGGGTATGGCCTAGATGAAGGCATGTTTTGGGCCAATGTGGCTGTAATTGGTTGGGTTGTGCAATAGGAGAGAATGTCAGAGACAAAACAGTTGGGACCAGTTGAAAAAGCCTTCTTTATCTGCTACATTTTGGAGTTTTATTTACAAGTTAATATTTAATTTAAACGTAATACTGATGTAGTTTTGATGTTAGCTTCCTATCGCTACTCATTCGGGAAATAAACATCTTTCATCTTAAAAAGAAAAAGAATTTAGGTAACTACAGAAAAGCTGTGACTTGGGGAACACTGTCATGGCCTGAATTTACTCCAGGATACTGGAAACTTAGGCTATGGAAGCCCAGCTAATCTCAATGTGGCCAGCCAAGGCTGAGGGGGCACAAACTGCCTTGGTAGGACGGGGTCTGAGGGGGTGTTCTGGAGCTCTGAGGTAGAGGCTACAGTGGCTACAGCTAAGAAAGGCTGCAAAAGGAAAGCAGGGACCATATCACAGAACTATCTGCAGAGTTCTGTCCTAGGCAACTTCCTGTGTCTGTTTTGTAAGTCAGCTCAATTCTGTTACTAATTGTTTTGAAATAACTTGGGAAAACACAAATCAAATCTGGGTTTGTAGTCATATGACCATCTAGGTAAACAGAGTTGGCACGGCTGCCCTTGTCAAAATTTCTTGAATTTCACTAGCCTTGTGTAGCCTGTGCTGAGTGGCATTCTTGCCTTTCAAAATAATTTTAAAAATTTGTGTGCTCTTCAGAAAAAGTAGAAATAAGAGAAGATGTTTTTCTTCTATTTCTTTTCCAAGGCCATCAAAACAGTCCATCAATCAAAATAGGTATCTATCTTTGGGATAGATGATTCATACCAGCAGCTATAAGCATGTGGGCCTCTTCATTAAGGAAAGAAGTATAGGGAAGTAGGTTGCTGGTGGAAAATGGAGCCAAAGATCAAGACCAACATGCATTTAAATAGATCTGTGGGCAAAGTGTTAGGAGCTCAAAGAATAGCTAGTCCTTGACTTGCAGAAACCTGCAACATAGATGCCAAGGCAGCATGTACACTCCAAGACATAATTATACACTTTGGGGTACAAAAGGCAAATATCGCATGGGCACCTAGAAATTCCCATCTGTTCCAAAGACTCATGAGCCCCCACACAGGCCTTTGGATAAGTAAATTGACACATGCAGTGCACACTCAGGAGTGTCCCCTTAATGGTCTAGTGGATCACTTCTCAGTACCCAAGATGGCATTCACTTCTTGCAAAGGGGAGCTGGACTAATCAATCATTCTAGACATTCAGGGATAGTATGTAAGCAGCTCATGATTTCCTCAGCCCAAAAAGTCTACCCCATGAGTGTCTTTTCCCCCAATAAGACCCTCCCTAAGCTGTTTCACAGTTCTAAGAAATGACCCCTGGAGAAGACAAGTCCCTTCCCAACAACAAATTGAGGAGAGCAGGACCAAGGCCAACACCCTGACTTTCCCTTATGTATTTCTCCACCCTAACATGATTCCACTTCCTGTCCGACTTCCTTCCACACTCACCTGTGTCTCTCTTCATACAGCCTGGAAGAGTAAGGGGAGACTGGATTGGAGGGGAAATAGGAGACTGACCTTGCAGAGGATTTGAATGACGGAAGATGGAGTTTGGGCAATGGGAAGCCATTCAAAGGAAGCACAAAGCAAAATTTTAGGAAGAATAATCCAGCACTAGTATGTTCCAAGCATGTTAATAAAATAGCATTCATTTGGATGTCACTGATTTATTAATTTGGTCATCTGGAAAGGGAATAGGCTCCAGTGTACTTTTACATTATTTGGGCTACAGCGAACTTTGTACCAAAAGTGACCAATCCAGAGCCTTGGAGCTACACATGACTCATTAATGTTTTATACTCAGCCCTCGAAAAAGAATGGCCTTTATTGTTGCTATAATTATAGGTCATATGTCCTTTGAAAACTATGGCTTAGCAAAGCACAGGAGAAAGACTTAATTGGAGAAGAAAAATGGGAACAAACATGGGCTTTGGTATCAGATCAATGTGGCTAAAATCCTGGTCTTTAAATAGCTGGCACAGGGCCTGGTCCATAGTAGGTACTCAATGTGAGTTTCCTTGCACTGATGTTGTAGGCTCTGTAACAATCAGCACAGCGATATGCTTCCCAAAGAGACTCTGACTTCCGGCTGAATTAACAGAAGTTTGGTGTCTAAGACTAAGCAAGTCATGGAACCTCTCCACTTGGTGAATGTAAGAGCTCCACTTAAGTATTGTATTAAATATGAAGGACACGTCAGGGAGAGCCTAGAAAAACTGAATATATGAAAAATATTACCAAATATGGTAGATTATATAGGATAATCTATAGAATTAGGACTTTTTAGCCTGGAGCCAGGAAGAAAGATTTGATGGTCATTTTCAATATCTGAAGGCATGTCCTGAGACAGTTGTACCTGCTTTTACTGTGTAGACTCAAAGAATAGAGTAGACTGATAGATACAATTTATGGCTCAGTTTTCTAAAAGTCTCTCTAATTGGCTGCTTCAGGTAGGAGTGAGTTCCCTGGTAGGGTTGTATTCAAGCACAGGCAACTTGACAACTTGGCAGAATTATGTAAATGTCATTCATGCATCAGATAGGCAATTGGACTAGAAAAGCTTTCAGACTCATTCCAATGCTGAGAGCCTGTAATTCTAGAACTAAAAGAAGTAGGCTAGTGAAGGAGTAAGGTAAACATTATCAGTCCTGTAAAGTATCACAAATTGAGTTTGGCTTTTCTATTTTGAAAATAAATATGAGAGCCTTTTGTTGGTGACACTGGAAACCACTTCTGTTAGTGAGATTGAGTTTGGCCAACCTCCACCTAATACAAATGAGATTATATTTCAGACCAAAGGGTGCTTAAAGTTCCTCCTGAGAACAATTTGTTGTCAAGTAACCTCAAAACACACCCTTCCATTTACAAACAATTGCTATACTAGTCACAAATCATTCTCACCTATTTATTAGCTCTTCTCAGTAGAGCCATACATAATTCAAGGTTTTTTTTACAACATCCTAGTATTTTTTTCATTATTATTATTTTAACAAGATGACCTGTGGTTTCTTGTACTGTCATTAGAAAGAGCGAAAGACCACAGGAATATCAGAATGCAGAACTCAGATCTCAAATGTTGTTTATGAACTGAAATAAAAATAGTTTGCCAACATCTCTATTTTGATAACCCTTGTATGCATAAAAATATCTTTTCAAATATGTTTTGGAGAATTTGTGCTAATTTATTTTTCTTGGATGTTTGAGCAATTGACTTTCAATATTTTTATCTCTAAGTATTTTAAAGTGTGTTTGCCCTAAGTTTGAAATTTCCTTGTTTTCAGAGTAAATGAGAAACAATTTTTCCAAATCAGTGCCTTAGAAAACTCTGCAATAAGCACATAATAAGATAGTAATATTTATTTTTAGAAATAAAGTTAAATTCATACAATCCATAACCAAGATAAATGTCATGGACCAAACTCAGCAGTTAAAAAAACACAGATTGACAGATTGTGTTAAAAAACACACACATAGACACACACAACGCTATATGCTATTTATAATAAAATATACATTCAAAAAATATAAAGACATAGAAAGTTTGAAAATAAAAGTATGAGAAATATCATTACCTCAGGCAAATACCAAAAGAAAACTAGTGTAGCTATATTAATATCAAATAAAATATACTTTGTGGGGGAAAAAAACATTATTGACAAAATGAGGACTATTATATAATGTTGAAAAGAACAGTTAACCTAGAAGGTATAATTCTACTCTACACTTAATGACATATCCTCAGCATATATGAAGCAAAAATTGACAAAATTATAAAGAGAAATTGATAAATCTACTAAAACAGGAGGAGACTTAAGTACAGTTTTCTCAGTAATTAATAGACCAAGCAGCCAAAAGAATTAATAAAATATAAATGATTCAAATAACACAATTAAACATGATCTAGTGGACATACCATAAAGCTACAGCAAAACATTCTAGGTAGGGTCTAAAACTTTTTGGTTGAATGAAATGGGGGTTAAATTCTAAGACACACTTTGTTCACATTTTAACATCTCTGAAATCGAATGATAATCATTAATGTGTCATAATTTAATTGGCAGTGTTTTTCCCTAATGGCTCATAAAATAATGAGGCATCTTACAACAGATGCATCTTAAATTCAGTGAAATTCAATGAAATCTTTCCCTTCAGTCTCTACTGTATCAAAAGTAAAGATAATGAAATATAGCTACACATCACACTGATTAGTCAGTTCCTCTCCACCACCCATCCCTACCCATAGTAGAAAATAAGAACTCTGGCCTTTCTCCTTTGGAGAGTGGGGGATAGGTCGATGGCAGGAGCTAATCACCAACCACATTACAACCAACTTACGAGATGGCCAGCAGTGCTATTGGAGGGCTCACTGCTTATAAGAAACCTGCCTCCTACAGAGAATACCTGTAACTTTTCAAGCATACTTTGAACATTTATAAGGAGTAGCCTTATGTACTAGGCCATAAGCCAAATCTCAACAAATTTCCAAAAAAATTAATATCATATGGACCATATTCTATAACCAAAAGAGTCCATTAAAAATCTATAGCAAATCAAGTTAGTTACAAATCATTTTGAAAATCTCATATGTTTGGAAATTTCAAACATACATCTAAATCCTTTATATGTCAAAGTAACATCATAATAGAAATTAGGAAATACTGAAAACTAGTCAATTATGAAGACGTCACATAACCAAACTTGTGAAATGCAGCTAAAGTGGTTCTTAGGGGAAAATGTAGATCCTTAAATGTTTATATTAGGACAGAAGCAAAGTTGTAAGTCAGTTAGCTAGCATAGAACTCAAGGTGTTAGAGAAGAGCAACAGAGTAAATGCCTCCAAAGAATAAGACAAAAATAATAAAGTGAACACAAGATAAAGAAAACTATTAGTTGGGGGAAGGGGAGGTGAAAAAGAAACAAGCATGTATCTAAAGGACTGCGTTATTGCAAGTCAGTTCTGGATGGGAGGGTGGGCCAACTCACTGCTTTCACAGGTCAGGGCAGTACTGGAGTGAGATCATTAAACAAGGGAACTGAACAAACACATGCAAATGGAGCTCATCCCACACCTACTCCTAGGTTTTCTTCCTATGGAACCCTTTGTACACAAAATGGATGTGATGATGTATTTTACAATGTTTACATTTTATTCTCCGTCATTGTTATCATGAACTAAACTTTGCCAAATCTCTATGAAACCCGCTATTTCTGAGGCTGTTTGCCCCTAGAGTGGTCTTCTGATCACTATGTTTATTGAAGTTTATGGTTTTGCTTTCTCTGGCCTCTCACTTCTTGGTATTATAGATGTGTCTTCCATCCTAGATCCCCTGCCCCTTTCTAATTTGACAGCTTCAGCTTCTAGGTTCCCAGATATCAGACAACTAGGCTGTATAATTTGTATATAAAATAAGAATTCTCGTCTCTAAATAAGAACTTGAGAGAGTGTATATGCCCTCACTACACAAGCCTCAGTGAGTGACCAACGTGTCCATTGTTCCTGCTCCTGGATAATGGGGGCTGTTTCAAACGATTGAATCTTTGGGGTTAAGCATTCTGGATTAGCGAATCCAGTTGAAAGAGGCACAATTGTAGAAAGAAGTGCACAATTTCAAGGAGATCCAAAGAGTGTGTGCATCCAAGGAGGGGGAGGGGAGGGGAGGGAAGGGGAGAGGAGAGGAGAGATTAACAGTCTGGGAAATAGGACCATCAAACAGAGAGGCTGAGAGGATCTTTCTGCCAACACTAAAATAATTGCCAACTCTTTAAATCGCCAGAAATTGGCAAAATCAGTGGGCCAGGCTATCACAGAATGGGAGGAGACAGCAGCCTGTCCCAGGCCATTTTGTCCAGGTTGGCACTTTGCAGTCACCTTGCACCAAATCACAACCTGCCCCCACCAGGGTCCTTACATGTATCTTCTAATCAGGATATTATGTGGGACTGACATGACTTGTATTGTTTGCACATCCAAAAAGCAGGCGAACTCTTCTCTCAGCTCCCTGCAGAATGACCAAGTTCCACAAAGATATATAAACACCTCTCCTTTTGCAAAGCAACCAGCTTCTTATCTATTCACTAGGGCACCAAGGTGAGTGATTTAATTTATATCTTCCTAAAGGAAGTCAGTGCCACAGCAGCATGTAACTAGTATTCCTGTGCCGTAACTAGTATTCCTGTGCTGTTGTTGTGGTTGCTAAAACAGATGTTAGTTTAGTCAGCGCCCAAAGCAGTGGGCTTAATGTTTTGTTTCTTTTTTTTTTATTATTAAAAAGCACTTACATAAGTGACAACTGAAATATTTCTGGGTTTCTTTTACACACAACCCAGCATCAGGAAAACTGCTTCATTTGCAGGCCAAGGGAGTATGAAAGGTGAAGCTAAGACAATTTTATTTTCCTGACATGGCTGAAATTCATGGACTTAGCAAAAGTGGCTATCTATAAGGCTCAAGGTTCTTGAGATTGTATATAAAAGGTGCAAATTCAGCCAAAATAAATACCTAACAAATGTTGCACGACTGAGTCCAACCCGGCAGCCTCAGTTGACCCTGAACTGTTGGCCTTAAAACTTATGAATGCACTGATGCCTAATAGGTAAAAATGCTTGCTAATGATCAAACATTTTTATTTCCTATTTCCTCACTCTAAATAAAGTTGTGTCCTTTCCTACTTCTGTGCCTTTGATCACATTTCACTCCTTCAGGAATGCCCTCTCATCTTCTCCCCACCTACCCAGATTTCACTGTGGCTGCCAAGCCTGCCAAGTGCTGCCTGGACCTGCCCGAGGATGCCTCGCTCACCTTGGCAAGCCTCCTGAACCACCTCTGCTCCGAGCTCAAGCACTGTGGTTCTTTGCCTCATGTAGAGCTTAACTGCACAGAACCAGTGCTACTTCTAAATGAGCCCTGTGAGTCAGTCCTGACTTTCTAACTGGACTGTGTAACATCTTCCAGGATTGGAGGCTAACTTTGTCCATCTTTCTCTGTCTCCTACTGCTAAGCATATGTTAGAAACTCAACAGAAAATGATGTGTTGGTTTTCTGGTACCCTATTATGCAATTTAGAGACATTGTTTTAAGGATTCGATCACATGGTAATCACTGGTAGCATCTATCTCCACGAGGTGCCACTCAAATCAAAAGACATGGCTTCTACCTTCCTGAGTTCATAATCTAAGGCAACAACCAACAGTATACAGTAGGTATGCTTACTTACTGACATTAGGTAATAATGATGCTGACTAATATATGAGGATGGTCAGTAAGACCAACTGAGTGTACATATTAAATAAATGGCGACATTAAAGGCAAGTAATCAAGTCCATCTGTCTAATGGAGAAAAAAAAATTGAAAATGAGAAATTAGCCTTTCCCTAGCCAGTCCCTTCCAGTATCTGAACATTACTAAGTAACTTTCTTTGTAATCCTATTTCAACTCCCCACTCCCAGGAAATAAGACATTCTGAGTACTAACAAGCTACAACTTGTCTGCACTATTTTCTAAAAACTGGTTTTGTTTAACAAGCTCTGTGCATTTTATGGAGAAAAGGGAAAGTGCTGAATGAATCCAAGATTAACTGTCATTCTCACCGTTGTGAGTGACACGAAATGTCTCCACTAGGTCAGAGTGACAAGAGGATCATGATGATGCTAGCAAAGTTTGAATATATATAGAATACTCAAAGCTTGCATTTGTAGGTGTGTGGCATTAATCTTCTCCCTAATCACATACTGATGATGGCTTATCTAAGTCCTTCTGGCAGTATTCACATAAGGCACAAAATAGTAAGATTTATAGCAAACTAGAATTTATATACAAATGATTGCTGCTCCTTCGAAATATTTACCTTGGAAGGTCATACCCTTTCTCCAACATCACTGTCACTATTCCAACTATCTTCTGAACTCCTGCTCTGAAATTGCCATAACTTTGAAGGCACAGTATTTGAATATCCTCAATAGGGCAATAGGAGAACATCCACATCATGTGATTCAAAACAATCCCAAAAGTTGTAGGAACCAGGTCTGATAAATGGTGGGTTATCAATCTGAGAACCTCATTGGTGAAAAGCAAAGCATGATTATGAAGGTATAAGATTCCCTTTTTGTGGCCTAGAAATTGGTTTCAGTTCCAAGAGAGGTGTTTCAGAATGCATTAAGCAATGGTCACATCATTGGAGAGTCTCCCACATCCAAAGCCACTAGTTTGGAATTATATTCATTTGGATATAGGAGTTCGGCCATGTGCACTCTGTGGACAGCCTCATTACTTTTTAGCCATGCTTTTTATAAAGAGTTCCACAAGGACTTAGGTAATTCTCACCTAATAGTTTTCCTATACTGCCTACATTGTGGATTTAAAAATCCAATATCTTCGGTATCTATCGATTTTATTTCCATTTCTTGCCCATATTACTTCTCATGAAGCAAGAATGAATCATAATGTTTGATTATGTTCTGCCCTCATTAATGATGGCTCAAATTTAATAAGGGCTATTAAATTTACCTTTGGAAAACCCACTTGGGTCTCCCTTTCCTTGACACTAGGATGACAATATGAAGACCTGTGGTTTCCCAAATGTGTAACCTGGGACCACCCACCAACAGCAGAGGTCCAGTCAGAGTTAGCAGGATGCTGTCCACAGAAATCAAATTCATTGACTTAGACCAAGCCAAGGCAGAGAAGCCAGGGCAGAAGGGAAAGGGAAGTCACCTTTATTGCAGGATGGCCATGTGCCAGGACCTCTACACATACCTGGTCTTATGTAAGTAGCCAGTCAATCCTGGAAGTAGAAATATCTCAAGTTCATATACACAGAGAAAAGGAAGGTTAAAAGAGGTTGGGTAACTTATACAAAGTCCACTTTCTAATTAGTGGAAAACTGAAGATTTAGATCATGTTTTCCTGATTCCAAAGTCCAAGCTCTTTGTAGTGAGGGTGGTGAGTTGATTCTAGGGATGGGGCCATGGAGGGGGAGGTGAACAGCCTTGGGCGACATCGGCTTCAGTGCCATTTCTGCCACCCCCTAGTTGTAGAAGGTATTAGCCTGCTAAATTCTCATTTCCCTCAATCTAATAAATAAGTTGAGTGACTATTAAGTCCTTCTATGTTTGAAACACTGCATTACATCTCAAAGTTACAAAGATGAGTAAAGTCAGATATATGTCCTCTAGGGGCTTACAGTTCAGTGAGATCACAAGCACATAATGATATAATTTCTATAATTTACAGTAGATGCTAAGATAATATAAAATGGGAGCACAAACTCAGAGTTCGGTGGTAGTATTTACTGTGTGTGTTCCCCACTCATCTACAAGGTTTGCGATGGCAGAGACCATGTCCATCTTTAATACCAATACTTGTAGAGGGCCTAGCACATGGTAGGTGTTCAATAAATATGTAAGGTATGAATGGATCAGGTGGACCCTGAGCTAAGACTTGAAAGATAAGAAACAGTGACCCAAGCAATGAAAGGAAGAAAGGATGTTTCAGGGAGAAGAACATGAGAACAGTGAGGGCTGTACAGAGAACGTATGCGCTTTAGTTTTGTTGAAGCACAAAGTGTAAGGAGGGAGGTGGTGAGAGAGGAGGCTGGAGAAATGAGAAAGGTCTGGTTGCGAAAGGCCTTGTGTGGGCTAACGGCTCTTGTATCTAAGAGTGCACAAATGGACTGTGAGGATTTGATGGACCTCCTGAAATTGCAATAAAAGTTTGTGAGCTTGTGTGTAAATATGAATGTGTACTTTCTGAGGAAGGGGTTTCTCACTTTAATCAAATTCTCAAATGTGAGAAACTCCCACAGACAATGAAGAGCTGTGAAAGAGTTCGTGTGTGGTCAGAGCTATCAGAATAACATTTTAGACAGATGACTCTAGATGCAGTTACAGAGGACAGAATTCGAGGTAGCAAGGATGGTGGTGGAGAAACTTTTGAAGAGACAACTGCAACTATTCAAGAAAGAAATAACAGGATTCTAAATCTAATCAATGGCATTGGAGATGGTGTAGACAGGGCTGGATTCAAGGGGTACTTAGGAATTCAAAGGAATGGATGTACTGATGGAGGGTATGACATCAGGGAGGAGAGGGGGAGAGAAAGAAAACTGATAATGACTTCCAGATTTCCAACTTGGATTGATTGGTTGGACCATGGGATGAGGGGAGGAGAACAAGCAGGTTTGAGAGGGAAAACAATGAACTCAGTTTCAACTCTGGAGTTTGAGACATCAGTGGGACCTACCAGATAGTTGAATGACACTAACTATGACCCTGAAGCATGAGGAGAGATCTAGGCTAGAGATAATGATTGAAATCATCAATATCTAGATGAGAGTTTAAACAATGAAAGGAAATGTGAGCCCGTGGAAAGTATTAGAAAGAAAAAACACAATGGATCAAGATTGCATCCATGACTTGTACAATATCATAAATGTACTAAATACCACTGAATTATACACTTAAAAATGGTTAAAATGGCAAATTTTATTTGTGTGTGTGTGTGTGTGTGTGTGTGTGTGTGTGTGTGTATATATATGCACTGTGAGTTTTAAAAGGGGGGAGGGGAGTGGATACACACCTCAGGCAAAATAAAAAGTATATACTTTTCTAAAAAAAAAAAAATGGACCCATGGGCCATGCCAACATTTAAGGGCCTGCAAACAAGAAGCCCTTAAGGAAGGTGCACAAGGAATAATCAGAGATATGAGGAAGGAGGCTCAGGAGAGTGTTGTCACAGATGCCAGGGGAATAGAATTCAAATAGCACTAGGGTGGGGTGGGCGGAGAAGTTAGATAATCCCCAAGGCTACTTCCAGAAATAACAGTCAGAATATATGAGCTCTAGGACAGAGAGAGAATTTTGGTCTCTGGACTTGCCGATCCAGAATTTCTCAGCAGCAATAAAATGACTTAAATTTCATCTTTCAAAATAAAACTTGCCCATGCTTTGCCAGTTTTGTCTGGGCAGGAAACAGAGCTCAGACCAGCTGCTGAGGATGGTTCTAAGTGCCACTTCAGAGCGCTGGAATGTGACACCTCCCAAGTGCCAGCCTCTGCCCTGGGAGGGCGGGAAGCAGCCTGGGGGGTGGGGGGGGGCAGCTGAGTCCTGGAGAGCCCCTCCTCTGGGGGCTGACATCCTCTGGCTGCTCACAGGGTCTCCCATCTGAGCAGGACAAGTCAACACGCTCCTGGTCCCTGCATATTTCCGTTTCACAGGATGGCTTCTTTGACATTTAGACCAAGCAGTTTGCTATGAAATCACAGGGTTACAGACCAGAGCTGCCCCTGGTTAAAGCATCTCTGTCCCTTGAGGACTTTCCAACAGTGCTTCAAAGACAACCTCATCAATACCAGAGAGAAGGGGACAGGTGCAGGGGTGGAGGCAGGAAGAAGGACCACTGAGGAAGCTCGCGCCTTCGCGAACCCTCCTCATGGTGTCCCGGGGTGCCCTGTGACATCACCGTTTACCAGCTGAATCCAGGAAAACAGCACTGCCAGCATTTAAGAAGCTCTAATGCATCATCAGCTATTTTCCTGTCATATTTTTGGCAGAGTTTGGCTAATATCCCTTCAGTGTGGTAGAATAGACGTGCTAATTCATTCTTTCATGTTAAATGTTTAAAAGATAGTCTAACCATGTGAACGAATCTGAGTATCTTCGGTCATTCAGTGTTAATACTCAGAATCTGCCAAATCAAGCGCAGAACGACAGCAAGCCCACCACCCACCCGGGAGGGCTGGCATAACCCCTTTGTTCATAATTTGCATATACTCTTGTTGTCGAAAGGAAATTGTTACAATTACCAGGACTCATCCTGAGTTAAGTTAAAATAAGAGATATTGAGAGGGTGGGGGTCACTGGAGTGGGAGCAAGTGACAAACAGAAATGAGGCCCCCAAAAAAATGACAGATGAAAGTTTCAGTATTGCCTTTATTATTGTGGGCTGGAAACTGGCTGAGTGTGGCAGCAAGTGGGCTGGCAGCTGAAGCCCAGAATTAAATAGGTTTACCAGCCTCTGCACGGGCATAAGGCCTGTCTGGGGAAAACTTACAATCAGAAACAGAGATACCGGGAAACTGATGAAGCTTAAGCTTCAGGGATCCCGTGTGAAAGGGTTCCTTCTAGACTTTTCTAAGTCCCTGAAAGGAGGAGCCCTTATTATTTTATGTTTGTATTTTTATGTACTTTTTCTTAAAGAGGCTCCCCAAAATCATATAAGCGTCAGGTCCCCCCAAAAAACTGCCTGCCTGGAACAAAAAAGAACAGCCCCTGCTCCCTGTGGACAGCACACTCCACGAGAGAACGGGGGCGAGCGGGTCTCACCGCGCTTGGTTTACTCCGGCCTTATTTATTGAACCAGTAAAGGGGAAGAGAAAGTCCTGGGTTGTACACACGGGGTGCCCTCAACATGGAAGGCCATTCAGGAGTGGGAAGAGCACGCCGTCCTTCGCTGAGACCATCAATCATCCAGGCCAAACTGCAGACACTTCATTGGCTTCGTAATGTCCCTAAAGGCATCAGGCAGAATCCCAGTCCAAGCCCAACTTTGAGATGGAGAATTTCACACAGAGCTACCCCCCCCCAGTCTCCGGCTAATTCCTCTTCATTTTATCCTCCTCCCTGAACCATAGCAACCCACAAACAAAACTGAAAGAATCAGCAAGGCATGATGCTCTGTTGTCCAGAGGCCTGCCTGTCTCCTGTCCCATCACAGGCACGCAAGCCCAGACAAGATCCCTCCCCACCCTCCCCAGTCAAACGCTGTAGTATAATATGCTCTCAGAGTTCTGCCGTTGAGCAGGCAGCCGTGGACTATTCAATACAAGGGCAGGTCTCACCCAACCCTTCTCCTTCCTTCCTCCAAGCGGATGTTTTGTTGTTAGGATGGCCTTCCCTGAAGGCCGCCTGGCTCAGAATGCCGAATCTCTGCATCATGCCTTTCTTTAATTCCCTGTTCCCAGCTCACCAAATGAGGGCATCTCTTTTAAGACAAGGAGGCATTGTGTTCAAGGGTATGGATTTGGAAACTTGAATAATGAAAACATCTCTTACTTGGTAGGTTTCTAGGTAATTCTGGATTTTTAACTCGAGTTGGTATTTAGGTTGTTGGGAAAATAACCAGCAGGAATCAACCTTGGCTATTTATCTGCTGCTTTCTTTCCCTCTGAAATCTATTAGGAAGGTTTCCAGGAAATTGCATGCAGGGCCTGCCTAGCCCTGCGGGTGTTAGACTAAGAGTTTGCTGGGCATGTCAGCTTCTGCTCTCGCTCTGTCAGAAAATCAGGTTGGTGCAGGTCCCGCTTCAGGCTCCTCCTCCCCAGTGAGGACTCTCAGACAGGGAGACTGGAGTAGGGGTCTGCTTGCAGGCCTGGGGCAGGCTGGTGCTGAACTTGGGAGTTCTCAGAAGCCACCTCGCCCCCTGCCCGCCAGGACCCCCAAGACAGGGATGGAGCAGGCACAATTCTGTAAGGGGGGCCGCTGATATCAGTGGTCCCACTCAGCCTTGTGGTGGTGACCACATGATCCTGGGGACCTCTCAGTCCTGGCCAGCCTTTGCCCTGGTGGATGGGGACAGCAGAGGCCCAGCCATACACAGGTCTGCTCTCAGTCAGGCTGAGAGCAGAGGTGAGCCCCATGACCCTCCTGGGCTCTGATCCAAGAAGAAGCTTGCAGCGCCAGGTGGCGTTAACACAGCAGACAGTGAGCTGGGACACAGGAGGGCAAGTCAGAGGCCAGAGCCCAAGGAGCCAAGGCAGTTTGCACCAGAGCAAGAGAACGGAGCCCAGAGCAGAGCTAGGTTCTGGGGAGCCAGGCTCTGTTCTTCGGGCTCTGGCCCACTCCACATGCTTCCCCACCACTGGGAGAGCCTACCTCTTAGCATCCAGGTGGCTTCTTTTCCTTGGGACTTGAAGATGCAAAAGGACTGGTTCAGAATAACAACTAATTTTATGAATGAAGCAAATACCTTTTACTAAATGGTGCAGATGTGTACATATGTACAGAGGGTGCCCAAGAAATGTATACCCAATTTTAAGAAAGAAAAACTAATAAAATTGTAACACTCAATATATACCAATAACAAAAGATGAAGACAAGTCATGTGTGACTTCTGCAATTATGAGAGGTGCTCAAAGTGGTTACCATTAGTGTCCAGACACTTCTGATTACAGCGAACTACTGTTTGAGCAACGTTGACCAAAGTGTCCACTAGTATACATTTTTTGGCACCCCCGGTATTTCTACACTACATACTGACATATATTCAACAGGTAACCTAGGGCCACCCTTACATGGGTTGTCAGTCCCTCTTCACAAGGTTATTGGTTGAAACTCTAGGCCAAGCTCATGTTTAAGGGCAAGAAGACTCTGCGATGGCCTCTGTTCCTTTCCACCTTCACTCTGAAGTACACTTTCACACCTGCAACATGTGATCCACACTAGGCCATGTGGGTGAACTTCCTCCCATCAGAGCAGAGGCAGCAATTACAAGCGCCGTCTCAATTGCTCACGCAGCTGCTTAAAGTTTAGTCTTTAAAGTTCAGATATTTCTTAAGTGAATTTTTATAAATCTGACATTATAGCATAATGGTTAAGTGGGAGAGAAACAAGGTTCTAAAATCAAACTGTGAGAGTTCATTCCCAGTTTTGCAACATTAAAATTGTGGCCATATAAATATGCCCATGAGTAGTTCATGGAGGATCTTGGGTATGTTACGTACCTCCGCTCAGCCTCCATTTTCCTTGCCTGTATGGGATGACAGTCCCTACAACAAGGCTGCTTTAGCATCTAGCACTTTGTATTGTTCTAGGAATGTAGATAGCACACAATAAAGGTCAGCTATTGTTAGTAAAATCAGAGCTGATTAAGTCTGTGAAAATGCAACAGTTTTGGAAGGAGTGACCCTGTAAAATGTCATCCTAAAAAAAGGGGGCTGAATCGCAGCAGCTCTCCACGTGGGCCTTCCACCCCCAATCTTTCCGTCCTCAGGTCTGTACTCTACAGTGTCCGAGCATTTGCTTCCCAAGAAACAAACCTGATCACAGTGCGCCTGTGGTTAAATCTGCCAAGGGTCCCCTTTCGCTCAGGATAGAAGCATGGCCTCTCACAGTGGGTACCCCACCGCCCTTTCACCCCCATGCCATGCACTTTGTTTGCCTTTCTGTGCAGGAATGCCGGCCTCTCCTTGGCCCTGCAGGAGAGCTCCTGTGTCATCTTCTCTGTAAAGTGCGCTAGTCCTCAGGCACCGGGTTCTTAGCACTTGCTAAAAGCAATCAATAATAGCCTGCTAGTTAAACCCATAAACTGCTCAGGTTTCAATTCTGGTTTTTCTCTGTGACCTTGGGCAAGTCCTCCTCCTATCCTTGGCTCGGTATTTTTATCTGTAAGATGGGGAAAATAATATGATTGAATTTATAAGGTCATTAATGAGAATCAAACGAGCTAGCATATAGAAAGCATGTTAGTACATAGCATAGTTCCTGGCACATAGTAAGTGCTCAATAAATATTTGCTGTACTGGGGCCGGCCGAGTGGCTCAGTTGGTTAAGAGTTGGCTTAAGAGCATGAGCTCTGAGCAAGAGGGCCGCCGGTTCGATTCTCACATGGGCCAGTGACACTGCACCCGAGCTGAGCTGCCAACAGGTGGCAGGATGGCTCAGCTGGTGTAACAACAAGATTGCCTGAACTAAGACTGAACTCGGCACCTTGAGCTGAGCTGCTGCCCGGATGGCTCAGTAGATAGAGCGTGCACTCTTAACAAGGCTGCTGGTTCGACTCCCACATGGGATGGTGGCTACGCCCACCCACAACTAAGATTGAACACAGCGCCTTGAGCTTAGAGGCCACGAGCTACCGACGGGAAGCCAGATGGCGACTGGCACCCTCCACAACGAAGATTGAAGAACAACAACTTGGCTGGCCCCCTTCCCCAATTCCCCAACACTGTTCCCCTCTGCCAATTCCCCAATAAAATCTTTAAAAAAAAATACTTGCTGTACTAATAACAATTATCATCATTATCATTATTATTGTTCCATCAGGACAGAAGCTCTTTAAGCATAGACATTTTGTTTGTTGCCTGGCACGTAAGAGGTGCTGGGTATACAGCTGGTGAATAATACACAACCCCCTGCCTGTGGTTAATTGTTTATACATCTTCCTCCATGGACTGGGAGCACTTGGTTCTGTCTAATCAATCCAGTATCCCAGAGGTCTGCTCAATGGGCACAGAACAGATCCTCGATAAACGTTTGCTGGATGAATCCATGAGCAAACCTCTGGGTTGTGTGTACCTGTTATCTCCTAGTAAAACATTAGCTTTAGGTCTAAGTTTATCAAAAGCCCATGCCCTTAGTTTGACGGTGACTCTTTGACACGGCATATATAACGGTTGCTGACAGACCTTGAAAACCACCACAGTGCATTTGGAGGCTTTATCTGGGGCTGTCTCCAGAGCAGGAGAAAGTTTTTCCAGGAGTTCCTTCCCCTGGGCACATCCACTCCCCCAGCGTCCCTCACTGCACCTGCCCTTTCCTGAGTCCCACGCTGTCCTCCTCCGCTGCAGACAGGGAAACTGGGGCTGGGAAGGGGCAGACCACACCTGGCATGAGAACGGCCAGTGGTAGCTTTGCCCAGATCCAGGAAGTCTCTCCCAGCACAGAATCCCCCTCTCTCCCGTTGTGGGCCAGAGCCTGCACCCTCCTCACTTCACAGGAAACCTTCTCCTTCCCCCAGAAGGAAATTTCAATATTTCTCCACACTACCTCAACTATTCTGCTTCTAAAGTGAAAAGATAAAGTCAGGAGAGGGGAAATTGTGCATCATGTGAATAAATGTAGTCTGTACTCTTCACTTAATTATAACTCAATACTAAAAGACTGCTGTTTTATAAGCCTCTCAGTAACCAAAACCATGTATTATTCCAAGTGCAAACAGATTTATGATCTAAAATACCCATCGTGTTTGCTGCCGTAGGGAAATAGAAGGAGGGTGAGCCACAGCTCAGTGTTTGACATGATAGCTTTCCTCCCAATGCCCCGGCCATGTCTGCTTACATCTTATAACTCATTTTATCCTCCTGTTCGTGCAATGAGGTGGCTGAGGTTTAGTGTCTCCATTTCATGGGCATGGAATGGAGGGGTTGAGAGATCAAGAGGGTTGACCTTACCTAACAATAAGTTTGGGAAACACACATGATTTCTGTGTGCCATCGCTGAGCGCATCCCTCTGTGCCGTCGCTCATGCATAAATGTTGTGGATCCAGAAGCGTCCTCTCTACCACGGCCATGTCCAGCCACTGGCCCTGTGCTCTGTCCCCACCCACTGCCCAGCCCTGCCTGTGCACTTGGAAGGCTGCAGCTCCCTCAGGGGAAATTTGGCATTTGCAAGCCTTGGCTTTGTGTGTATATGTGTGGGGAGGGTGTGTGTGTGGGGGGGGGGGAGCGGGGGTTTAGTTCCCTGGCTTTTTGGTCAAAGACATTCCAGGGCGTAATAGCTGTCTTTAAACAGCTTCCAGTAGCCCCCACTGAGCACTCAGAGTGGGAGTGAGTCAAGTCCCAGCTCTGCCGTTAACCTGCTGTGTTACCCTGCCTAGGCCATCCAACCTCCCTCCTCTGTAAATGGGGGTGGGGGGACATCTTGGAGAATCTGATCATGCTGTGCACCGTCTCTCCTGAAAGAGACACGCACTAAGGATCATGGGTGTCATTTCAGGAGGGTCACAATCTTCTGTCCACTTGAGTCCATCTGTGTACCCGCTAGGTCCGCTGATGCTGTGTAAGAACCCCTGGGCCACATGAGCTCTGATACTAAAAGGAGGAGCCCCAAGTACAGATTTTTAAAATACAACTAAGTAGTTTATTTCTACATTATGATATGTTAAAAAAAAAAGAGAGGGAGAGAGAGAGAGAAAAGAAAATATAGATTTAAAAAAGAAGAAAATTACCATAAACCCACTACCAGCAAAATCATTATTAATATTTAGTAAATATCCTTGTCTTTCTTTCTCTCTCACTCTTGACATATATGTAGATATAGATACAGATACAGATACAGATATAGATATAGATATAGATCCACTCATATCAGGAATGTTTTCTCATGTCATTTAAATATTATTTGAAAGCATAATGTCTACATAGTAATTGATTGCATTGGTACTTCTATAATGTATTATTTAGTCATTCCCTAATTATTAAACATTTAGGTTTTCTTTCTATAATTATTTATTATTATTATCTGTGCACCCATACCTGATTATTTTCTTGGGCTAAAAGTGGAATTGCCAGCTTTACTCAGAAGGAGTACCTATAACAATTAATACCTATGACGGTTTGCCCCTTACCACCTCCCCTACTGAAAGTTTGGAGAGGGAGGGAGGGTGGAGGGGACTTCAATCTGCTTCTTAAACTAGCAGCCTCAGAATACCAGCACCAAGTAGGATCTCTGCTTGCTTAAAGTTAACAACTATCTCAGGCCACAGCAACCGTGACTATTTTCAGGACTGGCCTAGGCATGTTTTGAAGTGGGTATAATTCACCTTGGGTGCCTGCCTCACCCCCTGGCCTCCACATAACCACCTGATATAACTGCTGCATTGACTCAGCCACCACACCCCTCCCTCCCATGTCCATCAGCAGCTGCTCCGCCCTCCACTCCCTGGAATGCATCTCCCTTTGTTGCTTCCTATAAGTGGCTCTAGACCAGCGGTTCTCAACCTGTGGGTCGCGACTCCTATGGGGGTCGAACAACCCTTTCACAGGGGTCGCCTAAGACCATCGGAAAACAAAAAGATACTTACATTACACTTCATAACAGTAGCAAAATTACAGTTATAGAGTAGCAACGAAAATAATTTTATGGTTGGGGGTCACCACAACATGAGGAACTGTATTAAGGGGTCGCAGCATTAGGAAGGTTGAGAACCGCTGCTCTAGACTGTCCACCTACAGCCTCATGAATTGGTTACATGCACTTATGTAAGCGGATTCTGGGGAGCAGGCTGGATTCTGGGTAGAACTGTCCTGAGTCCAGCCCAGACAGTGGCAGATCCAGGATATGGGAGGTTGTCACTGGGCGGAGGGTGATGGTCCAGAGGCAGATGGGCAGTGGGAGGCCACCTCCGTGCCCAGTTGCATGGGCAGCCACCTGCTCTGTCTCTTGCAGGGTTGGCCCCTCAGAATGTTGCTCAAAGAGAGGAGCAGGGCCTGCCCCACTGAAAAGAGCAAACCCATTTCTCATGAGAATTGGCTACATAGAGCAGGTTGCCCAGAATGATGGGCAGAGTTTCAACCATTTGCTTGGCAAACTGTGCTCTTCTCAGGGCCTTAAATCTGCATATTGGTGATGGGAGGAGGAGACCTCAGGGTTTCCTTGCGCCGCTCCAAGCTCACATGCTTGTTGCGCACATGGCCTGCCCCATGGCTGACCGCCCTCTCTCTTGGCCCCACAGTCCGACGGCTCCATCCTGGCAATCGCCCTGCTGATCCTGTTCCTGCTCCTGGCTCTGGCTCTCCTCTGGTGGTTCTGGCCCCTCTGCTGCACCGTGGTAAGTGCCCCGAGCTCCTCCTCCTCACCTCAGGCCTTGGGCCACTCAAAGCAAAGGGTGACACAAAGTTAACAGGACCGTGAGTAGGATAGGATGACAAAAAACCTGTGTAAAGGTTGAGGACAAATCTTGCATCGTTTATACAATTTATACGAAACTGGCATAAACTAACAAGTCATTAGGAGTCGATGTGGGTTAGGGACGTGAGATGGCCAGCAGGCACACCCTGGAGGTAGGGCAGCTGAGGTGGCTGCTCTGGTGCCACTGCTTAGGAAGTTTCCACAGAACACTGTACATGATGTGATTTGATATGTAATAAATACATACGCATGTGTATGTATGGTGCACATGCACGTACGTGTACATGCACACACACACACACACACACACTTGTTGAGTTGCCCTAGCTGATACCCTTCCAAGGCCACCTGGTCTTAGCAACTAGTTGGCCCATCTGAGAAAATGGCCTCGGCCTCTTTATTTTTAACAAGAAAGAGTGGCGCCCACCTTTATTTCATTACTTTTTTAGCTAGCATTTACAGGACGCACCTACTGTGTGCCCAGCACTGGCCTAATCACTTTGGCTCCCAGATCAATAGAAACATGCCTCCGCCCCATCCTCATCGTCTGCAGCAACCTCATAGCTCTGACAGGGTCTCCATGAATAGCTTAGGGCCTGGAAGAAGCCACCATCACCTGCCGTGCCCAAATCATATGTGCTTCTGTATCAGTGTCTAGTCCCTGGCCCCTAGACTAGGAAAGGACCAAACAAAGTAATAGCAAAATGAAGGAAAAACATTAACTCTCACATGTCTAGTTCTAGCAAGTGCCCTGCCTTTATGCAGCGTCAGAGCATGCGCTGTAAAGCCCAGGTGAGTGTGAGGTGAACACTGCTCTCTACCACCATGGCGTCTTCCATGTCCTTGTATCTTAGTTCTTCCAGGGAGGGTCCTGCAGGGGAAAGAGACCGTGAGCCTCTGCAGCCAAGAGCTTGTCCCATTTCATCTCCGAAACTCCAGCACTCAGCACACAGTGCGAGCGGACTCGCATCAGTGTGTGGAACGGAGCCGAACAAAGACCATAAACTCATAGAATGCTGCACTTGCAAAGGAGTGGGAAAAGGCTCTGAATGACACTTTAAAGAGGTGGTAAATGGAGGAGATGAGAAACTTAGCCAGGGTGTGGATCCATGTGGCAGGTACTTATGGCAAGAAAGAGGCTTTTTCACCAACAGAAGCCTCTGGGTGTTGAGGGAACGATTATGACTCGTAGCAGGAAGAACGTGTGTGCGCAGGGAGGGACCCAGGACAAGTACACATCTCGGGCCAAGTAGTGCCATCCAGGCTGGACAGGTTTCACCAAAATTTTAAACTGATTCTTAGCATAGCAGCCCCAACAGTTAAATGTTGTTTTAGGTACTTAAGGCTGCATAGCCATTTTCTTTGGAGGGTAAAAATATCCATGAGTCAACCAGAGTGCTTTTGATGGTGATTCAAAAAGAAAAAAAGCACAGTTTCAAGTCTGGAATTTTGGGAGGGAAAAAAAACTTCGCAGTGGGCACTTAAAGAAGCGGGTGGACAGGGGTAGTGGTGGTGGCAGCAGGCAGTGGACACCAGGGCTTCTATTTTATTACGCATCACCCTTGTTCACCTAGTCCCTTTGATTATTAAAAAAAAAAGTTATCTCTGGGTGAGGACAGCTAGGAGCAATAGAACAGCCAAGCAGTGCTCTACCACTTACCAGCTGTGTGATCTTGGGCAAGTTACTTAACCTCTCTGGGCCCCAGCTTTTTCATTTGTATAATGAGGACAATAAAAGCACCAACCTCATAGGCAGGTGGTGAAGATTAAAGGAGTTCATATATATAAACTGCTTAGAAATAGTACCTTGACATAGTAAGTACTATGTCTTATTATTAATATTAATAAATATTTACTATACTAAGAATATATTACTATGCTGTATGGCATTAAATTTATATTAGCGGGAAAGGTCTCTTTTTTCCAGTTTCAGTGAGATGTAATTGACAGATAGCATTGTATAAGTTACTAAGATGTACAACATAGTGATACATGTATATATTGCAAAATTAATACCGCTAGTTAACACCCATCACCACACATAGTTCCAAGTTATTTTCCTTGTGATGAGAGCTTTTAAGATATACTCTCAACAAGTGTTAAACAATAGAGGATTATTAACTATAGTTATCATATTGTACATTACATCCCCAGAACTTACTTATTTTATAACTGGAAGCTTGTATCTTTTGGCTACCTTCACCCAATTCCCCACCTCTGGTAACCACGAATATGATCTCTGTTTCTATGAGTTTGGGGTTTTTTAGATTCCACATATAAATGAGATCATACAGTATTTGTCTTTCTCTGTGTGATTTATTTCACTTAATACCCTCAGGGTCCATCCATGTTGTCGCAATGGCAGAATTTCCTTAGTTTTTACAGCTGAATAGTATTCATTGCATATATGTACCGTATCTTCCTTATCCATTCATTTATTGATGGACACTTAGGTTGCTTCTATATCTTGGCTGTTGAAATAATGCTGCAATGAACATGAGGATGCAGATATCTCTTTAGGATAGTGATTTTATTTCCTTTGGATAAATACCCAGACGTGGAATTGCTGGGTCGTGTGGTAGTTCTATTTTTAATTTTATAACAAACCTCCACACTGTTTTCCATAGTGGCTGTACCAATTTACATTCCCACCAGTGGTACACAAGGGTTCCCTTTTCTCCACATCCTCATCAGCATTTGCTATCTCTTGTCATTTTGATGACAACCATTCTGATAGGCGTGAGGTGATATTTCACTGTGGTTTTAATTTGCAGGGAAATGTCTCTTAATTAATGTCCTTCATAATTGAAAGCAGAGTTATCCAAGGCCAGATTATTTTGCAATATTCAAAATATTTTTCAATGAATTTCTCTGGTTAAGTCCTTGTTGCTTTAGAAGGCAGCCTGAATGTCGTAACATAGTCTGCTTTTGTAAGTCCTGCAGGATTTCTTTACAAGGAGAGATCCTGAAATTAATTTTCCTGTTTATGATGTCTATAAAAACTCCCCTCACCTTTATTTCTGAAAGCTGGCTAGAGTTCTGACGCTTGGTGTGTCCCCGAAACCAAATTTATCACTCACTTCCTTGATGAGTGATGATGCTCTAAAGGGGACAGGAGAAATTCAGGTGTTTTGTAGAGGGAGTAGGCAGGAAAGAGACCAAACATCACACCTCTCCCCCAGAATCCTGATTAGAGGACTCAGAAAGTTCCTCTCTCCCAAGAGACAGCACCCCTCACCATAGCTCTGGGACTAGCAGAGGGTGTCCTTCTAAATGATTGACCTGAAACCTTCCCTGTCACTCTCCCCACCTGCCCCGAGTATGGGAAATGCCCCGTGACTTTTCCAAAGCTGCATCTTAATGATGGGAACTAGTCAGAGAGCAGAAAAGGCCTGTAAAATGTGGGGTGCATGAGATTTGTCTTTTTTGTGTCCCTTTCTGCAAAGTTCTCTCCAGGAGTGATATTCAAAATATTGAACAGCCCCATTACAAGACCCTCCACCCCAACTGGGCCAAACATTAACCCTTTGATTGCTGGATATGGGGATGGGGTGTCCATGTAGTCCTGGAGGGTGACCGGGGTAGAAGGGCAGGTACTCAGGTCCCTAGCCACCAATCATAAAGAGCATTTTTAAATGTAATGACCAGACTAGGCATAGCGGTTACTATTAGGCCTGCCATCTGCCTCGGCTTCCTCTTGCCTTCTACTGGTCCTGTCTGGAAGAAGAAATCTGAAGGGTGAGAGTGACTGATGCTACCCACTGCATTTCGCCTTTCCTAAAGGACCCCACTCCCATCCAGGCTCTTATCTCCCAGCTAGATGGAGCCTATGTTAACTTGTTGGCCACGTAGCAGAGTATAATCTATCAGTAGTGACTGATGGAGAGAGAGAGAGAATGGCCAGATACTGGTTCAAAAACCTTTTAGCAATTCCCACCTTGGGCCTTGGTGTCCTTAAGTAAACTTTTGGCTTCTAAGATTCCTGCATTTATTCATTGGCACAGAGCACCCACATTGGAAGGGAAAGAGGCATTGGACTATGCACTCTGGGCTTGTTTGCATGTTTAAAAAGGGAATTCAAGGGGTCAGTATTTTACCAAATAAATAAATAAAGCCCTGCCTCAGTTCCACAAGGGGCATTGCTAGAACCCTGTAAGTCATGCCTTGGCCACTTCATCTAGTCATACATTTGATCCAATATTACTGAAATCTCTAAATTGAAATTTAAAAAAAGAGGGAGACTTAGAAAGTTGAATGAGAAGAAGATCATGAAAAAAGAGTTGAAATGTATTGGAAGAGTAAATGGATGAAGGGCTTGAATGTATAGAGGAAAAACAGTCAACAATGGAAACAAAACAGTCAACAAAGGAAAATCAGGGATATTGAAGCATTAAACTGTCCTAGAAAATGCAGGCAACCCGAAAGGGCCTGCTGTCATCCCAGCCAAGAGGCAGTGCCCTGGTGTGAGCCTGCAGCCCAGCTAGGGTGGTAGCTTTATGTACACAGGCAAAGGCCAGGACATCACTCCCACCTTAATTTCTGCAGGTAGCAAGACACTGATAGGCTCTGATCGGCAGTGGGGACTGGCTCCTCCAAATCAAAACTCTGGGGGAGAAAATGAATGCCTGCCTTGTCTCTTAATTAATCTACTGGCCGCTCTCATGAACATCCTTGATTCCCTAACCCCACCTCACTTGCCCTCCCATCCTTACACCTAGATGGAGCAATTGTAGGTAGTCTCCCCTCCTGCTCCTAAGATGCAGATCACTTCAGAGGAGAATGGTGGCAGCCTGCTGATGGGGCCACTGCACATTTATGAGGCCTTCGGCATGCTTAGCAAATTTCACCTCATCTTTATGGAGCTGCAGATTCCATCCCCACAGTATTTCTCCCAAACTCATCATTCTCCTGGAGCTCCCTGTCCTACCTCTGGCCCTTTCGCTCTCTGTAGACAACCTGCTCTACTGTCTCAGTGAAGAGAAGCTGTCCTGTGAGAAACCCTTCCTTCCACTTCCAGCAGCACGTATATTTCTGTCCTCCTCCAACATCCCTTCCCCTGAGAAGCAGCCTTGCCCCTTCTCCCTCTCTTTCCACTGTGTTCTTCATTTTGTCCCCTCTCTCTTCATCCCTGCCTGTGGTATCCTCATCCTTTCCTTCCCACTGTCGTCCTCCCCTCTGACAACAAAAGCATGCCAGCCTCCTTCGACTTTTCAGAATGCCTCCTACCCGCCATATTTCTCCTTCCAGCTGCTTTTTTCTCTGTCTTGCGTTCACCTGCAAGCTTCTTTGCAGAGCAGACCCTCCACAGTTCCTCCCATCCCTTTCAGCCTGCTGCCCGCTGACCCCCGTCGCCATGACTCCTCTAGTCCACCTCATGCCTGAATTCCCTGGCGGTGGCCTCTGCTCCTTTCTCATTCTATCGTACCTTAGCTCTTGCAGCTGTAGGCACTGTTGACCCCGTTCTCCTCCCAACTTCCTCCTCTACTGCCTTGTGCAGACGCATGTCCTGCATCTCTTCAGGTTTTCTGTCTCCTTCATGGGCTTTTCTTCTTCAGCCATCCCTTGTTCTCCAAGATTATCTTTGGCCTTTTCACACATTGGCCCTGGGCAATATCGCCAGCTCCCATGATTTCAACTACAACGGATATGCTGATGACTACTTACATGTCCTGGTCTTGGCTCCAGACGTCCAAGCCCACAGTATAGGGACCCAGTGGACATCACAAATGCAGGCATCTCACCCTCAGCATGTCCCAAACTAAGCTCATCAAATTATCCCAAAACTGCTCTTCATCAATGGATATGTCACCATCCTCTGAGCTGCCCAAACTAGAGACTTTCAGAGTGATTGCTGACACCTACTTCTGTCACTCCTTGTCTTATCTCACTTCAGAGTGTCACATTCATTCATACCCTTTAACACAGCACAAGCCCAATACCTGGCATTCAGTAGTTACTCAATAAAGAGGTGTGAACTGTATTGTATGTAGATTCATGGGTATTTATTGTTATTATTATGTTTTACAACTTAGGTATATGTTACATGTATGCTTTATACGTATCAAATATTACATAACAAAATACATTTATATCAGCTTCTTAAATAAAATCCTAGAAATGTGCCCATTTTATTGGGAGGTCAATGGTGTATCAGGAACCCTGAGTAAAAAAGATCTTGCTATATTTTGCATTAAAAAGTTCCAGAGATTGATTGCATAACAATGTGAATATAGTACTTCACATTACTAGACTATATACTTAGAAATGATTGAGATGTCAAATTTTATGCTACATGATTTTTACCACAATTGAAAATAAATCTTACTATAAAGTTACAATTCTCTGCAATCCAACTCATTAAACCACACTATTTAAGTGAAATCAAATCACTGTATTTCTGTTCAGTTAATGGCAAATATTTTTATTCAGTTTGCTGGGAGAAGATCGTGTGCATGCATTCAGAATTTCTCACTAGATAAACAGAAGTCAGTTCTCTTTGGTTTGCAATGAACTTGCAGGTCTTTTATGAACAGTTAGTTTTAAAGAATTTACATAAAGGATCATGTTTAACTCACTTTATTGAATTTCAAGGCTAGTTCAACAAATAAGCCCCTTGGACATCTCCAATGACAAATTACAAGGGACAGAAGTTAATCAGGAACTTGATATGCCTTAAACTGAAATAAAATAAAGTCTCGAATAGTATTCTCCACACCTTTAAGCATAACATTTAATTTGCAGGGCCAGGCAACCAAGCTTAACATCACCAAAGGGACTTACTGACAGTTTATTTAATAGAAACCTGACTAGAAGTACAAATGGGTACTTACACAATAGCATGGGGATGTAAAGTACAGCATAGGGAATTTAGTCAGTAATATTGTAATAACTGTATGGTGTCAAATGGGTACTAGATTTATTGGAGTGAGCATCTTGTAAGTTATATAATTGTCTAATGACTACGTTGTATACCTGAAACTAATATAATATCGTATGTCAACTGCAATTAAAAATTTTTTAATTATTAAAAACAAGGCAAAGAAATCTGATGAGTACAAGCAGCTCCTTAGCCAGCCATCTTGGGCCTCGACCCAGAGTGCTGCCTGGAGCCCTTTCCAGCCTCCACCGTTCCCATCTGGACACTGCTCACTCTGCATCTCACAAGGCTGTTCTCACTAGCACACAGGGCTCTGACCTGGCCTGCCCTCACCTCTGGAGCGCAGCAGCACTCGCCCCCCACACCCAGTCTATTTGCACCTCCACCTTGCTCTCATGCCTTCCCTCATCCCTGCCGTACTGACCTCACAGCTTCCTCATAACCCACCCACCACCTCATCATGCCTGCCGGGCGAACTGGAAAGAGGCAAGCTGTCATTCAAGACAGCTGGGTTCTCACAGAGATCTTCTCTCAGGTCAAGGGAAACCCTTTAACCTTAATTTCCTCACGTGAAAAATTAGAAAATTGGAATCATATCGTCTCTAAGGTTGCTGCTCCCTTAGAGTCTTCCCTTCTGTGAGTGAATCTATTCCTCCCCTTCAAGATTCCCTGGCCCGTGGTTCTCAAACCCACTTATACATCCAATTCCCCTGAGGATTATATAATGCAAGTCATCAGGGGCAGCATTTACAAACTATGTCCACAGAAGAGTAGGGCCTACAAGATGTGAATAGGTACACTTCAGACCAAGGGGTAGACAATAAGTTTGAAAGACACCATTAAACTAAGCCTTCACTGCAGGACTTCTCAGGGCCTCCAGTAGGATAATTTGCAATGTGACTCTCTAAATTTATTTTGGCCCTGGAACCTTTCCTTGGCCTATCTCTACCCCTGCCCATTGACATACTGACATCTGGAAGAACACGAGTATTCTGCCAAAGGCTGCTTGATCCTAGAGACCATATAATCCTAGAGAATGTTGAGGCAGCTGATTCCTGGGTTTCGAGGTGCAGCCTCTTTCCTGCCCCCCTCAATGGCTGTACAGTGCCAACAGGCGTGTACATGCTGTGAACATCATCAGCACATCCTGTTCCCTGTGTGCCCTACTTGGATCCCACGGGCACTGCCAGTGGCTGGTATCACCTTGCCCATAACCCAGATAGACCAGATGTTCCCCAAGCCTCAGGGAATCTGAATTCACGGATTTTTTCTTTAACTATCTCACTTAGAGTTTTGCAGTGTCTTTGACATGTCATCTAATGGAGAAAATGATAGCTATTCTTTTAAGTTACTGTGTAAATCACTTAGGCCTTATTAACTAATGTTAAAATTCCTGCCACCATTCTTACTTTAGTTATCGGTGAATTTGGTCTTTTAAATAGTCCCAGTCTTAAGGGAGATAAGATGAGAGGTCAAAACATATTTGAAATTTAAGCTCCAAATGCCACATAAACAAAAAAGCTGAGCTCATTTCTTTGAAAATTTCTTGTACTACATCCTAAATCAACATCCTTGGCACTAGCTTCTGACAAACTTTTACAGCGTGAAATTACTGGATGCAGGTAGCGCTTGGCCGGCATTAACCCACTCTAACCAGCTGGGAGGTTTCTAGGATAATTTATACTATTTGTATAGTAGTGAGGTTCATTTATCAGCCATCAGCTAGAATCTCCTACATCAAGTTGCCTATTTTCCCTTGGTTTCTTGATTTTGATTAGAAGGATATTTATCACAAGAATTGAGAATCAGAACAGAAATCTAGAAGATAAAAGCATGTGAGCAGCATCCCCTCTACCTGCGACATGAAAGCCCTTGGCAGATGGCTTTTCAGATCTCGACTGGCATTTCTTCTGTACACAGTTCTGTTCTGATGGCTCTTGCTCATACAGAGCCCATGAGGCCAGTGGGGCAGCAGAGGAATTGGCATTAAGAGATCAGCCTAGTAGTCCCAGGATATGCAATGTTTTCATTCCAAGGCTCCAAATAACTTAAGCCTTCTAAATACATTTATTTGAGCTAATCTCTATAAGCATGCAAGAGGTAATCACTTGTGAAAAATCAATTACTCTTGACTGGTGATACAGTGGACTACATACAAAACAAAACAAAAACTCCTAGAAAAAATATAATGACAGTTGTTTTAAATGCACAGCCATTCTCACAAGAAAATAAGGGACATTTCCAGGACCAAAATAAAGAATGATCTGGAAATCTGAAGGTTAGCTGACCCTAAAAGAATGACGATCCTAGGAGAGATTTTCTGATCTTAATAACCTAAGCATTTGGTTAAACAGCCTTACATAGGCCCACAAAAGTTAAGTAATTGGAAATGTGTCTTCTGTCTAAAGCTAGGACCTTGAGTGAAAGGATGGTCTATACGTTTGGTGTGTGCGTGTGCATGTGTGTATTCAGAACCATGGACCTCTTAGTTTTAGAGTTCAACTGTATACTACGTGGGGTTCTGTAAATTACAAGCTGAGAAGTGGTCACAGTGTGGAAGTGTTTAGAGATCTGCAGAAGGAAACTTCAATCCTCTCTGGCAGGTTGGTCCTTCAACCCAGTCCTCAGAGGCTTCTCACAGGTAAATGCAAAGTACAATGAGCTCATGATCCAAAATTACCAAAACCCAAAGAATATTATGACTTAGACTCCTTGGGATTTTACTATACATGGAAAGCATGAAAGACCAGAAATCAGATGAGGAAGTCAGACCTTGGTCAACGGTCTCTCCTTTGCTCTCTCCAAAGTTAACAATAGTTGTAACATAGCAGATACATCAGAAGTTCTCTAAATACCATCATTTCTCCTATAACATGAAAGCTGTTCTTAAAAATATCACTGCATATGGAATTTCAGCCCCATGAAAACAACAGGACTAATGGAGGAAAGTGGTTCAGAGCAGAACACTCAAAACTGCAATCTTAGAAAACAATCAACTTTTAAAAATTAAGAAGAAACTCAAAAGTGTCACAATTTTAAGCATCTTAAATTCTTAATTAAAATAATGCTACTGTACCTTGATTTTTAAAAAATAAACACGTGAAGTTTCCTGGTGCATATGAGTGTGATGTAGCACTGTGACTCGGGATGTAAGAAAGGGAGGACGTTCTTAGATGGAAGTGTTACCACAACAGAGGTGGATGGCTGACTCATTGTCTTGTTATGCCTCTGCACCAGCTCAAAATAGAAATCCAGCTTTTGTTTTTTTGCCAAGTTCCTCTTTCCATTACAAAAAAAGCTATTTGTGTGGTTCCACGAATGCCATGAAAGTGCTGTTCTGCTGCCGTCAGCATTATAACTTTGTCTTCAGCTCATGGCATGTGCTTCTGATCCCCTTTAAAGCAAATGATAGCTCCCACGAGTTCCATCCTCCTGTTGGCTCTTCAGTGTGGTTTCTGATGAAGCTCAACGTGGGCTCCTTTCCTCCCATTCCTCTCACAGTGTCCCCTGCCTCTCACCTCACTTCTCAAGCTTGTCTATAAGCCTAAGGTTTTCTTCCTTCACTCAGTCTCTGGATTCTTAGAACCAGGACACACTCATGTTGAGGATGCTGTATTAAATGTTTTCATGAAGAAAAGTACACAGCTCGGGGCACGATATGTATTTGCATTGCACAAGGGTAAACGGAAGTGAGAAAGCAGATATGGTGTGTGTGGGCTTTGTAGGTTCCTCCCAGGTCACGAGGGGCAGCTGGGCAGCATCTTCACATTCACCTGGTGTTGCTCAGTGGCTGGCACCTAATAGAATTGTCTCCCACTTTAAAATTGTTAATGTTATGTCATGTGAATTTTACTGCAACCAAAAAAACTGATATATACATATGTAGTGGTGGCATTTTTCCAGAAGCTCAGATGCCCAATTTACAGTGTGTCAGTGTAGAATCTGGATTATAAATTAGTTCACCTTTGATTAAGACTTACTAAATTGTGTATCTTGTCATTGTCTTTTGGGTTCCCCTTGGGACATTGCTGGATGTAAAATTCACTAAATACCCAGTAAGTTACATTGAATAGTAACTCACAGATGGGCTAGCCTGAGTGGTAAGCCAGTTGGTACTGTACTTCCTGGCTGATGTCATGTGCCTACACGTAAGTGGTGAAACATACTGCTGCTGACCCCTCTGAAGTCCCTGGCCCCTCTCAGGCCCCCTGGTCACTGTCTGAACATCAGCCTCCTATCTCACTCATTTTATGAAGCTCCAGCCTCTAGGCTGCTCCATCTGGAAACCACAGTATATATATGGGCATTTAATATATGCAGGGGGTTAAGTGAGACCTTTGTTAAAGATGTAATAAAAGCAAGACACAGGGATTGCAAGAAAGAGAAAAGAGAATAATAATAGTATGCACTCTCTATTGAGCACCCACTCTATACCAGATGTTTTACAAACATGAGAGTTCATCAGGACTCAACTCCTGCATGGCTAATGTTATTGTTCCCATTTGACAAATGAGGACAGTGGAGCTTGGGGAGTTCAAGGACTTGTCAAATCCTCACAGTCAGGAAAAAAAGGGAGGTCTGACAACTACCCTGTGCTGCCATGCAGTGAGGGAGCAAGCTCGTAGCCCTCTGGAAACAAAAGCCCAGCGACTCTGACCGAACCTCTATATACCCCGGGTCCTGACCATGCACACTGCCCACAGCACTCTTGTCAACATCTGTCCGTGTTCCCAAATATCCTGCTGCCTCTCACTCCCCTTCCTGCCCTAAGAGAAGAGACACATTCTACATCGCTGTCCCCAGCCCCTCCCGCCTCCTCCCATTCCCAGGCATTTCCTGTTTTTAGATCATCACTGCCTCTGAGATGCTGGGCAATCAGCACTGGACAGTCATGGCCGGCCCCAGCGATTTCCTCAAGGAATTCAGAGCCAGTAGTGAGTGGGTGAGCAAAATCATGGCTTCATGCTTTCCAAAGACCTTCAGCAGGCTTCCCACAATGGCCAGGAAGTGGAGGCAGATGAAATGATAGTTTAAAACCCCTAGAGGCCTTAGCCTCTGCCTCTTAATTAATTGAATGCTGTCCTTGTAGATGACTGGAGTCTCAGTCCCTTGGCTGATGTTAATAGAGCCTCAAGTCAGTAGCCTGTCTCAACATAGAGAGGTGACATTACGGATAATGGTAGCATGGGTGACAGCAGTGGGAATCAGAGCCCAAATGAGGTCCCAGAATAATCATGAAACCAAAGGAGTTATGTGCTTAGTAGGGTAGAACTTGATGCCTAGTAGGTAGCCTGTCCTGCAGTCAGGAGAGGTCTCCAACTAGAAGATGAAGAAGTGGTCTTGTGGGCAGTGCCTGAATATCCATTCACAAATGGTCCATACCAGCCCTGATATTAAGACATCAAAAGATTCATAATGAGCTTTGGATTTACCAGAATCTTCTAAGGAAAGGACTGTATGTAGAGGACCCAAAGTTCCAATAATAAACTTGGGATGCAAGGAGGGAACCCCCAAAGGACATGGTGGAGTCACAGCAGATAATGGCCAAACTACCTTATAAAAGACTATAAGTCAAAATTACTGCAACGGCTTTCCTTGTATGAATTTGTGTGCAAATAGAGACAACAGTGAGGAGAGGCTGCTTCCTGCGGCCCAGCTAACCCCTTCCCTGTTCTCCCATGTGTCACTTACTCTCTCATTGGTTGGAAGAGGCTCCCAGTTGCTGTCTGCCTAGAGTGTGTCTGCATGTCTCCCTTCAGTCCTCATGATGGGGCAGTTGCAGAACACAGTCTTACAATAGTGTTATATAAATCTTTGTACCCCTTAAAGTTCAGAAATAACCTGGTTACCCCTTCTTTGCTGTCCACTGTTGTGACTCGCTCTGCCTGACCATCATACCCTGTTATGGGTACCACTTGGGGCCAGTGACAGTGAATGGGACCACCACTCCTGGAGTGTGGGCCATACCTGACCCACCTTTGCAGCACCATCATAACCTCTGTCATTTACAATTTTTTGTTAATGTATAGCTGTTTGGATGGCTGGGTGAACAATTTGATACATGAATGACTGGATAAATAAATGAGTGAATAAATTCACAAGATAGCTACCTGGGGTAAGAGGTGAAACTGTTACCTGTGGGATGTTTTTTTCTCTGTACAAACCTATAACAGACACAGTTGAGAATGGAACCCTCAGCCATGCTTTCAGTAACTGAACTATTCAGCCCAGAAAGACGCATCGTGGCATTAATTAAGCCTGCCTTGTTTGGGCCTGTTACCATGGTAATTATGGCCACACTAACCAAGGTACCTCTTGAGAGCAGGCCTCTTGGAAAGCAGATGGTTGGAGATTTCCACTGACTTGTTCTTTTTTTTCCTTTTCAGATTATCAAGGAGGTCCCTCCACCCCCTGCTGAGGAAAGCGAGGTGAGTGACCAGAGCAGGGTGTGGCCAGGTGGACAGGGTGGTGGAGTGGGGCAGAAAGCTGGGCGGGCTGGCCTGAGACTCAGAGCCCTGCAAAGCAGAGCTAAGTCAGGCCCAGGTTCCTCGTGCATATGAAGCAGTGAGGAGGGAGGTCTTTGGCTCTTTCCTAACCAAGAATGAACAGGAACTGAACCAAGGTAGTTTGGGAAGGATTCTTTCCTTGCAAAGATAAAATGTGAGATGCAAACATAAATATTTTTATCCATACAATTTTTTGGAGCCTTAAACTACTGTTTTTTTCCTCTAAAAGACACTCTTGGCATCTCTTTTCCCTACAGAGACTTATACTCTATGTGTGTAGATCAAGGAAAATTTGCCACATTCTGCAAACAATCAGTGATTCCAGGAACAGCCTGATGCTGAAGTAGTCCATTGTTCTTTAATTTAAAACAAGGTTACCTAAAGATTTGCCAGGCAGTAATGAAAATATTCTAGAAGTGGGATATACTACTATGCTAGCCTTGCTTTTAAATTTTCATCATTTGAAGAAAGAAAAAATATTTTAGACTACACCATAAATTGGCCGGTAAGAGTTCTGGCACAAGTGTGGCCTGGGGTAGAATCGAGGGGAGGCATTAAAGGCTGACATGAGAAGGAGTAACCAGGGGCAGAGTTGCCTGGCTAGTGGCTTTCCTGATCCTCTGATCACTCCCCAGAGAGCTGGCCTCCCTGGATGCAATGCTTACCACTTTAGAAGCCAGAGTACAGGTCTGAAAACTTAGTAGGACCGAAAGATATATCGATGAGGTTTCAAGTTCATTGTCCTCAATCCCTAAGATTTGTTGCATGCAAACCACCCCTTCACCATTCTTCTTCCTAATGCGTTTGTCAAGTTTCCTACATACAGGAAGAATGATGATTAAATTTTAAATTCCATGTGGCTCTTGTATCCTGAACCATATGCATGTGAGCCAAGGGATTTAATAGCCATCAATTAAAGCACATCTTGTTGGAATGCTAACTTTCTGCCCAGAAATCAAGGGAGGAAATTACATTGCTGTGCAAAGAGGAGGGAGAAAAAAAAAAAAAGAAAACCCTCTTTACATCCACAGAAACCTTTTCCTAATCCAAGAGAAAGCACTGTGGCTAATTCCACAGGTTCCAGTTTGGCTGTTTCTGTTGTGTGCAGCTGTCTCTTATACTTCCAAAAGAAAAATAGGGCAAGACGCTCCCTTGATGAGGTTGCTCTGTTTGCCCTGAAAAGAGGGTTCCCTCCTCTCCTAATGTTCAATTAGAGGAGTTGTTGCCCTTTCTTCAGCCGCTGGCCCTAGAAGGTGATGTGGCAGCCGCAGTGGCCAACATACGCCAGGGGACACAGGTACAAGACCACGGGGTGTGGTCTACCCCAGGCCGCAGCCTGTAGCATAGGGCTTCGCGCACAGAACAGCCCAGTAAGCATGTGTAGAATGAAGTGCTGTATTCAACAACATAACTTGGGAAAGGGAAAAAATAAAATTTAAAAAGCTCAAACCAAAAAACCACCAAGAAAGAAGAGCTAAAAAGCAAGAGAAGTGGTTGAGTTTTTCCAGTTTCATCTAATCTTCTTAGAGACGTCCTGCTTTCACCTGTAGAAGTCAGACCTCGTTTCTGAAACAGAATGCCAGCCTTGGGATACTTGAGATCTAAAGGGTTGTGTCAGATTTAGACGAGCTTCTGGGTTGGCCAGGCGGGCTACAAGGCAGCGCTGATTACCTTAGCATGTACCTCAGCCCTGAGAGTTAGGCAAACCTAGCCTCCTTCCTAATGTGTTTTAATAGAAAAGGAAGGAGGGAAGGAATATGGGAGGGAGGGAAGAAAGAAGGAAGGTCACAAAAACAGATAACCTAACTTAGCCCATACAGAATACTTTACAAATGCCCTGAAAATCATAGCCTGAATCTCAACAGCCTTCGCCACCCAAGTTCCCTGTGTTCAAATCCCGCCAGCCCATGTGTTACTATCTCTGCAAAACACACTGTAATTCCTCCCATCAGAACTCATTTCTCATTTTTCCCATCTCTGCATTCCCAGGGTATTTTATTGACTCTTCTGCATCAATGTTTAAGACCATTAGCCACTTAAAGATCAAGATCTATATCTAATTAATCTTTGATATAGTCCCAGAGAGCTTAACACATTGTCTAACACTCAATTACTAGTGACATGAAATCAAACAATCTCTGCCATATGTATGAACAAGTGAAGTATCAGTTATCCAAACTTTCATCAGCTCTGTGAGTATCATATCCTAAGGGAGGTATGTCTACTATCAAATAATTAAACTTCAAGAATGAACACAAGTTTATAATGAACTCACAGTGATCCTTTTAATAGGGAATATCAAAATGCAAAATATAAAAAAGTCATGACTTTTTGAGATTCCATGCAACCAACAGTGATACCTCTGCATAAAGAGAGGACAAAGAAAAATTACTTGAAATTTTGAGATCTCAACAAAAGCTAGGAAGCTCAATTTTAACAACTCAAAGGGGCATTTCCTGGGTGAAGGGTCTTTTCTAATTGGTGGCAGAGGAGGATTCCTCACTACATCTCTAATTATTCCCAATAATTGGCAGTTTGTGGGAGAATCCAATAATGAAGCACTTCAGCTGATGATTTAGTTCTAAATGTAATCACCTTCCATGGATTTTCTGACTCTGTGAGGGAAAGGATGTGTATTGAAGGCATTGATGCTGGGTGGGATCCAGTTAACAATAAGCACCTGGCTTTGAATGATGAACTTATTTCCAGGTTTATTTCCATGCTCACTTATCCAAATAATTTCTCGGAGGCAAGAATTTTGTAGATGAAAAAACTGAGCTGTAGAAAAATTATACAACTTGTCTAGGACCAAACAAGTTAAACACCTTGATAGGAGCAGGCCTAGTATCCCACACACCTATGTCTGCACGGCCAGAGCAGCCTTCCACTCTGGAGAAGTGAAGGGCCAAGCTACCACCAGGCATCTTGTTTACAGGGATATCAAATACACACTGATACACACTCACACATGTACACACACATACATACTCACACATGTACACACATGTGTACATGCCAAACAGGAGTCCTAAAACAGGCCCAGAATTCAGTATTCAATATTTCAACAGTTAAAAAAAGGAACATTGTGGAGAGACCCAAGATGGCAGAGTAGATAAACACTGTGCCTGTGTTCTCCTGTGAACACATTAAAATTACAACTAAATTATAGAACGATCAACCTGGAGAACCATCTGAAGTCTAGCTAACAGAAGTCCCATAACTAAAAACATAAAGAAGAAGCCACATCGAGACTGATAGAAGGAACAGAGATGCAGAATGGGCCCCACACCTGCATGTGGTGTTTGAAAATCAGGAGGGATAGCTCAGCCTCCTTGTTTCTGCCCAGAGGAGTGAAGGACCCCAGCCTCCCAACACCTGGCTCCATAGCCCAGAGTACTGGTGCCAAGAAGAGGAGCTGCCACAACATCTGGCTGTGAAAAACAAAGGGGATTCTGACCATTTGAGTGGGACAGGAGGCTACAGAGAAACCCAGACATTTTCTTAAACAGCCCACGAACAGACCCGCTCACTCACAAGCACTCACTTTGGGCTCTAGCGGAGGAATGGTGACTGGGGGGCCTTGGAGACATATGAGGAGGCAGACTAAGGTATGTAGCTTCAGCAGAGAACTGAAAAACAGTTGGCATTTTTCCAGTGAGGAGTCCACCTTCTGTGCAGCCAGCAGGAAAACGCCATCATTTTTGTGTTGAGTCTGCTCCTGCTGGCCAAATCTGACTCTAATTGATCTGGTTACCTTCATCCTGCTGGTCAGCTCCATCCTGCTGACTCACTGGGACCCCTCCCCACCCAATTCGCTCACTGCTGGAGGCGCTTTCCCTGGAGCAGCCAACCCCACTCATATTACACTCTTTTTTGGAAAACTATCAGAGTCTGACAGGCCTCTGGCAGGTGGTGACTGTCCTCCGTGTGCTCTGAGACTTTTGCTGAGTTGCTCCAGGCTCAACACCAGCACCAAACCAGAGTCAGCATTAACCTGGTGATGACAACTCTTCCAATTCTAGTGCCACCCTGAGACCCTGCCTCACCCAACTTAAGTACCTCATAAGGCTTTATCAGTGGCTGAACCTTAAGAGAGCCAGCAGGTTGCAGCAGGCCTCCAGGTGTCCTGGCTTTTTGCAAAGTTACCCTAGGCCTGGTACTGGTGGCAGCTGTCCTCGGTTCACAGCATGACCTCTCCCATACACCTCCAGGTTTAATACAGGCAGCAAACAACTGTGGATTGCTTTGTAGCTCCTACCAGGTAGTCACTGGACAGTCAAAGGCAGTGGCTGACTTGGACCTGCACCAGAGCCCCTCCCAAGAGCCCCAAACCCAACATACTTAGCGGTTGCTCAGACCATAGCAGAGCACAGCCCAACTATTTCTGTAAGTGGCACACCCAAAGGGTGGTCTCAACAGTCACCAGAGCCCACTGGGGCGAATCCTACTCCATATGGTAAGGCCCCTGCACAGCAGCCCGTAAGCTGTGGACAGGGCCTAACCCCACAGCCTTAGGGTCAATCTCACCCACTGATGTGCCAAGAGCAATCTAGGTTTAACTATAACCAGAGGGCACACACAACCCACATAAGGGACACTCCTGGAACATTCAGTTCAGGTGACCAGGGAGACTGTGCCACTGGGCCCCTCAGGACACCTACTACATTAGGCCACCCAGCCAAGACTGGGAGATGTAGCAGATCTACCTAATACATAAAAATAAACACAGAGAGGCATCAAAATGAGGAAATAAAGAAATGCATCCCAAATGAAACAACAGACAACTCTAGAAATAGAACTAAAAAAAATGGAGGCAAGCAACCTACTAAAGACAAAGTTCAAAACAATGGCTGTAAGAATGCTCAAGGAACTTAGTCGCGAACTTCAACAAAGAGATAGCAAGCATTAAAAGGGACATAGAAAAGAATCAGTCAGAAGTGAAGAATACAATAACTG
>NW_017731464.1:3423958-3427741 GCF_001890085.2 Hipposideros armiger | reverse complement strand
AGATTTGTTGGGGTGATAGATGGGAGGGGATTTGGGGCAGGGTGAAAAGGTGAAGGGATTAAAAAATACAAACTGGTAGTTACAAAATAGTCATGGGGGTGTAAAGCACAGGGAATATAGTGAATGATATGGTAATAACTATATATATAGTGCCAGGTAGGCACTAGACTAGCCAGGGGGATCACTTTTTAAATTATATAAGTGTCTAACCACTATTCTGTACACCCAAAATTAATATAAAATAATATTGAATGTCAACTGTAATTCACAAATTTAAAACGGATAAAGGGAATAAGACATCCAAATTTCCAGATAAAAACAAATAAGTGATGGGGCTGTAATGCACAGCATAGGAAATATAGTCAACAATACTGTGATAGCAAAGTATGGTGTCATATTGTTGCTGGACTTATGGTGATCACTTCTTTAGGTATATAAATATTCAATAACTATGGTGTACCCCTGACGCTAATATAATATGGTATGTTAGCTATATTTTAATAAAACTCTTTTAAGAAAGACTTATCAAACTATATACTTTAAATATATGCCGTTTATTGTATATCAGTTTTACCTCAATAAAGGTGTCTTAAGAAAGATATTATGATCACCTTTTAATGTCACCAAATATTTTTCATAATAGTTTTAAATGACTACTTGATACTCATGTTATGGATACACTGTAGTTTATTTAATGATTTATCCATAATTGAACTTTGAAGTTGCTCCTAATTTTCTATTGTAATAAATTATGCTGTGATTAAAACCACATACATATATGTGGAGTGGATTTAAATACACTGGGAAGTCTCCAGTTCGGAAATATTTATTTTTTTCATGACTAATTAAATCTCATTGTAATTCAAAAAACAAAAAAGGAACATTGCTACTTAAAAAATAAACACACAATTCTTTATTGAAGAATACAGGACGATGTTGCGTCATCCTTAATCATTGTGTGTATGTCATGATGGTGCCATGACATGTTAAACGCAGCTTAAAACAGGAAAATCTTAAGTCATGTGGAATTTTTGTATTTACAGACACAAAGTGTTGCTGGATTTTTCTGACTTGCCAGTTCATCCCTAGGAGTTCATCTCCAAGACTGACACTTAGGGCAACCTCTCTGCCTTGCCCTCCAAAGACTTCAGATGAGACAGTCAGCCAGTTCTGCTTTAGGTTCAGCCCTCCAGACCTCCCAGGCCTGGGAGTTTCTGGGGCCTTAGTCTTTACTTCCTGTCATCACTCTCACAAAACTTACTCCTCTATAAATTGTAAACAACCTTGTTGACAGCTGCATTCTCTTTACTTTTCTCAAAATATAACACTTTGATGGCAAGCAGTAGTGGAGGGGGTGCTCAACTACAGTTGCTTGAGTGAATGAAGGAATGGACAAATAAAGGATCCTTGTTTGGGGCTACTAGGGCTTTTCATAAGGGTTTAAGATTGTGTTACAGTTCAATGAAATTTTAAATGAGTTCAAGGCTGATTTAAAACTATTTCCTTGATTCTCTTTCGGTTACGCTCTCTTTTCCGTAGACAGCTCCCACGGGTGCCTGCAGTGAGCTGGGGTTTGTGAGCCTTTTTGGGTCAAGCTGACCATCTGGCTCTGCTGGAAAATGGATATCAGAGAAGCAGGAATGTTAAAGAACTTGTAGATTGAGTGAAAGGGGGCCACTATAGGCACAACTTCAGGGGGAGCTGTTTACATTAAGTCTGTGGAGTTGTCCAGTGCATGGTCTATATGGAGGAGTGAGGCAGCCTGGGATCAGGGATCTCATCCCTTAACTCTCTGGTTTGCTTATAACTAACTAATAGTGAAGTGTTTGTGGAGTGAGGGAAGGTCACTACAAGGTGGTGTGGGGAACACAAGAAGGGAGCGTTGAATTATCTGGGGAATCAGGGAGTTCTTCACAGAATAGGTTACATTTGAGTGATATCATAAAAAAGAAGTTGGTGGAAGGGTATTCCAAGCATATGGAGCTGTGAATGGTGAAGCACAGAGCTGTGCAAAAGCCTGACATGACTGGAAAGTCAGAAAAGTTGAGTGTCTGAGGGCAGCACAGGACTAATCCGATTATGGGCTAACCAAACGTGTGCATCACACTTCATAGTCTACAAGCTATTTCTTTCTAGAGAAGAACTGTGACTGAGNAGGGTCAATCTCACCCACTGATGTGCCAAGAGCAATCTAGGTTTAACTATAACCAGAGGGCACACACAACCCACATAAGGGACACTCCTGGAACATTCAGTTCAGGTGACCAGGGAGACTGTGCCACTGGGCCCCTCAGGACACCTACTACATTAGGCCACCCAGCCAAGACTGGGAGATGTAACAGATCTACCTAATACATAAAAATAAACACAGAGAGTCATCAAAATGAGGAAATAAAGAAATGCATCCCAAATGAAACAACAGACAACTCTAGAAATAGAACTAAAAAAAATGGAGGCAAGCAACCTACTAAAGACAAAGTTCAAAACAATGGCTGTAAGAATGCTCAAGGAACTTAGTCGCGAACTTCAACAAAGAGATAGCAAGCATTAAAAGGGACATAGAAAAGAATCAGTCAGAAGTGAAGAATACAATAACTGAAATGAAGAAAGCACTAGAAAGAATCACCAGCAGACTAGATGAAGCAGAGAATCAAATCAGCGATTTAGAAGACAGGTAGCAGAAATCACACAATTGAAACAGCAAAAGGAAAAAATAATTTAAAAAATGAGGACAGTTTAAGAGACTTCTGGGACAACATCAAGCATAACAACATTTTCATCATAGGGGTACTAGAAGGAGAAGAGAAAAGGCAAGGGATTGAGAACCTATTTGAATAAATAATGATGGAAAATTTCCCTAACCTGGTGAAGGAAATAGACATACAAGTCCAGGAAGTGCAGAGAGTCCTAAACAAGATGAACCCAAACAGGCCCACACCAAGGCACATTATAATGAAAATGGCAAAGGTTAAAGACAAAGAGAGAATTCTAAAAGCAGCAAGAGAAAGGCAACTAGTAACTTATAGGGAGCGCCCATAAAATTGTCAGCTGATTTTTCAACAGAAACTTTGCAGGCCAGAAGGGATTGGCACAAAATATTCAATGTGATGAAAAGCAAGGACCTATAACCAAGACGACTCTACCCAGCAAGGCTATTATTTAAAATTGAAGGACAGATAAAGAGCTTCCCAGACAAGAAAAAGCTAAAAGAGTTCATCACTACCAAACCAGTATTACAAAGAATGTTAGAGGGACTTCTTTAAGATGGGGGGAAAAAAATCAAAATTATGAATAATAAAATAGCAATAACTACATATCTATCAATAATTACTTTCAATGTAAATGGATTAAATGCTCCAATCAAAAGTCATAGGAAGGATGAATGGATAAGAAAACAAAACCCTTACATATGCTGCCTACAATATTGAAAGACACACGCAGATAGAGTAAAAGGATGAAAAGAGATATTTCATGAAAATGGAAATGAAAACAAAACCAACCAAAAAAGCTGGGGAAGCAATACTTATACCAGACAAAATAGACTTTAAAACAAAGGCTATATAACAAGAGAGAAAAAAGGACCCAGTAATCCCACTTCTGGGTATTTATCTGAAGAAATCCAAAATACTACTTCGAGGGGACATGTGCTTCCATATGTTCATTGCAGCATTATTTACAATGGCCCAGATGTGGAGGCAGCCTGGGTGTCTGTTGATGGGTAAAGAGGAGGTGGCACATATACACAATGGAATATTGCTTAGCTATGGAATAGAATTTGTTCTT
>NW_017731464.1:3420201-3420983 GCF_001890085.2 Hipposideros armiger | reverse complement strand
TGCTGTCATTTGGGTGACCCCACCGTCACCCAGCTAGATATCTGGGGCCACCACATCCTTTAAGATTTAAATACAACTTGCCCCATGGGAAACCAGCACCCGTCCCTCATCCCTGCACTATCTCCAGACACCACTAACTCCTCCTTCTGACTGCTTCTGTAATATCTCCTCTACTTGGTTTGCTAGACACTAACAAACCCGGTTCCTACACTCCCCCAAAGGCATCGCTGGCACAAGGCCATCTGCGTAGGGACCTTTAGTGAATGTTACAAAGTACAGGTGGGTTACAACACGGTGCAGCCAGTGCATCGCTTCTGACAGAATATTAAACAGCCTCTTCTTTACCATCCCCGTCATTCCCACTCCTGGGGGCTCTTACAGCCATCTCCTCAGGTGGGCCCAGGTAGTTGACTGGTAGCTCAGTTCCACCCTTTTCTGCTCATTCTCTGACGACTGCTTTACAAACCCGATTCCCACTACTTTGCACATGCCAAGCAATTTCGTTTCTCCGGTCTGTCCTCCAATAATCCTACTGGTGGTTTTCCCCTCCCTGCTACGTCTTTGAAGGGCCGAATGAGGGGAACTTTCCAAGAGCACTTGTACTTAATTAGATGTCGAGGTTCACCTCGGGTGCTGCCGGTTTTCTTTGTGCAATTGCTGGGGACTGTGATTTTACTTCATCGAGTTTTGGCCAAAGACACATCAAAGATTCCCTTTTCTTCTGAAATTGCAAAACCCTCCCGTCTCTAGAATGTGTAAACAGAGTCGTGATAACTGCAGGG
>NW_017731464.1:3388983-3417561 GCF_001890085.2 Hipposideros armiger | reverse complement strand
AGTATAGAACAAATAAGAGGGCAGCAGGGAGGCCAGTTAGGAGGCTGCTGCAGTACCTAGGAGAGAACTTCTTGGGACTTGGAACCAGTGCGGGGGTCTGGTGAGGGAAGGGAAGCTGGAGAAGCCAGAAATTTTGGATCTTTTAGAAGTGGCATCAATAGAACTTGCTGGCGACTTGAGATGGAGTGGGGGAGGAGCCAGTGGGAGGGAAAGAGAATTCCGGAATGACGCCTAGGCCATGGGGGAGCAGGTCTGAGGTGAGGGAAATCAGGGCTTCTCTCTGATGTGGTGTTTTTGAGATGTTTATTAGTCCCTCAAGACGAGATGTCAATATCAAGTCAACAGTTGGAGTTCAGAAGAGTCGGGGGGAAGATGTAAATTCACAAGCCATCAGCGTGTAGATGGGATGAGATGAAGTACTCTACAAAGCAGGAGAGATGCAGAAGAGAACACGTTCCAGAATTGTGCCACAGCCTTACCAGGCAGTACTGCTTTTATTCCCATATAACAAAGAAGGGAAATAAGCTTAGATAGGATAGGTGACTTGCCCAAGGCCCCAGGAAGTGGTAGCCCTAGAATTTAACCCAGCCAATCTACTCCTGTCCACAGTGCCCTAGCGGACACATACATACAGCAGTGGCGCTTCGCCTCCTTCATGATCACAATCTCTCTGCAGGAAGAAGATGATGATGGCCTGCCTAAGAAAAAGTGGCCCACGGTAGATGCCTCTTATTATGGTGGACGAGGTGTTGGAGGCATTAAAAGGATGGAGGTAAGAGGACAGCTTCCAGACTCATATCTATGTGCTGACCACTCAATGGTGGAAAACCCATGCAAATTGGTGAAAACTCATACTTGAGGTCTGGAGGGGGGGGGGTGTATATGGATTGTGAGGCATCAGATGGAGAGATGGCAGGTACAGCTTTTTAACTGTGCACCCCCATGTCTTGCCCACTGAGAGTCAGAGCAGTTTGTTCCTCTGCTCAAACCTCCCAAAGGTTTCTTCGCTCACTGGAATAAAATCCAAAGTTCTTCCCCGGGTCTGCAAGGCCTTCATATGTGCTGTCTCCACGGCCCGGACAATTCCTCTCCTAAATATCCATCCACGTGGCTTGCTCTCTCTGCTCCTTCAGCCCTCCCCCTTACTCTGCTTCCCCACCTCCCTCTTCCCTGGCCCTCAAAGTCCAAAGAAATTGAGGATTAGGGCGCACGCCTATTGCACATCACACGGTATTTGTGATCCTCGTTCCCCGGGGGCGGTATATTTTATTTTCTCATTTTGTATTTCGTATGTTCTTTCATTTAGGTTCGCTGGGGAGAAAAGGGCTCCACCGAAGAAGGTGCTAAGTTGGAAAAAGCGAAGAATGCAAGAGTCAAGATGCCAGAGCAGGAGTACGAATTCCCTGAACCTAGAAATCTCAACAACAACATGCGTCGGCCCTCTTCCCCCCGGAAGTGGTACTCTCCGATCAAGGTGTGTCTCTTTCTACTCAAAAAATCCATCCTCATTCTTTGTAAAACCCTTACATAGTAAGAATCAGACTCTTTTGACATGGTAAAATATCAAACCAAATTATTGCAATGGAACAATTCCTAAAATCATGGACTTAAAAGTACAGGTACTTCCTTTCTCCATTGCCACATTGTCAAAGTTGAGAACTAAGCTTTTGAAAATCACCATGGCAAAGTAGTGGAATGAGAGTGGACTACGAGTCAAGTGACTTGGGTAGTAACCCCAGAGGCTCTTTATAAATTTCTATAACAACTCATAACTTCATTGGTAGGCAATTCCATTAACTAATAAAAATGACAGGATTCCCCTTGAAGCCTCGTCTCTATTCCTCTTTTCATAATATAAGCCCATTCCCCTTATCCAAGCCTCCCGCCAGTGTATCAGGACATACTCGTGGATTGCATTGGCCATGGATCTAGGATTCACTCTGTCTGGCTGTGAGTAGAACCCCTTTTTTCTCCACCATCTCTCTTCCCCCCACAGCTTCAGAGCTTAAAACCTCTTTGGCTTATTAGGAACCTTAAGTTACAGGAGATATAGTTCATGCTTTCTGAAGACCTCTTTTCTCTTCCTCTTGGGTGCAAATGTCTTTGAATTCATGGGATTCATTCAACACCCTTCCTCGTCAGCCTTGCCCACGAACGAGCCTCTGCAATATGCCAAGTGGCAGAGAGCACTAGAAAATCATAGCTGAAAAGACCCTGAGAGAATCTGCCCCTACTCACTCATCTCCTACAGGGGTAAACTGAGATAAGCAAAGTCCTTGCTCTGCCCAGGTCTGGAACCCAAGACCTCAACTCCAGTCTACAAGCTCTAGTTCTGTGCTGCAAATAGAACTGGACCAACTCCAAGGCCTCCAGTGAAAGACTCACCATGAGAGCCAGCTCTCATCTCAACATGCGCACACACATGCACACACATAGCCTTACCCCTCTTCTAATGACAGCAAAAATAATAGTCAACAGTCGCTGAGTTATTTGCTAATTTTAGAACAGCCCTTCTCCTGTGAAATCAAAAACAATAACCATTTTAAACAGTGGAGTGAAACTTTATTGGTAGTTGTCTTCCCAGCAGAGCCAGCTCATGCCTACACTAATTGCAATGTATTTTCATTTTGGTTTGCCATGTTTAAAGCAGTGAGATTCTTTTTTAAGATAAGACCCCTGGGGCAATGGGCTGAACTCTGGGAAGATGTGGGCGAAATGTAGCTTGCTTGACTAACAGCTGTTTGCTTCTAATTATTTTCTGATGTGGAACGTGCAGTGGCGTGCGTGTGTGCACAGACAGGAAGGAGTCAGACAGAATCTCAGACATGAAGAAGAAAGGGCGTTTTCTATGATGCCGTTTGCAGCCATCTGTACCTTGTGACTAAAACAATATATGTGGTTATAGCCAGGCTTTTATTCCTGGAATCTTGGACATTGAAAGAATATTAATTCTGTTTGAAGAGTCTCATTTCTGCTTGAAAGCACATTATCGCTTTATTAACTGGTGGTTTAGGACTGAGTATTAGGAAATAAATAGAGATATGGACAATTGGGGTCAGAAATCTAAAAGCATTCCCAACACGCACTTGGAATTAGTATCAATTCAATGAGTATTTGTTGTGCATCTACTAGGTACCCGGCCACTGCTGGCTACTAAGTAAACAGAGGTTCTCGAACCTGGCTGAGTACCAGAAGCACCAGGGAGAGCATTAAAAACACGGATTCCAAAGCCTAATGTCTCAAACCTAATGACCTAGAGTCTCACAAATGGTTTTCAAAGGCCCACTGGCCCTCACCCCTTGATCACTTTTAAAATTAAATGAAACTGCTTTCCCCCCCAATACCTCCCTTTCCAAACTGCACATCCAAACTCCCTAAGTGATACCCTTCTGTTGCCCCAATTACTGCTGCCTCTACAACCCCTGCTCGCGGGCTTCCTCTTCCGTCACTGTGTTACCCCGCTGGTTCTCATGGTGTGGTCCCTGGACCAGCGACGTCAGCATCCCTTAGGAACTTGTTAGACACTCACATTCTCACCTAGATCTACTGAACCAGCCACTTTGAGAGTAGGGCCCAGTAACTCGGGTTTTAACAAACCCAGTTAAGAAATTGTCACTGAAGGTCCCAGCCAGCCTTCCATAGGAGGCTCCCCAAGGGCAGGAACTGGGTGCCTGGCAAAGAGACCACGATCATAGCTCGGTGATTTGTCAGGAAGCTCAGGAGACCTACACTAGATTCCACAGTCCATTTTACCACAAACACGACTGCTGGATTAATGCTAAGTGGCTGAGAGTCTAAGTCTCACTGAATCACCAAAAAAGCCAAATGGGAAAGACCTGTGATGCTGGTGGACTCACTAAGCGCCTCAGCAGGACTCCCTCAGTAGCACGTGAGAAAGTCAGATGCCCCTCTGGCTGGTAGAGCAGCTCATGCCGGTGCTTGCTCAGCTCACTCTAGGTAGGAGCTGTGCAATAGCCCTGGTGTGACTGCTCATGTTTGTGAATCTTCTCTCTGCCAGATTTCACCACTGGAGGCAACAATTATGCTTCATTCATCTTTGAATGTTAGTAAACAGCATTGTACTTGGCATAGAGTAGACACTCCGCTACCTGCTGGTAAAGCAATGAAGCATAGGATGTAATGATGAAACCATTCCCAGAGCATGCTGTGGTTAGACTATCTTCTGTGACCCACACAGATCACTTTGGTGCCCTCAGTCCAAGGAAGATGCCATCCTTCTTGCCATCTCTTTGAGGAAAGGAGAGGAAAAGAGTTCATCTTATGTGTATCTGGACTGGGTAGGGTAAGGGAAGGGCGGGAACAAGGAAGTTTGAAAATAAAAGCACAGAAAGGAATTCAAAAGTCATAATGTATACTGTTTGTCCAGAAGAAGGGCGGACTCGCTACCAGAACTTCAAGTTCTTACTTTTTAACATGAACGCATGCTCCAAGATAAGCCCCATTCTAGCCATGGAGCCTACAGATAATGCTAGGCCTTAGACAAAACATTTAGCCTCATGGAGTACCATAAACTCTGCTTCCTTTTCCTGAATCTTTATCTCTTGATTTGTCACAGCCCTGGGTGAAAATAGAGAGTACCTCAAAAGGGTTGAACTAACATAGGTATGGGCAGGGCTAAGGGAACCAACAGCAACAGTGACACACCCAGGGAGGAGCAACAGGGAGAGCTGTTACACCCTAGGCCTGAGGGCAAGGAGCAGAGATGGTGTCAGTGGAGCCAGGGCATTCCCAGCGAGGGTGCCAGCCCTCTAAATCTGCCCTGCCACCTGTTTTTATGTGGCCCACAACTAAGAATTGTTTTCATATTTTTAAATGGCTATATAAGTACCTACATAATATCCTTGCATTTGCCTCTTGACCTACAAAGCCTAAAATACTTACTCTCTGGCCCTTTACAGAAAATGTTTGCAGACCCCTGCCTTTTAAGAATGCAGTCACTGTTGGAGGCAGGGGGTCAGGGAGAGAGCAGAAGGAATATAAACCCCAACCTCTCCCTACTTGCCCCCTCATCTCCTCTGGTGCCACCTGTTGGCTAACCAAAGAGAAACTAATGATGCCATCTGAAGAGGTCAACCTTCTAAGACAGAGAGCCAGGAAGACTGAGAAACACAGAGAGTGGATGGGGACAGCCAGCTCCTGGAGACTAATCAGCCTACTCTCTGCCCCCCACCCCCATAAACAGAGAGAACACCTCCACCCAGGGCAAAACTTCCAGGGGGGACTGGGAAGACCCCTAGTTCCCTAGTGAAAGTGATCACAGTCATTTACAGCTTTTAATGTATTGATTTGACTCACTTTTTTCATGCATTCCATGAAATAGATTTGAGAAGCAGAGAAGCAGTTGGGCACATTTGCTAAGCGAACTCAGTGGGAACTCATCGAGAGAAGTTCACACTGTGGGCTTCTGTCCACCATTCCGAGTCTAATTTAAGGCACTGACCACACTGTACCCTTTCCTCTTTCCAGGCTCATGATTCTTTGACCTGAATTTTACTTTGCTTGATCTTCACCCCCTGGATTTACAGCACCCCATGCTTCTCATTAAATTGGGACTGATCATTTCAGACAAGTAATGCCCAGATATACGGCCACCAGAGAGATGAAAACCAGGACTGTTTTCAGTTTCACTGAAAGGCTTGCAGCCTTCAGAGAAACCATTTTTCTCCTTTTCCAGTAGCCCCTCTAGATGAAATGACAGAAATGACAGCTAAAGGATAAAAGCCAGACCCTAGCAGGCCAGACAGACTGGCTGTTCTCTGCAGGAGAGCTAGACCAGCCTGTGCTACTTGCAGGGCCTGGGAGGGGGTAGTCTTCTGTTCATTTTCTATCAGCCCCACCTGTTAAGCACCTTGACCTTGTAATCAAGCAGCTTTCATTCATGAAATTGTACTCGATGAAGCTGTGTGGAGCCCAGTAAGCTTTAAATGTTGTCAGATGTGCTGTTGATGTTGAATAGACTTTTTTGTCTCTCTTCAGCTACTTTTTAGAAAGGTTCCAATGTTTTGAAAACAAACACCAACAACAACAAAAAAGAGCAAAACAAAAATTACTCTCGTGTGTGTGTGTGTGTGTGTGTGTGTGTGTGTGTGTGTAGGAAAAGTTTCCAACTCTATGCATTAATTTATTTCATTCGAAGAAGCATGGGGCACAATATTTACCATATATCTTACGGTGTACAAATTCCAGGGTTAGTCTATAACAGCCATATAAGTTGAACTCCTCTCAAAATTCTCAACCTCTGACTAACTTCCTCTTAGCTAAGGCAGACAAACCAGAAGAGAAGACACAGCTGCTGCCTGGTTAAATAAATAAGAAAGAAAGAAAGAGAGAAGAGAAAGAGAGAGAGAGAAAGAGACAGAGAGAGAGGGAGAGAGGGAGGGAGGGAGGAAGGAAGGAAGGAAGAAAGGAAGGAAGAAAGGAAAGAAAGAAGAATGGAAAGAAAGAAAAGGAAACCCAGCTACAAATGCCATTCGCCAGGGTGCTTTGAATGATGGCGGCATAAACCTTCCCTGCACAACTTTATTGTTTAGGAAGAAACAAAAGCTAGAGTTTACATAGAACTTCTAGCATGTCTGCCTTTGTGGAGTAAAAGTTAATGTCGGAGGCTGAGGTGTGGTTTGGGAGCCTGGAATTGGTTTATTTCTCACTTTATAGTACAAATGTGTCAATTTCATATGAAAAACAGACATTTTTAACTGTCAGCTACTGTACTGTGGCGGAAGGTCCCCAGGTTGGTGGGGAAATCTTTTAGCTTCACAGAAGCAGTTGGGCATTTTCCTTGGGGACTGAGGACCAGTACCTTGAAACGCGTCCTGTGGAGAAGCCTGTGCATGATGGACACTCAAACCTGAGATAAGCAGTGTAGTCAACTCCCAGGCTCCTCCCAGGCTTTGGGTAGAGCCCAGGGACTGGCTGCAAGAACCCCCGGAGGCTCCTCTAGCCCCAAAGGGGTGCTATCAATAAGCCAATTAGCTACTGTCTTGAAATGACTTCTTCAGAAAAATCAAGACTCTAGGAGCCTTTGTTAGGCATTTCTCTTTGACTTTACAGAGTTATTTGTACCCTCTTCTTGGTTATAAACAGACTTATTCTAAAGTTCACTTCAGTTCTTACATAAGAGCTCCCTGATGTAGGAGTAGAAAGAGGTATATAGGATGTACAGATTACCTGGATTGTTTTCTCTGCCACAGAGGGAGGACTTTGGGTGCATTTGTTGGACAGTCAGACCTCAGAAGACTGAGGATATAACTGGAACCAGTTAGTCTCACCTCGGCCAGGAGAATCCAATGACGGCCGCTCACCTGGGTAAAGCGCTCACCTGGGTAAAGCATGTACCACAAGCCATGCACAGATCCAGGCTGTCCATGTCCTCACTCCTTTATTTCTCACAACAACCCTCAAGAATAGAAATTACTACTACTCCTAGTTTATAAATGGAGAAACCAAGGCACAGAGAGGTGAGGTAACTTGCCCAAATGCACGCTGCTAGGAAGAGGTTTCTTGGTTTATTTTATTAACTGCAATGCATTCATCCAGGCCAGCAATGAAATCTGCCACTAATCAAGTAGGAGAGGGGACAGGGAGCCTAGACCAATCAGGAAAACGTTCATTTGATGAGTGACAGCCAAGGCAGTAGCCATGGAAACAGTGGGGCAGGAGTGGACAGGAAGAGGCTACCAGAGAGTTGCTACAGAGAGAACATCCACAAGACATGGTGGAAGTTGGGTATGAGAACGTGGTGGAGGGAAAGTGAAAATGATTCTCTGGTCCAGTTTGCCCACTGGATGGACAGTGGTGCCATGGACCAAGGCAGAGTATACAAAAGGAGGAGCAGGTTTGGAGAAAGATTGTTCAATTTGTGAGGTTTCGTTTTTAAATACCTGTGATATGTCTATGCTACAGCAAAGATTTGGTAGGTAATTGGATACCCAGATCCAGAGCTTAGAGTAGACTATGCTGAAGATAGAATTTGTGAGGCATCAGGAGAAAGGAGGAGGTGTGGATCTTGAGACTAGATGAGATGCCTGTACTAGGGGGAGCACTCAGCTGGGGGATGAGACTAGAAGAGGGCCGCGGTGTCAGGTACAGGCAGAGAGGAGGCGCCAAAGAGGCTGAAAAGGACCCGTCAGAGAGGTAGGAAGGAGCAGGTAGAGGCTGATGACACAGAGGCCAAGGGACAGTGTGCAAAAGGGAGGAGCCCAGCACCTCAGATCTCTCAGAAGAATCAAGTGAAATGAGGCCCAAAGGTGGCTGAGGCATTGGGCACGCAGGATGCCATGCGTGGCCTTAGCAAAAGAAGCTTCAGTAGAGGTTTGGAGCCACCAAACCCTGCCATAAGCCAGACCATGTCGTGTTGAAAAAGAAGCGTAGCTTGAGGGAAACAGGGAAATGGGGTCGAAGGAGCACAGAGAGAGGATGGGTAGATACATGCTTGTAACGTTCCAGTTATTGTATCCTTACATTCTGCATGACATTCTTTTCCATCTTTCTACGGAGCCTCCCAAATGACCATTTTAATGACTTTACCATGATCATAGATAACATTTAATGAATACACTCTATGAGACAAGTACCTAACTTCAATATCTAATTGTAAGTCTCATACCGAGTCTATTGGGTAGACAGTATTATTATCTCCATTTTAAAGATGAGAAAAGTAAGTGTTAGGGACATGAAACAACATGCCTCAGGCTTCAGAGCTGATGAGGGATAGACGCAGCATACAAACTCAGGCCGTCTGAATTCAGTCATTTTGTGCTTAAATATTACACTATGATCTGTTGCCACAAAAACACATAATTTACTACCCATTCTCCTGGTGTTGTACATTTTGGTGGCTTCTGCTCGTTTGCTCTGGATGTAGCTTTAAATTTCTGCTGAGTTAATTAGTACATGCCTTCAACAGCCAAATTTTCTTTCAGCCCCATCTCATTGCTTCTCATTTGTCAAGGAGTTGAGTGACTAGCACACAGAACACTGTGGGTGGGCTGATTTACAAAGCCAAATACTGACAGTCCCAAAAAAGGGAGACAGAAAAAAGAAAAAGAGGCATTCTTCCAGGAAATCTACCTGGTTATATGCTGAAATACAAATGCTTATCCCAAAGAACCTTAAAGGAAAACATTTCACTGATGAGTGAAACGGTTTAATGTAGAAAACCATGCTGAACACAGCAGCAGCTCTGTCCAGTATTCTAAAGTAATTTCAAAATATTTTCAGACTTTCGTAAATACTTTGCCAAAAGAGATGAGAAACACCACACTAGCCAGACAAAGTTTAACCCATGACAGCTTGAGCAACAGTTGATAAAAGTTCAAGAGAGCATTATTTTTGTGTGTGTGTCTGACTATAACCCACCCAAAAATAATTTCAGAGCATGAAGTCTTCGAGGTGATATTCTTAAATTAACATTGCCACTGTAAAAGCTTTGTGTCGAGGAACTTGAACTCCCTGGACACCCCCAGCCTTCCCAGCACTGTCCTTCAAAGACTTTTTCCAGATGGGTGCTCTCAAACATGCCCGAGTGAGGCCTCAGTCGGAAATACATTTTGGCCCAGTGTTTGCTATGCGTGTAACATGTGTGCGCACACATACACATACTCATACGCACACCCATACACATTTAACTGAAACAGATTTTTCGCAAAATACTACTTATCCTCGCCATGTGCCATTTACTCTCAATATTTTCTTTCCTTTCCTATTTTATATCTTAAAAATTCTGGCCCTAACACACAAAGTGTTCCATCAGGGCTTGAAGAATTGCGATCTACAGTTTAGAAAGTCTATTTGAAAGAATCTAAATTAAGGCACTCCAGCTAGAAGATCTGCCCAAGAAAGAATCTGTAGTCGGTATAATAGAAAGTATGTGAGCTTTGGAATTAGACAGACTTGGGGTCCAATCACACCTCTCCAGTGGACAAAGCTGTGTGCCTTTCATTTCTCTGACCCTTCGTTTCTTCTCCATAACCCTTCGGGACTGCTGAGAGGATGAAATAAGAAGACAGGTAAAAGCACCTAGCCCCCCACTTAGTAGCACTGAATGCATTCATTCACCCAACTAATATTTCTTGAGCATTGCATGCCACGCTAGGGGCTGGGCATACAGCAGTTAACAAAACCAATGACACCTCTGCTTTCATGGAGCTGGCATCCCAGTTGGCAAAGACAGACGATAAGCAAATAAACATGGCATGTGTCAGGGAGTGATAACGGCTGTTTTCGTTTCCTGTTCCTGCTGTAACAAATTACCACAAACTTAGTGGCTAAAAAAAAAAAACCACAAAAATTATTACCTTACAGTTCTAGAGGTCAGAAACCTAAAATGGGTCTCCTTGGGGTAAAATCAAGGTGAGGCCAGGGCTGCATCCCTTTTGGAGGCTCTAGAAGAGAATCCATCTCCTTGTCTTTGCCAGATTCTAGAAGCTGCCACACTCATTGGCTTATAGCCCCTTCCATCTCCAAAGACAGCAGCAGTGGTTGAGTTCTTTTCGCTCAAATCCCTCTGTGGGCATATCTCCTCCTCTGACTCTCACCCTCCTGCTTCGCTCTATTAAGGACCCATGCGGTTAAAGTCCACCCAGATAAGTCAGAACAATCTCCCATCTCAAGATCCTTAACTTAATCACATCCACATTTTTGCCATGGAAGATAACACATTCACAGGTTCCAAAGAATAGGATGTCATCTTTGAAGATGGGGAGAACAGGATTTTTCTGCCTACCACAAGCGCAATGAAGAAGAACAAGGCAAAGTAGAGGGAACTTCTGTCTGTTGATGGAATCACCAACCAGGGGTAGTACTAAGAACAAAGCTAAATAAATGTGGCTTTTTTCTTTTAGTATTTGCAATGGCAGAAGCCAGCAGCCTCCATCCAGTACATCTAGAGAACTAAAATGGCTAGAGGCATGAGACCACCTTTATCATATACTGGGAAGACACTCTTCTCAGATTCAACCAATTACCTACAACTTCAGAGAGGCTGTGATTTGTGATCATTTGTCCCTCGAGCCTTGGGTTTCTGAGCAAGTCGTAGCTGCCAAGTATGACTAGAGAACAGCCAGGGATCTGCACCCAGGGGCCTTTCATTGGTCTTGCCCTGTAGACACTCTGTTTAGTAATTTTCCTGGATCTGTCATCATTGCTTTCATTTGTGAACTCTGGACACCAAGTGAGTAAAAAAACGTAGTGAACATTGAAAAGCTGCACTAAGATATGCCAAAAAATGTGACAAGGACTAAAACCAACAGCCTGAACGAACTTCTCTCTGTGTGTAACCCTGGGGTTGCACTAAAGTCTCAAGTGTGTCCTGCATGAACATTGGGGTCCTCTGTTAGGTGTCTCTTCTCATATGTTCCTGAACGTAGGGACTGGAGAGTCACTTATCCTGTCACAACCACGTTGCCAATGCTGAGTTGTTCACATGACCAAAGCAGCACGGGAAGTTCTACCTGTCTGTGCTGACCACTGGGCTGCTTTCACATGTAATCTTAGTGCATTTGTTTTATTTCAGGGAAAACTCGATGCCTTGTGGGTCCTGCTAAGAAAAGGATATGATCGCGTGTCTGTGATGCGGCCACAGCCAGGAGACACGGTAGGATTCACTAAAGGGGGCATATGCACCCAGTCTTTTTCTCTCTGCCTCTGTTTTTGTAGAGCTAGAATAACTCCAGATATACAAATCCAGCTATTATTTCATGGTGGCACATCAGATACTAATTTTCAAAATTCTGGTTTTTACCAGACCTTGAGTTTTGATTTCTGTCCTGAAAAGGAATTTGCCAGAAATAGGTTGGGTTTAAGTTCCTAGGACTGGAACTTTATTTATAGGTATGGTGAGTGAATAAAGAGGGGCTGGTTCTGACTCTGGGCAGTCCCAGGAGAGAGGCTTGCTGCTCCCCTGCCTCACTGGCCAGTGGTGAAAAACAGGATGCTGGCGCCACAAGATGGCGCAAGGAAATACAGGCCACGGAAAACTCCCACCATCTTCCAGCGGGGCTTGGGCTAAAATGATGCAGAACCATAGGTGGACCTTCTACTCTGGTGAGACTTTGTCCCCAAAACTGCCAGGACTAAACCTGGAGCAACTCCAACTAAAAGGAGTTAGAAAGGAGAAACCATGTAGCCCGTGTCTCCATTTTGAAAATGAAGAAACTGAGGATAAGGGAAATTGAATCACTTGTTGTGTTCAGATAGTATCAATGCTGGAAACAACCTCAGTTCTGCTGAAATCAGACCACTGCTATGTCTTCTTGTAAGAGCGAGTCTCTCTTCCATACATTTTGCAGAGCAAAGCTTGGAACCAAATTCTCCCTCAAATATCAGCAACCTGCATCTTCCATCCACTTATCAGGGAATTAGGCATGTTCACCCCCAAGCAGAATCAAGGTCTCTAATTTAGAGCTCCTTTCAAATCAGGTAGAGTTTGGTTTGAATCTCACTTCCTGGATGGTAGTTAACTCCAGGCAAGTCATGTAACCTCTCTGAACTTCATCTGCATAAAACAGATGATAATAACTACTTCATTGTGTGGCTGGTTGGAGAAGGTAAAGTTTGTAAAGCATTTGGCCCAGTGTTGAACACATAGTCATGTTCAATCAATGGCAGATACTATTATGATTACTTACTTTGTGCTTTTCTACTGTCTGTGGAGGGTTGATGCGAAAATTCAAACCATATTGCAACTGATGTGTATCCAATAAACCCACATCTTTGCCCTGCCCACTCTTCAATATGGTACAACTAATAGAACACCAGAGCAGAGCCTGTTATGCAGGCCTCTCTCCTTTGCAACTGGTGACTATGGGTGGTTTGTGGCTTAGGGGATTTGGCCTTAAGCATCATAGTTTATGCAAGCCACTGCCCAATTAGCTGTTTCTGCCCCAGGTTGTGGCAGGAACAGCAGGCAAGTATGACATGAAAGAAACCAGGTTATAGAAATGCTTGGGCACCTTAGCCCTCATGGAGAATGGAATTTGTATTTTGCCTGTGAAAGCCAACCAGAAAACATTGCTAGAGCAAATTTTAAAGTACAAACTCTACAGTTGAGAGAAATGAGCATAGGCCATAAACTTTACACTCAGGGTGGTATTTGACCTTCTAAGTTATATATCCAATTTCTGTGGAACATTAAGAATTTTTTTTAGCATGCGTGAAACTCACCCTACAGATTAAGGAAAAGACAGTAAGATACCTAAACTCAGGTTCAGCGGTACTATTTTTTTGTGATGGAGCACAGTGGTCTGGCGCACAAGCCCATTTGTTTCAGAGCGTCTGAAAACCATCTCCACTAAATCTGTTTACATTCCATTCTCCATTGACCAGTTTGGCCAAAACAAATCCATAAACTGAGTCAACCTGAGAAGTGGGAAAGGGGTAGGAAATAGGAAGGATAGAAAGAAATATTATCATGTATAAGATATAAAAACCAACACTGTTTGGAGGCAAACAGCTGATTGGATAAATCCAGCAACAATGGAATGAAAATGGATGGAATGTCCTTTGATGAATCACACCTAAATTGAGTCTCTTATTTACTATTTTTGAATGAAAGTTTGTAGTAACATTTGAAGATGTCTGTATGCTTTTGAGAAACACAATACCACCTTGATTTTTATTCTCCAATCACATAAAATGATAGATTTGAAGTACAGGAAGCCTAAGAATTAAGAAACCTTTGACCCAGGGCTGTCACAAATTATGATTGTCCAGCCTACTTTCAAATGGGCTTTCTTTATAGAACCCTGCTGAAATTTTAAGACACATGGGAGAAACAGATGCAGAGAATTGTATCCTCGTAGTCATGATGATGGCCAAACATCTTAACATACATACAGCGTTACACAGGAAGGGTCACAGTTAGGGACAAGAATTCAAAGTTGCCTTATGGCAACTCAGCAGAGAATTCCAAGGGAGGGAGAACTATATTATATGTCTATATGCTTATTCTGTTTTGTTTTGCATTACCTTGGGTGACTCTCTACAGACCTACATTACTTACACGATGATGACTCTGTAAGACTCCCTCAGCACTGATTTATGGGGCTAACCACATTTTCCATAAACGCAAAATGACTACATCCAGGCATGTGCTCATGAACAAGAGTCACAGGTTCTGAATTTTTCCTTTAAAACAAAAACAAAAACAAACATCACCTAATTACATTCTCAGTTGCATTCTCAACTCTTTCAAATGTATCTTGACCTCCCAGAAACCTGGCAATGCTTCCTTCTCAGTTCCTGTCTGTTCATCTTCCCCACCGTTAACCCACTCCAGCCCTGCAGATGCAGACTCGAGCTCACCAACAGAGCTTTGGAAGCTGCTGAAAGGGCAGAGTGCCTCTAGGCCCCACCACAGAGCAGAGAGTCGGGGAAGGTCTGAGCCCACCTCCTCAGAGCTGTCCAAGCCTCAGTTCAGGGAAAACATGAATGGGACCACAGCAGACTTAAATACTTTCTGCCAGCCACCACCCATCTTCTTTCTGCCTGAGGTGGGCTCACAGTCCTGTTCTTCCGTGAAGCCCACATAAAAGAGAAAGTGCCAAAAGAAACCACTTAAATAGCAAACCAGCAACACTTCTGATCCTACAATTCAGAGAGTTCACTAAGCATACGGTATCCTTTGCTTAAACCATCCCCCTACATACATGCTTCTCATATGTAGCCACTGCTGTGCTCTTTCCAAAACACAAATCTCACTCAGCGTGCCATTCCAAGGCTTTAGACTTGCAAAGACAAGGAAAAAGCTCAGAATCCTTAGCTTGATTTAGAAAGGTCTCCCTTTTCATTTCATTAGCTGCTCATCCCAGGTTCCCCCATCACTCCAAATCAGCTCCAGGCACCTGGAATTGCTCACCATTCCCTGAATGTGCCAGAAGCTTTTGAGTCTCTGTGCTTTTGCATATTCTAGTTTCTCTGCTTGGACTGCCTTTCCCATAATCTCCACCTAGTGAACTATCACCTTGCAATATTGTCCATTGTTCTCATGATATCCCGGGAAACAAAAAGTTGCTGTCTGTCCAGGCCCACACTGTAAAGGGGGCAGAGCCAAAGCAGAGCACAATCAGAGACTAAGCAAAGTACAGAAATTAGAACCTGTGTCCCATGAGCATTTTCCAGGGGGGTCCCCATGACTTCCTACACAACCTGGACCACTCTTTGGGTTCAGAAGATTTGCTCACTTGTCAAGGACAAATGGTGGAAGGGATTGAAAATGTCCGATCTAAGAAAGACTTAAAGGCACCCTAAGAACTTTTTAACTTGGTCATTTCTTGGTTGTCATGTTATGCATCTCATTTTGTAACCCTTTTTTTTTAATTAAAATTTATTGGGGTGACAAATGATGTATTACAGAATTGTACATCTGTAACCCTTTTTTTAAAAACATTTAACCATATCCTTGAATAATATCATTTTAGTGACCATATCATGTTCTATTGTCTATCTGCAACACAATATTTCTGCCTGTCTTCTCTTTTTAGATATTTCTTTCCAAGTTTTATAACTATAATTTCCATTTTATAAATGAAGCTCTAATCGGTATCCTTGTTGCCAAATTAGTGTGCACATTCATGTATATTTCCATAGATAAGTGACTAGCTGTCAACTGGATCAAATGTGCCAAAATTTTAAAGCTTTGATACATATTGCCAAATTACCCTTCTGAAACACTGGATGGATTAATCCTCATGTCAGCATCTATGAAAAGTCCATGTTCCCAGATGTTCACTGATATTATTAAACTTAGATATTTGATAGGTGCTAATTTAATTTGCATGTTTTGTCACTGAGGTGGAACAATTTTTCAAATGTTTATTTTTTCTTTTGTCAATTGCCTATACATGCCCTGGACCCATTTTTCTATTAGATATTTTAGCACTGATTTTTGTATGTTCATGTGCTTAACCCACCTTTATTCATTTATTAATCAAATGTTTTGAAAACCTATTATGTGTCAGACCTTATGTTATGCATTAAGCATGTAATGCTTACCTTATGAAATTTAAAGTCAAACATTATATACACATACAGCCAAAGTTTTCTCTAGTTTTTCATTTACCTTTTAACTTTTTAAAGGTGTATTGAAGTTATCTAAAATTTTATAGTCAAATCTATAAATCTTTATGATTTCTGCCTTTGGAATCAAACTTGGAACGGTCTTCCCTACTCCAAGAGAACATAAATTTTCTTCGACTCCTTCTACCCCCTCAGACTTACTTTTTGGTGGTGACGTGAGTTAGCACTTTTTCTGTATCTTCCTGGGTATTTTGTTGTAAATCTGAGAAAAATTGCTTTCAGGAGTTATCAACCATATTAAACCAGGAGTCCTGGAACATTCCCTTAAATTCTTTCACATGTGGAGTGTAACTTGGATTTACTCTGGGTCATCCCAAAGGACAGAACTAGAGCCACAGGTAGACGTTACAGTGAAGCAGATTTCACCTTAAAGAATTCAAGGACACCCTTATTGATTGTATTCCTCGGACTGTCTTTTTCTATTCCTGAGGCCATATTGCAATTACCAATTAGTTTATGTAGAGGCCTGACCACCGCATTGTATTTCTGAAACTGATGTTGAATAATACTGTATGTCAACTATAATTATATATACATATAACCTTGGGAGGGTGAAAAGGGTAACTGTTGCATTGTTCTGTACACCTGAAACTAACAATAAAAAAATAAATTAAAAAAAAAAAAGAATTCAAGGACAGAGTTTCAACAACAGAACAGGCTACCTGCCAGATGACCAAGCTCCCTGTTAACAAATGTTAAGTCAACATGTCTGTACCTATTTGACCAAGCCACTGCTTTCCAGCATTTCTCCATAGAACACCTACTGACACAATTGGGGAATAACTACTCTGGCTTAAATCTAAATATTAAGCCCCAACCAGTTATAGAGAACTCCTTCCTAATTGCAGACAGTTCTGTTCCTGGATTACTAATTTCAAATGCAGAAATCTAAGGGAACATCATGATTCAAGAAAGTTCACGGAATCCAGTGATTTTCAACCTGGTGGAACATCGTGGTTACCTGGGAGCTTTGAAGCACTGATACCTGGGTCCTACCTCAAAGGCTCTAGTTAATTTGTCTGGGATGAGGGCTAGACATTGGGGTTTTAAAACCTCCCCCAGGTGATTCTAATGGGCAGCTGAGTTTGATAATCTGTGATCTGGCCCAATTCTCTATTTTTCATCCAGGACAGCATCTTCTCTTTCCTTCTGGAAACAATTTGAAGGCAACTGTTCGCACTCTTTAGAAACTCCATGTCTATGTCTCATAGGCATAAGGGAAATGGGTGATTACAATCTGCATGTGCTTTTAACAGTCCCTTTCTTACCAAGAAGATGGTTAACATGGCTTTTGGCTGCTGTGTTACTGCTGCTCCTTGGGTAAAGAGGATGGAAAAGAGAAAACATAATTCTGCTTTAATATGTCTTTTCTGAATGTCATTCAGTCAGTATATCAACCAATTCAAACCCTCTCCAGTCATTTTTACCTCAACTCAAACCCCGCCCCCCATCACGAGCTCTGGGAGAAAACCCCTGGGATTAGACGTTGTCTTTGTTTTCAGATCCTTGGTTTGTCCCAGATCTGGCATCGGGAGGCTGGTGCGTTCCATTACTATCAGCACGAACAAAATACTAAGGCACACTGGGCTTGTTTTGCAAAGCTGGGCCTCCTTGCAATCAGCAGAGACCCAGGAAACATACACACACGTAAATGTCCATAAACAACGTTTGAGGCTCATCTGAAGCACCGAGGTTGTGAAATCCCCTCCCGGAGCTCCAGCCCCAGGGCTGCTGCCATCTGTGCAGCTGTTTCCAATAAGGGAGCTGCCGGTCACATGGCACCAAGTCTCCCTACTGTCTCAGAGGCGAGAGTGATCTGGACAAGTTATCTCCAGGGGGAGAGCGCATCCTCAGCCCAGTCCTTCGAAAGCAGAGGAGTCTCTTGTCCCGTAAGCGGACTCAGAGAATGTGCACTCTCTTTCTCTTTGCTTCCCCCTTCACGTTCTCTGCATTCCCTCTTTCTTCTTCCCCCTTCACACTGGCTGCCTTCCCTCCAACATGCTTTCATCAAATATCTATCGTGCTCCCACTAAGAGCCCATTAGTGGGCCTCGCACTAGGGACACCAACTAGAATAGGCTTAACTTTGGCTTCCTGTCATTCAGTATATGATCTGGAAGAGAAGAGGAAGTCAAGCATTGTATTGACTGCAGATGGTTATAGAAGCATGAACCCATTCCCAATAAATTTGAGAATAACTATGATCAGTGTACAGAGCAGAAACTGAGGCTCAGGGAAGGTTATTAACATTCCCAATGACACACAGCTCGTAAGGGACAGGGCTGAGACTTGAATTCAGGACTCTCAGGCTTGGAAGTCCACTCCAGAGATTCCTTAAGCCCTTTATGTATTCAATAGACAACTTGTTGGGCGTTTTCCTGAGCCAAGCACAGTATTGATACTGGCTGCTCATCGATTAAGAAGCTGTGTCCCTGCTCTTGAGGATCAGGAACAAACAAGCAAGTCCCCAAGCACGACCCCATGTGAAAAGCTGTGATGGAGCTGAGAATGCGAGATGGGGTGATATGCCCAGGAAGGGCATCTCAGCAGCCTTAGGGACTGGCTTCTAGAAACGACACTTACACTGAGACCACAAGGAGAGATGCAGAGGGAGGATATTCTCTTTTTTTTCCCCTCCTTTTTTTTAATAATTAGTTTCAGGGGTACAAAACAACATAAGGATTAGACATTTACACCCCTCACAGAGTGATAACCCCACCAAGTCTACTACCCCTCAGACACCGTACATAGCTGTGACAATACCATTGACTACATTCCCTGTGCTGTACTTTACATCCTGTGTAAATGTGTATACACATATGTGAGTGTGTGTGTATTTTAATTGTAGTTGACATTCGATACTATTTTATATTAGTTTCAGGAATACAGAGCAGTGGCCAGGCATCCATACAACTTATGGAGTGATCCCATGAAGCCCAGCACCCCTCTGACACCATACACAGTTTTACAACATTATTGACTATATTCCACATACTGCACTTCACATCCTGTGACTATTTTGTAACTACCAATTTGTGCTTCCTAATCCCTTCACCTTTCTCACCCAACCCCTCAACCCCCTTCTCATCTGGCAACCATCAGCTTTTTCTCTGTGTCTACGAGTCTATTTGTGATTTGTTTTGAGGGAGGATATTCTGAACAATGAGAGGGACACTTGAGCAAGGATCCAGAGGTGGACCTGTGGCTCTTTCTGGGAGACACAAGGATTGGGTTGCAGTAGAGGACAGGGTGCGAGGCAGTGAGAAGAGGGAGCGAGAGGAGGAGGCTGAGGAGGAGAACGGTTACCGAGCCCATTCTGAGGACAGTGGAGAATTACTGCAAGTGTTTTAAGCAGGGGCGTGATCAAATTTGGAAAAGTCTGTGTTTTAGAAAAGTCACACTGCCTGCAGTGTGGAGAGGGTGGCAACGGAAGATGGATGGTGGCAGCCTGAATGGAAGCAGTGGCAGGCAAGAAGGAAAGACTGTGGATTCAAGAAACGTTGAGGAGACAGAATGACTAGATTTGGAAACTGACTGGGAGTAGAGGATGAGAGAGAGGGAGGTATCAAGGAGGACCTCCAGGGTTTGGTCTCAGTGACCGAGCTGGCTATGACACTATGAACCAAGATGAGGGCAGAGGAAGAGGAGAGCTTTGGGAGAGCAGGTGAGGACTTAGCTTTTTAACCTATCAAGTTGGGGGTACCTGTGGGACATCTGAACAGAGATGGCTGGCAGCAGGGCCAGGATGAGGGTGAGGCACGTGGGGCATCTAGGGCACAAACTTTCAAGAGGCGCTCTCTCTCAGGGTCACGCACATACAGAGTTGGCACCTGCAGGGTCCTGAGAGTGAGCACCTCCTTAAAGTTTGGCCCTAGATGTCCCCCTTGCCTCATCCTAGTCCTGAGGTAATGTGCATGAGGTAATTTTGATCCAGCGAGAGTTCTGAGCTAGAGGCAAAGATTTGGGAGTCATCAGCATGGCAGTTGAAACCTGTGTAAATAAATGGGAAACCAGTGAGAGTGTGTAGAGAAAAAAGAGAAGTAGGTTAAGTGCTGAACCCCAGGGTCACATCCTTTAAGTCGGGGTGAGAAAAGAAACAGGGGAACAAGAAGGAAACTTAGGAGGACAAGCCAGAGAAAGAGAAGATATGGCAGGAGAGTCTGGGGTCATGGAAACCAAGGGAAGATGATATGTTACAGAGGTGGGTGGGATCAACAGTGTCAAGTGATGGAAAATTTAGATGCAAGCTGACACCAGTCCTCTAATTAGATTAGGAGTTAGAAGGTCATGGTAACCTTGATGACTCAGGTGATGGGGTCAGGAGGGAAACTTAGCAGAGAGTGGGAGGTGACAGAGTTAAAAAGTGCTCTTTGTTTTACAAACATGGAGAATTTGAGCATGATTAAGTTCTCATGGCAGAGGCCCAGGACAGGAAGAGGTGGAAGAGAAGAGCTCATTGATAGAGTACAGGACCCCTGAGGAGAAGGGCTTAGAGGACCTAGAGGCCAGGAAGTGCCACTCTTCCTCAGAGACCTGGGTGTTGAGCGCAAGATGGGCTCTCAGGTATGGGTGGGAGGTCAAGAAGCTGAGGCACTTATTTGATGGCTTCCATCTTGCCATGAGAAGGCTCGCAGAGTGGGGAAGAGGAGACGTGGAGCTCTTGAAGAGAGAGGACAAGGAGGAAACCAGCCATACCTTTGGAATCCCATCGCTCCTGTGTGTTAGCATTTTCTTTACTCTTTGGTGGATGTCTCCACTTCATGCAAGAAACATGGGTAATTTTGGATGCAATGTTATAAGCAATCATTTTAAAACTTTACCCCCGGGCCAGCTGAGTGGCATGTTGGTTAAGAACTGGCTTTGGACGCCAGCTCTGAGCAGCAGGGCCCTGGTTCAGATCCCACATGGGGGCCAGTGACACTGCCCTCTGCACCTGGGATGGTGAACAACAGCTCGACCTGGAGCTGGGCTGCCATGAGTTGCCGGCAACGGTGTAGGCTGCAGCCCCAGCTGCAGTGGGCTGCCAGAAGCTACCGTGTGTGGCTGGCAGCCAGCATGAGCAGCCGGCAGCCGATGTGAGCTGCCAAGAGCCGCCATGAGCGGCCGTCCAGAGGCCAGCAACCGATCTGCCTCACCCGGGAAGAGATAAGTGATAATACCAACATGGGCCAGTGAAGCAAAGTCCTCCACAACTAGACTGAAGAACAAAACGACAGCAACTTGTCTGTTCCCCTTTCCCCGATTCCCCAGCGCTGTTCCCCTCCCCCAATTCCCCAATAAAATCTTAAAAAAAAAAAACTTTACCCCCAAGACAACCCCCCTATCAAGTTTCTTGAATATATTGCTGTAGGTTTTATTTCTTAGTGGCAGAGTGGAAATGATGATCTTCTCTACCCATAAAGGGCAGTGCTAGCTGCTTTGGGGCATTTTGTTTTGTGTTTTGTTTTGTTTTGTTTTGTTTTGTTTTGTTTTGTTTTGTAATGAAGGTCTCCTACTTCTTGGAGAAAGGTTAATATCATAATATCGAGCAACTACCAAAAAACTAGTTTTACCTGTTTATAATCAGCTACATTATAAACTACTTAAGAGTGGAATCTTTGTCATATATAAATATTATGGCATAGCACTGTGCGCCATGTAAGAGGCCATCAATATTCTTGGTTAGGAATAGGTTAAAGCAGCTATTGCAGAGTTAGTCCCTTGCTCTACCACATACCAGCTGGGTGACTTTTTCAGGTCACTTTACTTTTTAAAATCACTTCTGCTTTCCAAGGAATTATTTGCAAGGCACACAGGCACCTAGATATGTAGTGTGTCCTGTGCCAGAGATCCAGCCCATACCCCACTAGACAGTAAAGTTCCCTCGTACAGGCATACATCCCACCTCAGAGAGGGGTGCCTTTTCCTGAGTCACGTGAAGCATCCTGTGGGCTAGTGGTGACCCCCATCAACTGAAAACAGAAAGCATTTCATTTCCACCCAAGGATTGTTTTAGATGTACCTTTGAAAATAATGTTCATACCAAAGGATTCTCCCAATTTTGTCATCCCCTGTAACTTTTTTTTTTTTACCGTTTCTTGTAGTCAACAAGAAAGCGTTTACTTAGTTAATGGAGTTTTTACCCTATGTTATCTTTTTTCTTTACTCAGAGTGATCATACACTATATAATTTACTGTCTAATTCTTACATTTAATTTTTTATCCTATAAGCATAAGAGGGAAACAATTTTTGAAATCGCTTTTTTACTAGGCAATTAAAATAATTAAAACCACTGTTTTATGGGTTCTGATAAGACATTCCTTCCTGAATATTGGCAATTTTAAAGCAGATGTGTGTCTCTGTAAAGAAATGACTGATCCCAGTTGAACTGCTTATTGGTGAAACAACAGATAAATGGATAAACACCAGCACGCCAAATTTCCCACAGACACCCAAACAACTTGGTAAAAATTGATCATCTGAGTATCCTGAATACACAAAGTTGGTTGACATTCTTAGGAACTTCGCCTAGATCCTGCAGTTTTTATCAGTCATTTCCTTTTCCCAGAGAAACCTTTTGCATTTGAGTGAAACTCCTAACTTCCTTTTTCCACTGAATTTGCTTCACTGCCTCTCTAGTGAACTCATCTTTCCTGACAACACTGATTGTTGAAAGTAAAATGAACAGAGCAAACCTGAGAGCAGGACATGTGTGCTCAGTTTGCTGAGTACGATCATTATCAGCAAGTGGTTACTGAGGTGCCGTGAAAGGCTCTGTGGAAAAGACAGACAAGCATCAAAGAATGGACAGACTGGTTGAGGAAACAGAATGAATGGTGGTCAAGGCAGCTCCCTGATCAGACCAAGAGAGAGCTGAAGGAAATGAGAGCAACAGAGAAAGGACAATTGCTGGCAGCCCAAGAGGATGGGAGGCCTCCTCAGGGACTGGTAGGACTTGAATTGAACTTTGGAGGAAAGTTGGGACTTAGCCAAGCAGACAAGATGTAGAAGGGCCAAGGTAGCAGGTCGCCAGGACCAGGCTGCAGCCCATCCATGCCCGTAGCCAATCTGCAGAGAAATGAGGAGTTTCTCAGGCTGGAGTGGAGGGAGTAAAGGTGCCCATAGGCTGGAAGGCGAACATGGGTGAGAATTCATCACCCTGATGGTGAGACTAAAAAGTTAGGACTTAATTCTACAACCACGATGAACTGATCTTCATCTGGGATAAATAGTATAGTGCCAAATTAACTATATTGTATTTTAAGAAATTTAATCTAATACAAAGTTTCTCAAAAGCTTTGCAAAGTTCTAGTTTGACTAGTTATTAATAGAGTTTTTAGTTGTTTTCAATTTATATATAAAATTTGGCCACAAATGTCTTGCCTTGCAGAAAAGCTAGACTAAAGTTGTTCTGCCAAAGCTCAGAAACAATGGATCTAATGTGTTGGTAATTAGTTAATAGACTACTGCAATCGTCCAAGCATGGATCACAAGGCTTGCATTTAAATGGTGACATGGGGAATGAAAAGACATAGATGGAGGTGGCGCTATCTGAAACTGGTTGCAGCACAGCATGGAGGAAGAGAGCCATAGATATAGCATCAGAGGACCCAAGTTACATCCCAGTTAAAGCTAAATCCCTGCCTTGTGGCCTTAGTTAAATTAAGTTAATCAGCTTCACTGAGCTTCAATTTCCTCATATATAAAAGTGATCCTGGGGGAGGCCAAGTGGCTAAGTTGGTTAAGAGCTCGCTCAAGAGTGTGAGCTCTGAGCAACAGCAGTTCGATGCCCGGCCCGAGCTGAGCAGCCTCTGAGCTGCCAACAGGTGGCAGGATGGCTCAGCTTAAAAAGAAAAAAAAAGTGATCTCATTATCCCTCCTTCTTTAAGTGTCATCTGGATTAAATAAAATGACAAGTTGTCAATAGTTTAAATACATGAGAGTTCCTTTTCTTCCCTTCCTTCCCCTTGCACACTGCAATTGATTTCAGAGAAGTTTAATTACATATCAACATGCATGAAAAACTTCTCAGGATTAGTCTCACATTTAAAACAGCAGTGACTAAAACAATCGAGTTATCTACAAATCGAAGTCTTTATGTGAAGGTCAACCTTTTCTTGCACAACAGACAATAAGCTTTATATTGGCTTTTAACGTTGAGGAGATACAGATCTTCAAAGTTTCTATCAGTATCTGAAACCAGCCTGTAAGTCCCCAACAAATCTGGAAAGAAAGTCCAGTTTGCTGGCCACTGACTCCTGACCTTTTGTAAACTTTTGTAAGAGTAGATCAGTTTTTTTTAAGGGGGAAAAAAAGCAAATTATAGGAAATGTTCCTAGAGGGTGTGATTTGTTTTGGCACAGCACCTTCCTTGGATGTTTGAATTCCCAGTAGGATTTATTCAGTTCTCACCCTTGGAAATCTTCCTCCTCTGTCACATTGGAAAGGGACATGATTACTTAGAATTCGTGGCTTGCTTTCCTGAACTTAAAAAATAAAAAGTTCAAGGCACCTTCTCTCCACAGCAAAAAGCTAACTGTGCCCCAAACCTGCCAAGTTAACTTTTTTCAGAGAAGCCAAACCTAAAGATGATGCTGCAAAGTATACCGTCCTGAGATTTTTATTGCACCAACTCTCTTCCCCCACAGCAGGAAGTCTCTCTAAATAAATAAATGTGGAAGCAAGTGATGTGGTTGAGGGCTCTCCTGTGCTCTCCTCTCCCCCCCCCCTCCAGTCCTTCACAATCTAACCCCTCCCTTTTCCACATTCATACACACTCACATACTCATCATCATCATCACCATTTTATAGCTTCTCTTAGGACTTTCACCTTTGAATTGCCTCATCTCCCAAACAGCTGCAGCAACAGAAGGTCAAGCAAGCACTGGTATCAAGCTGCAAACAGCAAACAGAGAAGTAAATACAGAGGCTGAATAAGACAGGGCTGGGTAATAAAGACACCCCTTTTCAAATTCTCTTCCAAACAAAATTTTCCTTCCAAACAGAATCAGGATTGGGGGAGGTAGAGCCTGGTTCTAAGGTCAAACTTTCACCCAAATGCATGACATTTTAGGAAGAAACATCATATCCAAGCATGATGTTTCTGTCTAGCCTCTTGGCTGCCTTGGGCCTGTCCCTCCAGCTGAGGGCATTGGAAAACGTCATCTCTAGGGATAGTCTGACTCTGCAATAAGCCTCCATTGAGAATCATCCCTACCCAGGCTGGTAGGGAGTTCTGTTCTGGCCTGAATGTGTTGGGTTGAATCATAGATGGCAAAATCTGACCTAGGAGATAGCCTTTCAGGATTCACAGTGTGGAGAAGAGCCAGCCTGCTATAGAATATCCACACTCACGCCCATCTTCTCTCAGCATCTCCATAACCATCCCACCTCCACCTGACCCTCAGGGTCAGGAATGGATTGGGGATTCCACATAATCCCAGTCCCTTTGTTTTAGAGGACAGGAAACTAAGGTGTGGAAAGGTAATGGAGAGACTTCCAAGCACTTCTTAGCACATTTTCTCCTTTGCTCCTTGTCACCGCCTTACAACCTTTTTGCGTACTAGGAAGATGAGGCTCAGATAATAAGGTCCCTGCTCTGTTTAAGGTCACAAAGGGAATTAGTGGAAGTGGCAAGACTAGAGCCCACCAGCCCTACACTGCCTGGCTCTCCTTGAGTCCTGACCCCAGGCCAGAAGAAGGTGGGATTGTGCTTGGGCTTAATTTCTCAAGAAGGTAGGACCAGACCCAACTTTGGAAGGCCAACTAGTCCCTGCCACTCAACCTTTCTGTTCTCCTACCTTCTTGCACCTCCTAACATATTTCCATTTTTATACCCTTCCCGAGGCTCCATAGCCACTGATGCCCTCCCACGCTGGCCTGGCCTCTGCACAGTGTGCTATGCACTCAAATGACCTCATGTTTTTGGCTTTTCCTGATTCCACCTCTCCGTGCCTTCCCCTTAACCAACAACACTGTGTCTAAGACTGGGTACTTCCTCTCTTTCAAAAATGAGGTCTTGAGCTCCTATTCTACAGCAGGCACTAAGTTAGGCAGGCAGTGGGGGGTTAGAGTGAATAAAGCAAGGCCCCTGCCCCTGCGGAGTATATGCTAGAGTACTCAGAAAAACACTGAATTGCAACTGGATCTAATGAGCGGTATGGGGGAAGGCATTTGGGGGACATAGGAACACAGGGGTTTTGACCCAGACTCGGGCATCAGGGAAGACTTCCGAAAAGAGGGCCTATCTCGCTGAGACCTGAAGGATGAGCTGTCCCAGTGAAGCAAGGGAAAGGCCTTCTGGTTGGAAGGAATGGCCTACGTGAAGGTCCAGATGGGAGGGAAACTGAAAGAGGAGGCCCAGGCTGACTGTGGAGAGCGACAGGGAGAGCAGCTACAGCCCACCTCTGGCTCCGCCATCTCCACCCTTTTGTCTACTCGCATCCTTCATCCTTCGGATACTCAAAACTCAGCTAAAGTCCCATTTCCTCCAAGGCCCTCTGGGTTCCCTATTTATTGTGTGGCCTCTGCTTCCTCCTATGCTTACAGCTACTGCCACAAAGTTTAGCTCCATTTTAACTGAAAGTCAATACTGACTTTTTACTCCCTGAATTAGATGTGATTTGAGGAAAGGGGCCATAGCTCATACATTTTTAGTTTCACTCACAGCCCTGAGGATGTGGTTCAATTTGTTTCCTTGTCCCAGGGATAGTGACTTTTTCTGCAACACCCAGGTGGTCACAGCTGTCTGTAAACTTTTATAATGTCCCCTTCATAGGCAACCATGAAGGGGTTACTAGTGAGCAAAGATGTCTCAATAAACCCTCTGCCTTTTAATAAAGAGAGGGAGTTTACAAAGTCTTCCAGGGGCATCTCCAGGTAAAATGAGGCTAAGGGTTATTAAAACACTAAACTTTATTTTAATTGTTATTCATATTTTTTATCTTTGCCATTTATTATTAACTTTGACCTTTTCTTTAAAAAAATTGTTGGAAAATAGAAAGTTTCATAGAAAAACAACTCTCTAAGACTTTGTGAGTCTCATTTTACAAATTCATTCTGTGATCTTTGTTTAATGTTTTAGTACTTTTCCATTTTTTCTTTTTGGCTAATACCATCAAGAACAAAGTTGTGTTCAGAGTCTAGAGTGATGGCAGAGTTAGCTCTGGGGTTGCTCACTCCTCTGGCGTTCAGCACCTCTGTGCATTTCTGTTTGTCCCCAACATCTGGATTGGGTTGCCCCATTGAATGATGTGGCCATAGCAGCTGACACTCAGGTATTGGCCTCAGTCACTGGCATGCCTACTTTTCAAGGGCTCGGTGGCTCTGATTTGAATACAAGCTCTAAATGGGAGTAAATCTTGTGTAAGCTTTTCCATATTCTTGACTGCTCACTCAAGGTGATTTGTAATGAGAAACTCTTAAATGTCACAGAGTCTGGAAAATTGGACATCATAACAGACACCCATTCCCCTTAGTGGTATAAATAATAAAAGTGGGCCCACTGGAAAGTCCATGGTGGACTTATCCCTGTGGCTGTACAAGACAGACAGTGCTCCCCTTCTTTCTGTTTCTAGTGAAGGAAGCAGATCTGACCAAGCAAGGTTGGGTTTGGTAGGCACAGAAGCAGAGAGAAATGGAAAGCAGAGTGAGTGTTTTTCCCTTTGGTGGTGGGAGCAAGCTTACCAGAGTTCATGAGGCCATGGCCTCAATGCCCCACCATATTTATAGGCCTAGGGGATGCCAGGTGGCCCTCCAGAGATGGCCAAGAGAGCTGCAGAACTGACACCACCTTCTGTGCTTGTAAACAATTAGCACCTCTCCAAGCCAGGAATAAGTACACGAGAACTTCCCATAGCCCATGGTCCCCACCACACCCTGGCAGTTACACTAGCTTGTTCTGCACTAGAGCCTCTGTTGGTGGCCTAAAGGTTCAAACATGTTGGCTAAGGATCAAAATAGAATCTCCTGGCAAAAACTGGATCTTACAAGTTACTAGCATCAAGCCAACAACCCGCATATCTATATCCCACACCATCAGTAATGTTGCTGTGCTTTCAGATTGCAGTAGACTCTCTGGAATGTTCTGCCCCAGAGTGTCATCCACAGCCAGGTTCAGATGCCTGCCCTTTATAAAACTCACTCAATCCATGTTCACAACGTCCCAGGCTATGTAATGGATTTATGTGTCAAAAGAGAACAATAATTTTGTGGTAACTTTACTCTGTAATAATTTTCTTACTCTCTCAACCCCATTCTGTTAATAGCATATTTAGTTCTAATACATTTTCAAGTTCAAATTTTTTTTTTATAATGGCAACAATTTGACTATTGAAATCCCCTAGCTTTGTAAACCATGGAAAAAACTGTCCCTCCCCGAAGAAACACAGCTTCTCATAAATCTTCCCCAGAAACATCAGGGTTAGAGAAGAGGGACATGATTTTATCTTAAATGAGTAATCTTCCTAACTGTCACTTCCAGGAGAGAGAGAGAGAGAGAGAGAG
>NW_017731464.1:3369165-3388903 GCF_001890085.2 Hipposideros armiger | reverse complement strand
AGGGAAAGGGAGGGAGGAAGATTCAAATACAGTTTTACATGTCTTTGAAAGTCTATGAGATCAGAAGATAAAAGTATTTTCATGACAGTAATTTAAGTTAAAGTCTTAAAAGAACTCTCTTTTAGGCTCTTCACTGGCCTATAGAAGAGTCCACCAGGGCTTTCCTCCATGTGCAGAACAGCAAAGGCAACTTGGTGGGAATACAGATGCAGTCACATTTTTTAAAATTATTTGTGGCCTCCCCTTTTTTTACCCCCACAAGTATCAAAAGAAGTTTTTAGATCTTAAACACCTCAAAAGTAAAGTCTAGGCCTGCACTAGCTAACAAGACAGCCACTAGCCACATGTGGCTATTGAGGAATTGAAATGTGACTGGTTAGAAATGACATGTGCTGTGATTGTAAAATACACTCTGGATTTTCAAAGATGGAATATGAAAAAAAGAATGTGAAGTATATCTCTTTAGTAACTTTTGTATTGGGTACATGTTGAAATCATAATACTCTGGATATATTGGGTTAAATTAGATATATGGTTAAAATTAATTTTACCTATTTCTTTTTACATTTACAAATGTGACTACCGGAAAACTGAACATTACCCAGGTGGTTATATTTTTATTGGACTGTGCTGGTTGAGAGGACTAGCCTGGAAGACGCTTGTGAGAAGGGAAACAATATGATTTCATACAGGCTTTGAGCCCTCCATCCATTTCTATTATGTGAGCACAATGAGAATTTCAGAAATCATGCGTCTCTATCTGCCCATCCTGATTTCCTATTAGGTCAGTTGCCTTTTTGGGTCAATTCTTATCCCAAACTTTTGTGTTCTTAGCTAAAAGCCTTGCGTGCTCCAAACCAACGTTAGAGTTTTCTTTCTTTCTTTCTTTCTTTCTTTCTTTCTTTCTTTCTTTCTTTATAGCAAACAAGCATTTAAGGAGGTCTCTCTACTGCTTCTTCCCGTCACTATTATCACAGGGAAGAAAGAGTTTGCAGGATTTAACACTTCGCTCTAAGATTTGGTACATTTATTGGATTATCTACTCTATCTTTGAAAAATTCCTGGAAAGTATGTATTATTCTCATTTTACCAAAACTGACTTGACTTCAGCAATAATGATAACCAGTATTTGCCAAGAGTTACAATTTGCGCTTATTTTTTAATGCATCTCCTCTGATAACCCTGTGATGTAGGTGTTCCCAATTTCCATTTTACAGATAAGGAAGTTCTCTCTTCAGAGGACTCGAGGGCTTAGGCTCCACAGCTGATAAGTGGAAAATCTAGCATTTACTTGTTGTGCTAAACACTGGTAAACCAGGAGGCCATGGTCCTTTCATGGAGTTTGCTCTCCAGGATTCCCAGCACCCAAGTGTTAAGTGCTATAAGGTTGACTTTGGAGAGGTGACATTGAAGGTGATATCTGAGTGACAAGAAGGAACTGGCCACATCATGATTAGGGGGCAAACAACTAGTGCAAACCCCGCAAGGCTGGAGAGAGTTTGGCATAGTGGAAGAAGTCAGAGGCCAGCGCCAGGGAAGGGTAGGGAGAGATGGGACGGGAGGGTGGTGAGGCCAGAGAGAAAGGTGGGGGCCATGGCAGGCAGGGCTTTAAACCCGGGATTGGATTGCACTCTGAGTGTAACATGAAGGTTTCTTGGAGTGGGGGGGTTAGCAGAGGAAGGACATTCTACAAACACTGCCCTGGATGAGGTGGGAAGAATCAATTGTAGAGGCCAGGAGACCCAGGAGGTGGTTTTTGCAGCAGTCCTGGGTGAGAGGCAGTGGTTGGTAGCCTGGCAAGGATGGTGCAGAAATGACAAGGAGTGGACGGATTCTGGCAGTATTGTGGAGACAGAGCCCTGGAGGCTTGCTGACAGACACCTTAGCCCTCTTTTGACCTGATCTCCCTCCAAACCCCTCCACCTCCTGCAGTGTCCTTCCCAACATGCTCTGCCCTGGGAAATCTAATCTCCATTCACCCCAAGTGGCTTCTCGGTGATGCCCAAAAAACAGACCAAACTCTGGCAGATGGCCACTGTTTGTCACCCCATCATTTTGCTTTCTGAATTCATTGCCCTGCCTAGCTGTTAGTTAGCCTTTTGATTGCTCATGCTGACCTTTAGAAATACATCCAGGATGAACAACCAGCCTCACTATACTCCAGAATCGCATCGGTGGAAATAAAAGTCAAGCGACTCTATTCTTTCTATCTCTTTCTGGGGCTGGCAGGAAGATGAGTCACTGGCACATTCATTTACCCTGAAAAAGCAGACGAATGTAATGTCATATAGGCCAATTATCAGCAAAGGTACCACGCACCCCAGGGGCACAGCACGGGGCCGGCACTCCTGAGCAGGGGACAGAGGGGCTGGGAAAGGAAAATTGGATTTAAAAACCAGATGGTGTGTCATAAAGTGATTGTTTGCTGCTGACAGTATGATGGAGGAGAGCTCATGGGTGGAGGGGGCAAGCCAGAGGCCAAGGTTGGTCCGAAAAGACTGCAGAGAGGAGGCATGACTTAAGCTTTTCCTTAGAGGACGCTCAGGCTTTGGCTAAACACAGAAAAGCAGGGAGGATATGAGATCCAAGAGGGTTGTCAGTCAGCAAAAGTTTACATGTGGATGCATATGGATATGCAACTCCTGCTCCAGCCAGAGAAAACATTTTCTTGGCGTGTGCATGGAGCCTCGTTAATACCCAAGAGCAATAAATGCTCTCAGTGCTCAGGAATGAGAACTCGCCCCTTTTCACCTACCAATACAGCTAGTCTCTTCCCAGGAAAACAGAGGGGGATCAACCACGGAGCAGGTGTTTGGCACGTCTTCATCCCCTCCACACCCACCTCTCAGACGTGAGGGACTTTCTACTCCTTCACAGCAATGAACTACGCCCCCTCTGAATCCTTCGCTGGCTCCCACTGCCTGCCCACACAAGGTGTGTTTTTGCAGAACACACAGAGGCTCACAGACATCATACGCTTGGAAAATACCACACTGGACAGTGTCAAACAATTTTTTCCTCTCTGGTGGACTTCAACGATGCTTTAATAACCTGATGGGCCTTTGGAAAGGCAGGGATATAGTATGCAGCATTTCCCAAGCTTGGAAGTGACTGATCTGTTTTTATAGAGCATCGCTTGGTACTAATGCTCTATGAAGGGGAAATGCTGGGCTTAGCAGGATTTCTCCTATCGCCCTGCACAGTCAGTCAGACCCTGCGTGGCTCTACGTGTCCTGCACAAAGCAGCCTACCCTTTGGGACGCTGTTTCTGCAGCTGCGCCTCAGGCATTCTGGCCTCTACACCTCCTCTCATGCCACCCCCTGGCCTTTCCTCTCTCTCTGGAGCTCCACCCAAGTCCTAGCTTCTCTAGAAGCTTCGGAGATGCCTTCTGCTTCTGAACCATCATCACATGCTTCTTGTGCCACGCGTGTAACATTTTGTAGCCGGTTTCTACCCCTTTCTGACTCTAATACCTCACACGTGGTAGGTATTAAAGGAGAGGAGAGGCTGGAAGGAGCTAAAGAAAGAGGAGAGTGCAAGGAAGGAGGCAGGGGAGGAGGATGGGAAGACGGAGGAAGAGGAGGAGGCGAGAGAACACAGAGGTGACAAAGGGAAAGAGTTTTCCCCAGGATCTGAGACGTGGTGCTTCGGTTGAGTGTAAGTGGGCAGCGAAGCCAGGGAAAGCGCCTCAACTTTTTTGTGGAAAAGAAGATGCATGAGGTTCTCCTTATGTGACCCGCTGAGGCAGCTCCCGGGGAGGTGGACCTGGGCCTGGCCCACTTTACTGAAGGCCGGTGCCCGTTTGTAGGGCATCAGCTTCAACTGGAGGTGCCACAGTTGAGAATGGGCACCCACTGTGCCCCCTCAACCTATCTTGTGTTTTATAATAATTAATATAATAAATAACTACATGTGTAATTACACTACTAAGCAAACAACATATGTATCCATTTCTTTGTTGTTTTTTGTAAACAACTTAATACAATATACAGTTAGTACAAAATAAATAACAAAGTACAAATTAAATAACCCTAAAGTCACTGCTGTAGGAGGCCTTCCGCAAAAGCCAGCGCCTTCATTTTACACAAGAGGGGCCCAAAACCCACAGAACAGCTTCAGCTGTGGCTGAAACCTCAAACTTGCAGCCCAGTTCACGCGCTACCTAGACTCTTAAGCCCTGCTTCTCATGGCTAGGCAGTCTGTGATCTCTTTCTCAGCCAAGTGGCCAGCTGCCTGAGATACAGACACAAGAAACATTATTATGTCTGTCTCATGCTTCTAACTCACACAAAAATGGCCACCCCCCTTTAACAAACCTGTTTTCCTAAAGGGATCAAACCTTCTTTGATTTTCCTGTACGTTTTTAAAATGCCAAACAAAGTGGCATATGTTGTCGACAGGTTAAACAGACACCTTCCAGAAGAGCCTATCCTTTATAAAATGCCAGGCCATTTCCACTGACTTAGTTACCTTCTGCAAAGACCAGGGGCCTTGCCAGAGCTCCACCCTGGAAAAGCGCATCCTATGGAAGTGTAGCTGGGCAGGTTCGCCAGACCCCATCTCTAACACTCCGTTCAATGCCCAGATGTATTTCTTTCATGTTTGTGCATAAATTCCATTTCAGAGTGTCAGGGCAACACCTAAATCAATCTCCCGAATGTGGTTCATGGAAAGAGCCTGAATGCCAAGAGGCCTGGGTTCCCGTCACCATCTCCTCTGACTTTTACAAGTTGTGAACAGATGGTCACGCCCCAAGCGCCAGCAGCCATGGGACATGGGCGGAGTCATTGAACACCGAGCCTAATGAGCCGATGTGGGGCCTCTCTGGTCACTCCGCCAGCCCCCAGAGGACCCATGGTCAGGCAGGGCTCAGCCAGGGCAGGACGGAGACCAGAGAGAGAGCAGTCTCTGCACTAAGTTGCTGCCAGCCCTATAGGAGAAAAAGAGCTGAGTGTGTGTTAGGAACTGAGTGTCTGGAAGATCTACGAGAGCATTTCTGTCGCCTGTGAGGAGGAAGAAGGCAAAATGAGCTGGAGTTCCTATGCTCAGGTAGACCAAGCTGTTCCCCGCCCTACCGGCTAGTTTACCCCTTTGTTATCAGCTCCCACAAACCGGGTTTCTCTCCTTCTGAGCTCTGGTACCCGGTATGTGGAACAAGGTGACAAGATCAAAATAAAACTTTGGTTTGTATTTCTCACCAACCCTCGTAAACCCTATTCATTGAGAGAGATTTTTCTCCTGCCACCGCATACAAACTTGTCAGGCCCCATGAATATTCAGCCCACTATTACAGGGGTCGGCAAACTGCAGCTCGCGAGCCACATGCGGCTCTTCGGGTATGTTCTGTATCAAAAGTTTGCTGACCCCTGGGAGAGCCAATCCTGTCCCTCACAACAATTTAAAAATTATTCGAGAGCCATAGATATATTTTTACATAATCACCATTATGTGAATAATAGCCTTTAAAATTTTTATAAATGGAACGATGATAGTTTTATTTTCATTTTCAGTTTTACTTCAGAGCCACATGTACATACCCAAAGAGCCGCATGTGTCTCGCGAGCAGCAGTTTGCGGACCCCTGGCGGCTCTTCCATCTCAAAAGTTTGCTGACCCCTGCTCTATTAGATTATAGGCAGGTTTGCAATCAAAATCACACTGTAAATTCAGACGTTAGGAAGCACCATCTAAGCGATGATTTCAAACCTCAAACCTGATCCAGCATTAAATCTTTCCTCCTCCCTGAGTTTGGCTGGACCCACCCCAGCCACACACACACTCACCCCACCCTAGTTCCTCCCCACCGTAAAGGAAGGGCATCATTGTCTCTCCTCTGTTCCTCCACATAGCTTTTCTCCCCACCCGATTGTTAGCCGGTTGCTTATGCCTCCTAGGCAGAGACAAGTGAGCAGAGGTAGGAGAAAAAGGAAATCTTCCCTGACCTGGGACCATTAAGCTGGCTTTGTGCTCTGTGGGCCCAGCATCTGTTTAATGCTGACTCTTGACCCAGGGGGGTGTTCTTTGGCGCTTCCTTCTGGATCCTCTCTCTTGCCATTTCCTTGACATGGGTGATGCCTCTTTAGTCCCAGTGTTTGCTTGGCCTAGCATTCACCTCCAGCTTCTTGCTGAAGTCCTTTTGTCCCACTAGATGGCCTTGGACAGGATCCAAGATGACTCCCCCATTGGACCTCCTTCCAAATGGCTACATCTGCCCCTCAGGAGACACTCACACAACACATGGCCCAGCCAACCCTATCACAGCCATCTCTATCCTGCTGCCATGGCTGCTCCCACCTTCTCACACATGAGAACTCTTTGTTCATCATCTGCAGGCAACTCGCTGCCAAGCTCTCCAAGTGCCCTCGTTCACCTCACTAAGTCTGAGGAGAAACTCACAGAACCCTAACTCCCGACTCCTCCCCCTGGTGGAAGGGCCACTGGGGACTCACAGCACAGCAAGGGTTCTCTCCAAGAAATACCCCTACGAAGGCTTCCCCCGCCCATGACCCCTTTTCATGTCTTTCATCTGACTGAGGGGCCCAGGCATCATGGACCCAGCTTACAGATGTTTCCTCAGAAATCTGCATGGGTGGTTAGGAACCTCATCAGAATCTCTTGTACCTCAGATGGAGCCTCGTCAGAATTTCCATTTTAATAGTCATTACACACATCTCAGATTTTAATGATGTACTTACTCATTTAAATACAAGCCCCAGGGGGGGGCATGAACTCAATGTGGTTTATTCACTGCTCTATCCCAGAATATAATACACACTCAGTGAGTAATTGTTGAACTAATGAATTAATTTTTAAACAAAGTAGCCACCTCTTCCCAGACTGTAAGCTTTATGAGAGTAAGAACTAAGATTATTTTTACTCAGTATTTATTCCCAGTGTCTAGTAGAGTGCTGGCCCATTGTAGGTGCTTAAAAAAAGAGTTCTGAATGAACTAATGAACCTGGGCAAAGGGCCATGTTTCTCTAGGCAGGATCATGAAGGCTCCACTGGCCCTTCCTAAAATTCTCCACTTGGCCACACCGCTGAAAACTCTACCAGTCAGAGATATTCTCTCTCAGTTTGAGTCTTTAACAATGCAAATATCTGCACTGGGTAACGGAAGCCATCCATCATTTATACTGAAGGAGGCAAGTTGATACAAAGAACTTACAAGACTAGTTGCTGGGGATCTGAGAGGGTGCTAGGAGGGAGCACTCGGAGGAAAGGAGTAGTGGGCCTAGAGGTCCGGACGCTTCCAGAGATTTGCCAGGGAGACTGAGCATACCAAGAGGTGAAAGGGAAATGGTAAATAAAGCCAATATTTTGTGGAGCTTGCCTTAGCATTCCCTGCTCCCACACAATTTTTAAGAACCACTTAATTTTTAGAGCTAGAAGGAATCTTAGATCTCATCAGTCTGTGGTTTTCAAACAATTTTGAAACAGAAAGAGAACTCTTTCTTTAAATGAAATCTTACCAGAAGCCCAATATAAAAAATAGATAAGTGGGATTGATCTCATTCTAGATGGGCAGTGGACCAGGAAGCCAAACTCACACACACAGTTTTCCCACAGTAGCCTCTATACCTCCCCCTCGGAATTCCTAAGTGCTTATGAAACGAAATGTGTCCAAACCCCATGAAAGACCTGTGTCTGAGGGCTGGGATCCAGAGTTCAGAAGAAAATGAACAGCACTAGACCCTCCTCCTTCCCTCCATCTAGATCAGACCTCGTTCTCTCCACTTCCCAAACTCCTCATCTATTCTGTAAATATTTGCTACATCAAAGAAAGAGCCCTTTCATGGGGTCACTAAAGACTCCCCCATGACTTGACTATGACCAACAAATATTTGTGGAGTGCTTGCTGTATATCCTTGACCCTATGTTTAGTACTCAGAACAAATGACCACTGTCATTGCTACATTCATCAACACTCGTTGGATGCTTTTTGTTCAACCTTCTCTGAACCACCTAAATTGCAACTGAACGTCCAACCCACCCCCACATCTGTCCATCTTTACTCTAAATATGCAATGAGACACTGTGAAACGATTTGCTGAAGTGCAGATAAACTACATCTGTCAGGCCCCCTCCCTACGAATCTAGTAAGACTTGCAAAAAAAAAAAAATGAGGTTTGGCACAAATCGTTTTGCAAACCTTTGCTCACAGGGGTGACCACTGTTTCCTGTCTTTGGAACTTATAAGCCATCTGTTTAATAATCTGTTCGAGCTTCCTGTCAAAGACTGACATCCATCTCACAAGTCAGCAGTTCCCACCGAAAGTGCTTAGGGCCTCAGAGCCTCCCACTCCTGCTGCTGGCCAGTGTTCAGGTCACGGAAATGGCTTCCTCGTCCCTAATCTCTCTGCATGTTATCCGAGAGGACGGGCCACTTGCATGTTACAAGAGCTCAATGTGAAGTGTGGAGAGATCCATGTAGTGTAATTATTTCTGTATCAGCAATGCCAGTCCAGGGCTCAGGATCACTTTGCTGGGAGCGCAAAGAACAGAGACTTTACAATGAAGTACAGCTAGGTTTGAAACAGTCTTAGTTAATTACTCTTTCTGAACCTGCAAATGCGCTCATGGGAAGGTCATGAGGATTAAACGTAGTATGTTTAACATGAAGTGCTCAGCACAGTAGCTGGCATGTATTGTCATTATTGTTATTAAAAGAAAATGGCCTTATTGATCAACTATTGCAGGTCTGGGGCAGGGGCAGGGCAGGGATGTGGCCTAGAGGGAGGGACCTAACTCAGGGGCATATTTATAGGTTCAAAGTTCATTTACTTTTCTAGGCATTAGGAGGCATACAGAAAAGGCCCTCTTCCCTATAAAGCAAAAACCATGGGAAAATGTCTGTCCCCTTTTCGTCACATGATTTCGTGAATTTGTTGTCGTCAGGGCAAACCAAGGTTCTAGAGGACTCACACCAGGCTGGTTCCTGGAGCTCCTTTTCAGAGGTCACCTTTGCACAGTTTATCTCATGGGCAAGTTCTTTGGGGTGACTTCTGAACCTCCAGAGAATTCAGAATGAGGGACTCAGTCTTTTGAAGCACTCTGGAAAAGACAAAGAGGAACCACGTGGGGGGTCCTCTCAAAAGAGCAATGCCAACCCAGGATGAAAGGGTTATTACAGTTTATGCTCCCAGCCCTGTGGGAAACTCACAGAAAAGCCACCCTGTGACTTTGTTGATTAAAATTAAAATGGCAGCATTCAGCTACAGTGCACTTTTAAAAGTCCTGGGTCCATTTCTAAAGCTAATTTATTTTCAAAGTACTTGAACTAAAGGCAATAGTAATAAATGACAACGGGAAATTTTAACTCTTCTTTTCAGCTCTGAAAAAATAAGGGAGTTAAGTGTCTCTTTATGTTTCCATACTAAGGCTAAGTCAACAGAAAGATTTCATTGTATTTGTCAGTCTAAATGTCAAATTAGTTTAATGTGACACAGTCATGGATTCAAACTGCTTAGAAAATTTGGGCTAATCTAGCCCTTTCCACTGGATGATAGGAGAGTGATATGGATAAGTTAAGAAGGGTCCTTCCCAGATTGCTTTTTCATAAAGCACCTATTCTAGTCTGTCTAGGAGTGCCTGAACCTCTTCTAGGAGGGGTAGTACTTCTGGCCTTGACCTCATCTAACTTTCATCAGGAGTCAGAAATCATAGTGGGAACACCGCGAGAGCCGGGCACCCAGCACCAGAAGGTGAAAGCTGGCCGAGAGCATCTGGCCACTGTTACTTACAGCATTAATAAAAGGCTAACAAAAAACCAAAGGCCTATTAAATATCCTAGCCCCGCCTAGGCTCACCACTTAATTGGGGTGGGGGCCCTGAAGACAGAAGGAAGATAAACGGTTCCGAAGACTGGAGGGATGTTGGTCTGAAAGGCTCGGGTCCAATTAAAACAAGTCAGGAGGCTTAATGGCTACCTTATTTTGACATCAGGAAACCTCATCCTTAGTTCTACTCATGGCTATGATGTACAGATTATTATTATTTTATTTCATGGACTTAATGCTTCAAAGAATTAAACCAATAAGACCCAAGATCAGAACTTCCTCATCCAGCACAAAGAAAATACTTTGCCCAGAGCCAGCCTGTTTGAGGGAAGAAGTCTCCAGATTCCTTATGAGGGTTCTGGCCCCTACTTGATTAGAACATTTCTCTGTGCGTATGTCCCTCCCCTACCCGCCTACCAAATAGTCTTTAAAAAGAGGAAGGTCAATCTGTCTGCTTTAAGGACCGTGAACCTGGTTAGCATCCCAGTGTCTGCCAGCACACACACCATTGATGGAAATGAGGGGATCAGCCTCCCTTAACCAACTGGCTGCAATAGATTTTGGTTTTTTATTCCTTCACCATTTTTTTTTATTTCTAATAATTGGATCCTTTACCGTGAGATAGGCACTACGCTAGGTGCTTAAAAAATTCATTATCTAAAAAGAAAAAAATTCATTATCTTCCCATATCACAAAGCTTTCTGCTTATGGAACTACCTTCAGCATCTGTTCAGAAATGACAGATTCTCTTGGTAATCCTGATGCAGTAGGTCCATGGTAGGGTTTTGGCATCTGTGTTTTTAACAAGGAGCCCAGGTGACGCTTAGGATCAAGTAGCTCTCCTGGGAGGCTCCCCAGTTTGCCCAAAGCCCTCTTGACTGAGGTGCCCCCAATTTCCCAGCAGGTGTGGTCTCATCACCACAGAGCAGGACGGAGTAGGCTGGTGACCTGAGAGAAGGGTGCTGACCTCCCCATGTGGCCTGAGAATCCATTTGCTTTCCTTAGACAGTCACACAGCTGCCTCATGTTGACCAGACAGTCTGAAACCCCCAGATCCTCTTCCCCCAGACTGTGACTGGGCCAGGGGTCCACTGTGCCAGAAATGATTCTCTCTACTTAAGTACTAGACCTGGCTTTTGACCTTAAATACTCTCTTATTTAATTTAGCCTGTTGTTCCAGCTTGTCCAGCTCTCTCTAGCATCCTGACTTCATTCTCCCATGCGTTGGGCATTCCTCACAGCCAGGAGTCATTAGCACATGCTGTGGAAAGTTCCTGGTACCCTGTTGTCCATCCGAGGCAGTAGCTGCCCCAGACCAGCAGCTCTGAACTTGGCCACGGCTTCCTCCGCCATCAGGAAGTTCCCCTCTCCTGCTATGATGACCCCTTCCAGAAGCATCTCTAGCCTTCCTGTGTATTTTTATTTAGCTATTGAAAACCAAGGTAGTGCACTGTAAGGAAATTTTTATTGGAGCGAAACTATCTCTCTGTACAGAAGACAGTACCTTTTTGCATTTATTAAATTCTCAGTGTTAGAGCCATGATGTAAAGAAATGGGAGACCAACTAACTCAAAGTCTATTTTGGTTAACATTTATATTGTTGATGGTTCCACCTCTTGCACAGGGGGAAATATTTAACAGAAATATCCACCTAGGGAGCCAAGACAGTCTCATGGCTGCAGAGAAGTCTTGGAGTTGTGCCCTAACCTTCCTCTTTGTGGCTCAGTTTTTCCAGCCATATAAGGGAGTGATGATTCCTCCTGCCTCCTCCACATAGAGCTACTGAAGGGACCCTGTGCTGGACTTGGAGTTTCCGGGTCAAAATTAAACAGCTGCAGTTAACATCATTCTCTGAAACTAGGTTTCCTCATCCACCACACGTTCCCACTAGTGCCTGGAATGAGGAGAAATTCTTAAATGTAGGTAAATAGACAACTAACTGAGGCTTTTCCCATGTGCTGTTGATAGAGCAACAAGTCATTGCTTTGAAATCTCTGGGTCTGTGACACGAGGATAATTATAGCTTGTATATATCACATAAAAGGATTCTTTGTACTATATAATTATAAATTATAATATTTCTCTTAAAGCAGGTGTGTGCATTGTTCTTTACTTCTTTAAAACAACTTCTCAAAACATGTATTCCATGTCTTAGCTTCGGTTGAAAGTATTCCTTAGAATGGATTTACAGAGCGAGTAGTTGACTCTCTGGTGGATTGTAAAGACAGGGTCCATTGTTATCTTGCTGAGCCGAGATTGTTGGGGGCTGATCCTAAGTAAAGACAAAACTAAAGGATGGAGTAGTTGACCCCTGGAGGTCCCTGTGCTCCAGTGCTTCCTCTTCCAGACATCAAATTTGTTTTGAGACTCTTAAAGAGGTCATCATTACCTCAAATACAAAAGGTGATTTTATTTGGTATGTCTTGGGAATATAGCTCTTAATGAACTGCCGCAATAAAATGAAGGTCTGTTAAATAAAACATCATTTACAGAACAGAGGAAATGGATGTAATGCCACAGAAAAGATTTAAGCAATATTCATTTCTACACTGAGCAGTGGAAACATATGGGAAGGAATTTTTTGTTTTGCAATAGTGTGGGGCTTTGATATGACAGTATACATTTATGACATCTGCCTGTTGACCAGGAACTATAAAGAGACCCTCCAATTATAGAGGACCAGAACCCAGCAGATGCCATTCTCCAAAATAGTCATGTCCCATTGAGACTTACTTAAAGACACTTTCTAAAAGTACCTCTACAATTGTCTGTGCCTAAAACACAGTAAAATCTCACATGCGATATTTGAGTTTGGGGGTTTTATTAGCTCTATACCAATATGAATGATTATTTCTTTTAAATTCTCCAGATAAAGCTCTCTCTTGTCCCTGTATCATAATTCAACCTTTAAAGTGAGTGAAGAGTAAAAAGGGGGACCTAAAAATCAAGTAAAAGTCATTCAGTGGCGTCTCAGTTCTAATCACAGGACAGCTCATCAAAGAGAGACTGTCAGTGAGTTCATTCAATTTCACCTGGACTGTTTTCCCCTCTAAAAATAAAAATTAAAAAGGAGGCGATCTCTGGTTCCTGCTGCATTCACCCAAAAATAGGGGTTCCATTAAAATGTAAAATAGTGAAATGTGGAAATAAACATATAGGTCCCAAATATTAACAGGGATCATGTTGGGATAATAAGCCTGAGGGAGTTTTTTTCTCTTTTTTCTATAAAGTTTTTAATGCCCTTAATTGCTTTTGTTTAATGAAAGAAGTGGTCATTTAAGAAAAGAGAGAGAAAGAAGCAGATGTGAGCATTACGGGATGATGGTCGAACTGGATCTGTGATGTCTGAGCTAGACTCCCCGGTGGCTAGAAAAATGTTCCAGCCCATTACATCAAAGCCCGAGTGAGGAGGTGTGAGCGGTTGGTCACACTAGGACACAGTGGTTCTCTGCCGTGGCTACTTTTGCTTACATTACATCCAGCACCACCTTCACCTCTGTGGCCAAGCTCTTCCAGGATGCTCATTTGCAAGGTCACCATCATTATAAATCATCCTCTGGCCTTCTTGTCATTCTATTTGTCTAGTGATCCCCCAAGGTTTTAGACTCAGAGCTTTGGTATGAAATTCAATCTTCATTTAGTTCATGATATATTTTTTTTTCTTTTCCCAATGACAGAGTGTGATGAGGTAATGATTTCTGGCAGGCTGACCCAAGATTTGAACCCTTAAAAGTGAAAAACATTGAGAGCTTAAAAAACCAGTGTCTAATATTCTCTCAATGGTCTTGAGTGGACAGTGATATTTTTTCTAGTGTTAATTCCAGAGTGACAATACTGTCATTGTTTCCACTGCAAAATTATAATTAGTCATTCGCTGTAACGGTAGTAATGAACTCTAGTAACGGGAAGAAAAAGAAAACTGCCTTTTGCCCCAGAGACTATTTAGTGAGCTAAATATCATCAGAACAGCAGTCCAGAAAGGGGTGGGGAAGACCCCAGAATCACTGAATGGTGAGGAGGGGGCTGAAGAGTGAAAGATGCTAGAGGAGAAGGCTCATCTAGATTTCCTTAGACTAAAGCAAAACAGGACCAGTGACCCAGCCATGGTACCTCAAGATGATAAACTCTTCAAAGGATTCTCCTCATTCCCAAGAAGGGTTGTGTTCTGAAGTGGCGAGACTCCGACATTTGTGATCCATAAACCACTTACTCCTGGCCCACAGCCTTCTCTGAGGTTTACCTTGCATAAATTATAGTTTTATAATCACTTTCTAAAACTGCTCCTTTTTGCAATCTTGAAGGTACTTTCGGATGTAAAAGGAAAATGGCATTCTCTTATTTATTTATTATTTATTTATATATGTATTTCAAGAATGCATACATTTGTGATTGGCCTTCAGAAAGAGCCCCTTCACTATCATGTTCCACACTTTGGGGGTCCCTGTGGTTCCTAGAGAAGCAAGGAAAGGAAGGGCTTTGTTGATGAGACAATGATCCAGGGCTTGAGATCACTTCCTGAAGCGCATGAAGAGGGAGAGAAATTGTACAGAACAGAGTGACTCCGTGGTCAACAGCTTGGGCACTGACAGACCAGAGGAAGGGGGCCATGCCTTATTCAGCCTGCTCCTCTTCTGAGGTGACAATAGAAACAACCTCCTATGTCCCTCTCACCCAAATACCGTCTGTGACTCTTTGGCTGGCATCTGGCTGACTTCCTTTTCTAAACCCCTTACATCTTCCCTTCTCGTTGTTCTCTCTCTTTGGTCTGGTAACTTTTCCCCCCTGCTAATTCCCCAACCTGGAAAGATGAAAGTTCTGAGATTTCTTGCTCTATCATTGCACAGTGGAATGATGAGGAAAGCTCTCATTGGAAGGATAGCACTCTACGTGAGTAAAATAACTCAAGATTGTCTCCTTCAGCCCCAGTAAGGCTGATTTAAACTCGGAGGTCATCATCGAAACTTAATTTAAATAAGGGCCAACACCTTGGTAAACATCATCACCATCATCATGACCAAAATGACCAAAAAATGTTTTCATTTTTTTAGGAGGTTTGCCTAAAGTGAAAATGTTTTTATTATTTTTATCGTGTGTGGATTTGTTTAGTCAGAGTAATCAATGGAGGTGTTAAAAAAAAGAATATCTGAAAATCAGGCAAGACCACGCCTATGGAAATAAATATGGATTGCCCAAAAGAGGAAATGGCTAAAAACTACAGTATTACGGATAATTTGTTTATCTCAAATGTAGATGCACACCCAATTTCAGTTAATCATTGGGTTACTGTAGGTGAGCGAAAACCACAGCTCCACCCATCCCCTTTGGTGCAGAAACTATGTTCTTATCTCCACTTGGTCCTGCCAACAGCCAGGTTGGATGCTGTCTATTGTAACAACATGGCAGAGCTCTTGCATCTGAAATAGCATTTAAGGTAATAAAAAAACTAACTACTGTGTCAATAGCTCTTGAAAGATGACCTATATCAATACAAATTCCATGTTATCTCTGGCATGAGCAAGTCAAAAACACAATTAGGATCTTCTTTTTCAAGGCATATGAACTTTGGGAATTTTCCTTTTGTTCCTGTAAAAGATATTGATTGCCCTTTTGGCCAGGTTATGTATGATCATTATATCAGAAGCTCAAAAAAGAAGCCATGCTTACATGACTGACAACCTCTTTGAAAGAAGTAGGTTGAAATCACACACTTTGAAAATGGGCTGAAGTAACCCAGACAGTGATTGGACTCTGAATTAGGCTACAGCTCCTCATATAATTGTTCTATTCATGCAAAGAATGAAAATGCTGTGTCCTTTTGCTTCTCTCTCTCTCTCTTCCTTTTAGTTTTATCACCTTTTCTCCTCCCTGTTCCTCTCTTCCGCCCCTAAATCTCTGCCTAGGCAGGTGCCCTACTTCAAAGTTTCAGAAAATAGGCTTGCATTGCAGTCTTCTAGAAAGTTCTTACAATGCCCACCATTAATTTCGGCCCTTTTCTCCCAAGGGAAATAAAGGATTTTTCCAAATCTAGCAAAATCCCGGAAAAGAAACCCTCGGAGCATTCATCTCTTTCAGGTCCTGCTCTTTCTTCCCAACACATGTAAATCTGACATCTTTGACAATATAATTTTCCTCGGAAAATGACTCAAGGAGCAGAGGAGTTCAACCTCAATCCCTCTTATGAAAGTATTCTTAAAATATTAAAACCCTGTGACTAGTCCACATTATACCGTGTGACTAACATGTGAAAGAAATCTCCTTGGAAATTAAACCAGTCCCTCTTGGGCTCCTTGCAACCATTTGGGAAGGGATGCCCTAGGTCAAAAGATGCATAGACATATCCTTGGTGCCATCTTCCCTCCTTTTTCTGTTGTCCTCCCAGCCGAGGTGGATGAGTTCATGTGTTAACACCCTGGCCATCCCCTCACATCCTTTCTCTTTGGTGCTCTGTGCACTTTTATCCTATTGCCTCCCCCATTCCCACCAAAATTTGACCTCCTGTGTCCTTTTCTCAAGATCACCACCACCCCACATTTAACAATGGTGAGTGCTCTTTGCTTGGCCTCAAAAGGGTAGATAATTATGCTAATAAGCCCACATATTGCTGGGTACCAATGCCTAGGGAATTTCCCTCCTGAGTAACACTGTGGTGTTTTAAAAGGGATCTCTTTGAGATGCCACAGAGGACCCCTAATGTTGAGACTATTAGACCTGGTGGTAGGCTGGACATGCCTGGGGTGTAGTGGGTAGGAAGAGGGTGTCTCAAGGCAAAGTAGTTTTGGAGCTCTACTCAGCTCACTCCCAAAGCATTAACATCACTCGTAGGGGAGATGCAAAGAAAGAGACAGGCTGGAGGACAGTTGAGCTGTGAAAGAAAAACAGAGTTCGGAGAAACTGACAGTGCAAACCTCCCCAGCTTCCTCTCCAACTTCACAGTGTGACTCTTCAACCCCTTCAGGTAGCTTATTTATTTAACACCTAGGAAGTGTCTAATGCTATTCCAGAAGCTTCTATTAGACCAAGTAATATGGCAAAGTCCCTGCCCTCAAAGAAAGAAGGCTGAAGAACATGGAAGGGCCAGGTAGAAATTGTGATGGCCAGAAAGAGGACAAGGAGTATTGCTATCATTACTGGGCTTTTTGCTTATTCATTATTATACAACTTCACAGCTGAAGCGCCCAGAAAAACAGAGCAAGCTGTTCAGAATTGTGGTGTGTCCCCACACTGCCTCACCATTGCATTCCTCTGCTTCAGTCCCAGCCACATCTCTCAGCCTCAAGAATCTTCTTCCTCGGTGAAGTAGGAGGGGGTTGGTAGCTGTGGCATCAGTAGGGGGAGTGGGCCAAACCACTACCATCCCCACACACACACACACACACCACTTATTGCAGGGTCTTCAGACAAAGAACAAAGATTGCTTTTACTAAGCATGAGGTCACCTTTCTTTACCCTGGACTGTCTGAATTCACAGGGTTTATTTGGGTTCTCTGGCTGAATTCACCCCAGAGTTGATCTCTGTAAGCAGGACCCAGGACCCAGCTGGGAGAGGTCCCTCCAGGTATCTCTCTCTGTCATACACACACACACACACACACACACACACACACACCCCGTAGCCTGTAATGCCTGGAGGCAGCAGTGTTGAGGGAAAAGCACATCAGCTTCAAAGTCAGACCAAACTAGGTTTGAACCCTGACCCTGCCATTTACTATTTGCGTGGCCCTGAAGACAGGTCTTAGCCCTCAGGAGCCTTCATTTCTTTATCTTTAAGATAGTGATGGTAATACCTACTTTACAAAGTTGTGGTGAGGTGTTAGGATAACATATGTAAAGCTTGGATAAATCGTGGCTATGGTAGCTCTAATGATGACTGCCCCTGCCCATTAAATGGTCTTTTAAGCTTATTCACAAATACACATCGGATCATAATGTTCACAGGCTTTAATGTGGTATTTGACAAATGTTTCACCGTCTTCCTAGAAAGCAGGGCCTGCTTCTTCACCCCTTTATATCACAAATACGTCGGCAGCCCTTCTGTGCGCTAGCTCCGGGTGGTGCAGGGAGTACAGTGGTCCACGAAGAGCTTGCCGTATAGTGATAGAGAGTTACACAAATCATTAATGACCAAGTTTGATAAGGGAAAGGGCAGGAAACCATGAAAGAGATTAGCAGGTGGGCCTAACTGAGATCGGGCGTGGGCAGGAAAACCTCTCTGACAAGTGACTTTGAGCTGAGACCTGAGGTGTGCATACAGAATTTAGCCAAGCAAGCTTCGGGGTTAAGCTTGGGGGCAGAACACAAGCAAAGGTCATGAAGTAGAGACGACCATGGGTTTGAAAGGAGGCTGCAGGCCTGGCCGGTGGGGAGGTAGGGGGAGCAGGGCAGGAGGTGGGGCTGATCGTGTACAGCCTCGTTGGCCGCGTCGGTGTTTTGGATGTCTGCTGTGTGCCGTGGGACGCGGGGAAAGGAGCCTGGGACGTGGCAAGATCCTGTGAGGGTTAGGCTCATCTGGCTGCTTTGTGGATGTGTTAGAAAGGGGCAGCCAGGGTTCAGAGACTAGTTTGGAGGCAGGAGATGATGGCAGCCTGGCTACCTGGGAGAAGAGGATTTTGCCATTTGCTCACGTCCAGTGTGGACCAGAGCCCCTTAGAAAATGTGCCTTCCTCACACTCCTGAGAGGTAAAGAACTTGGCGCTGTGTATAAAGTCAGCGTCGTGAAGGTCTTCCTCTTCACACCTCCTAGTGAGTCAGCAAAGCCGATGAGGAGGTGCAGGCTCTCAGTGCATTGTTCTGTGTCCTGCGGTCCAGCCAGCCTCCAGCTCTGTCCTTCCAAATCAGGTGAGCGGCATAAAGGCTTTTGTCCAAATAGCAGCTTACATTCCCAAACTGCCCTCTCCAAACCAGCAAATAGAACTACTCATACAGTCCAGTTGTGCCTTGGTATCTGCGGAGAATTGGTTCCAGGACCCCTGCGGATACCAAAATTTGTGGATGCTCAAGTCCATTATATAAAATGGCATAGTATTTGCATATACCTATGCACATTCCCCCATGTATTTTTAAATCGTCTCTAGGTTATTTATAATACCTAATACAATGTAAATGTTACATAAATAGCTGTTATGCTGTATTGTTTAGGGACTAATGTAAAAAAAAAAAAAGCCTGTACGTGTTCAGTACCAACGCAACCACAACAGGCCTAACTATATAATACATGTCAGCAATAGCATACCATTTTTTGCTCACATTTTTTATCTGTGGTTCGTTGAATTCCCAGATACGGCACCCACGGATATGGAGGGTCAACTGTATAGCTTTACTGAGTTAGACTTAAATTGAAGTAAAAGAAGAGGGAGCATGAGGCAAATTAATAAAAAGCCTGACTTGTCCATTTTTCAGAGGCAGTCTTATCCCTGTCAGGTAAATGTAATCACTCCAGACCACTCCCGGCCCCTGACCCATAGGACCTGGTAAAAGACCCCTCAGTTATGGAGGGACATGGAGCAGTTTATGAAGCCAAGGGAGAAAAGGTCTCATCGGTCATAGGAATGGGAGAACCTGGGCACCAAAACAGTGTTCACGAAGTAAGAAACGCCAGCAACAGAACCCGCGGGAGGAGGAGACGGAGAAGAATTCCGGAGTCAGAGGCCCGGGCAGGCACCTGGGTGACTTTGTGCTGTCCTGGGAAGGGCAACCAGAGGGCACTGCTGAAACAGAGAGACATGAAATGAAAAAGGTGATGCCTCTCTTGGGCTTTCCAAGTGGAGGCCTCTACTGAGTCCACTTTTACTGATCAAATAAAATTCATTGGTCATTAGCAACATCCTTCAGTTACAATTAAGGTGCTGAGATCCCCTCAAAGTTTTGCTGTATTTTATTTTTTTAATTTTTTTTTTTTTAGCTGAGACATCCTGCCACCTGTTGGCAGCTCAGCGGCAGCTCAGCTCCGGCAGGACTCAAAC
>NW_017731464.1:3362567-3365575 GCF_001890085.2 Hipposideros armiger | reverse complement strand
CAAAACCCTTTCAATATTACAGCATCTTTTGCAGTCCTCTCCAGTTCAGCCTTTTCTCATCATATAACAGCCTAAGTTTCATAATGAATAGCGCAGGGTAATATCAAGAGAACAGAAAGGGAAATTTGTGATGAGTACCTTTGGAATTATATCTTTCTCTCCTCTTGTGAGTTTATCTTACTCCTGGGGGCCCTTGGATTCTAGCGATGTGAAGGCCTAGCCCATCAGGCAATGAGTAGAACACAGATGTGGATCCTTACCAACATCTTTGGGAAAGGTGCCAAGTTCAGAGTCCAAATAAAAGAGAAACCCACAACAACTCCTATACTCAGTTCCACAAACCAGGAATGACCCTACTACGCAAAGAGATGAGTTGCCACTTATTTCAGTATTGTTCTATAACAAACCACTCTAAAACACAGTGGCTTAAAACAACAGTTTGCTACTTTCTCTCACTATTCTGTGGGTGACCTGGCTTGGCTGTGTAATTCTCACTTGGGCTCTCTCATGGTGTTGCAGTCAGGTAGAAGCTAGGGCTGGAGTCATTGGAAGGTTGACTAGGCTAGACATCCAAGATGTTTCTTCACTCATTCGTCCTGCACAGGGACTCTCCCTACAGTAAAGTAGCCTAAACTTCTTACATGGAGACTCAAGTCACCAAAAACAGGAAGCAGAAACTTCCAGGCCTCTTAATGTCAGGCTCAAGGCTAGACAACAGCACTTCCATCATATTCCACTATTCAAAACTATCACGAGCCAACCCAGATTCAAGAGAGTGGAGGAACAGACTCTTCTTCACCATGGGGGAGGGGCCCATGCATGTAGGAGGGAAGGANTTTTTTTTCCTCTTACAGATTCCTCCCAACTCTCACTAACTATCAGTGTAACAAACCATTTCTTCTCAGATCCTACTCAGCCCAGAACATACTCAGCCCAACCTGGGGAAAATTATCACAAATATTTAATCATACATCCTTAGTGAGATGTTTTCATACCGTGGAAATTAGGCATTTTGATACTGGGTCATGATCTCATTTCAGATCCAACTCCATATGGTGTCATAATTAGGAAGAGTATTGGTGCCCAGTGGAGGTCTGAAATGAATTTTGAGGCTGGATAATTTAAATGAATGCTTCTCACTCCTAAATGAATTACAGATTTTGAGTGCTACGAATTTTCCATTTCTTTGTCTGGCCAATCGCAAACATCAGCCGTGATCTTTCAGGGCTTTGACTACTGTCTTCCTTTGGCTTCGATTTGGGAGGCACTTGGGTAGGATCATGTCAGCCCTTACCTGAAAGCAGATGAGTCCAGGAAAATTTAGGAGGCTCTATAGAGCCAGCTGCTTAAATTTGGAGAGGGCAGCCAAGTGCATGGTCAAAATTTAAGAGACACCCCAAAGCCCAGTCTGTTCCCAGAAGATCACCATGATAGCCTGCGCCAGCACTCCAAATGCCCAGTATAAGGGCAACTCCTTTAGAATAAAACGTATCTTCAGGAAGTTCCCTTTAGGAGTTATATTATTTAGGTCAGAGGCTTAGCAAATCTAGCAAAATCTCAAAATAATAGACTTAAACCTGATAGAACTTCTTTTTTCTCACATGTAACGCTCTGGGGATAAGCCGTCCAGGGTCAGGATAGTGGCTCCTGGCTGTTGGGGCCCAGGCTTATTCTGTCTTGTTTCTCCACCATCCCTAGAGTGTGGCTGTCATCTGCTTAGTCCAAGAAAGGAAAGGGGGAGGGTGTGCTCCTTCCTTTTAAAGCACAACCTAGAATTTGTACACATCACTCCTGCTTCCATCCAACTGGTCAGAATATAGGTTACACACCACATCTTGATGCAAAGGAAGTCACACTAAGTCACGCCCACACTAGGTCAGGCCTTTCAGCATCTCTTACTCCCTCTTGAACCAACTTATGCAAGGGACGCTGGGAAATGCAGTCATTACTAGATGGTATTATGCCCAGTGAAACTTAAGGGTTACTGCTGAAAAATGGATGTGGAAGATAATTAGCCATCTCTGTTACAGTATATAGCTGTGTCCTTGGAAGGAAAGCACCTATTAAGGAATAAATAAATCTTCACAGTGGATCCAGCTCATGAATCACATTACATATTTGTCACATAGAAAGCATAGAGAAGGGCTGAAAGTGAGAGGCACACAGGACAAGCAAGTTTTGACTAGAAGGAGGTACAAGGAAATATGGGGCTCTTCTCCAGAAAAGACAGCTAGAAGGCATTAAAATTCTGAGGAAGGAAAAAATAGAGACACGGAAAGCTGGAAGAGACGAGAACTTGGAAGTATTAGGACCCAAAGCAAATTCTCAACTATATAATGTTACTGGTGGCCAGCTGTATTAAATAGCCATATTTCTTGTTTCCTTCTGCCCTAGATTTACTGCAATCTAAAAGCACGGGAATAGAGTCAGTGGAATTTTAATAGACATACACGATGTTAGAGGGGCAATAGATTGGGGGAGGGGGTTATCACTTTGTGAGGGGTGAAATGCATATAACTATTACATTGTTTTGTACACCTGTAAATAAATAAATAAATAGATAGGTAGATAGATAAAAATGAAAGCACACATTGCTTTAAAAAACACACTTAGCATTAAACAGAGCTGGATTTAAATCTCACCTCCATCAGCTACTTGCAGAGAGACCCTGGACAAATTATTTAGTCTTTCTGAACCAGTTTCTACCTTTTTGAATCAGGATAGTAATATCAACCAACAGTGCTGTTAGGAGGACAAAATGATACAGTGTATACAAAACAACGAGTACCAAGCCTGGATCCGTGTGTGGCAGATGTGATCAGCATGAAATGTTTCACCTCGTGACAAGCAACTGGTCCCTTAAATAGAGAGCTTAGCCATCATGACAGAGTCATGAGGTAAGAAAATGGTACATGTGTGAGGTGCTAAGAATCGAAAGGACACACACCCATTTAGGGTGCCACTGACTCGCAACGATATAGTAATCACAACAGCAAATTTTTTTTTTT
>NW_017731464.1:3353375-3357637 GCF_001890085.2 Hipposideros armiger | reverse complement strand
TGCTGCACTTTAGAATGGTGTCCAGGACAGAGTCACACTCAAAAACCACTTGTCAAAAGGATGAATGCACAAAGGACTTAACAAATGAAGAGAATCAGAGGACAGAAAGCACCATGAAGTCACCCAGTCCAGCCCTCCATCCATTCATTGCTCATGTGTCTCATTCATTGTTTGAGCACCACTTCAGCAGGATTACATCAGTTGCCTTCCATATGCCAATGAGCTTTTGTGGTCTACCTGAGAACCAACCCCCATTTACAAGAGTGACTTAAGCAAGAAATTATGCTCCTAATTCTAAACAGTAAAACAAACTGTGGAAACCCAGTCCATTTGTAACTTGAGAAATACCTACAGCCCTCCAAACAAGGCAATTAATGGGAGAACTAGCCCGGAGAGAAAAGGTATTTGTCGGAAGAAATTTGGCACACATATTACACTTTTTCCATCTCATTATTTTAGTATTCTTTCTGTGAAATCCAATTTCCTTAAGTGACCTCTGTTGATAGGAAACTATTTTGTTTAATCTGTGGGAGCCGGGGCATATTTTTAACCATCTCCGAAGGCCTGCTCCCTCTCCAGTGATCGTGCCTGATACCCAAACAGATGTTTTATAACACTCAGTACACATGAGCTCACCACTGGCAAGTCTTTTGCACACAATCAGCCCACAGTCCTTCTCACATCTACCCTGTCAGCCCACAAACCCAAATTCAGAACTCACAGGCAAGCTGGAGTCCTTACCATGGTAACAAAAGAGCCGAAGATGGAGAGTCCAGTTTTGAAATTCAATTTATTAATATTTATAAATCTAATGACCAGCTGGAAAACATGCAATACTAAGAGTCAGCCAAACCACGTCGCATAAAAAGACGTGCAAACTGGCTGCCCCAAAAGAATTCAGATTGAAGTACTCGAGTCAAGAGCTCCAAAGCCAACTCGAATTTTGATTGAATTATAGAAGATTAGGGCTGAAAGACCCTTGGATGCCATCTAGCTAGCGCAACAATTTTATTTGACAGATGAGGAAGCTGAGGCACACAGAGAGAAAGTGACTTACTCAAGGGTTCACAGAACTGGAAGCCTGCCTCCCAGGCCTGACCTACAGGGCAGACCACAGACTCACACCTCCAGTCTCCTGTCTCTGTTCGCCGTGGACCATTGGTGTCTGCAGTTCAAAATTGGGAAAAAGCCAGAACCTGGTCGACAAGATCTATCATCCCAACTACACCATGATTATTTCGGAATGTGTCACCTCCAGTTTAGGTAAAGGATTTTGGTGACGGACAATTTCCTTTGATAAATCAATCAAAAGTAACCCCCCAAAAAAGTATTTTTAAAGGTAAGGTGTTAACATTTCTAGTGTGGAAATCAAGGGGAACATATAAGATTCTTGCCACCCCTCACCCAAGACCCTAGAAGATATCCTAAGGGACCATGAGGGGATGACCAAGGACACCTCAAGTCATAGCCATGAGTTCATGGACCTTTGATCCTCTGAGAACCTAAACTTGCAGGGGAAATCTGAGCTTTCAACAAAGGCTCGCTCCACCTCAGAAACCCCTGGGCATATGAATAGTATTTGTAGGAAGAGAAGTCCCAGATGCTGCCTCAGAGATGCTCACCCGCCAGTTGGGGAGCAACGTGGATACTGAGAAGAGTACCAAGTGGCATAGTATATGTTTTCATTCAACAAATATTTGTGGCAGGCTTAGGATGGGCCAGCCTGAACATTCTGCAATAAAAGAACAAGACATTAATTAAAAGATATAAAGCAATACCAGATCACAAAGGGCTGCATATGCCATTGGAGGCATTTGGGTTGTATTCTAAAGATCATGAGTAGCCACTGAAAGATTTTGAGCTGGGCAGTGGATTAACCAGATTCATGTTGTGGAAAGGCATCTTGACAGCTACGTCAAGAGCTGATGGATTGTGACCAAGTGCTGCAATGTGTGATACAATCTACAAGTGCTTCAAGAAATTGTTGGTACTTTTAGTCTATCTTCAAGATAATACAGTGAAAAAGAGGAATGGACAAGCAGCTGTATAATCTTGGGCATGCTATTTAAATAAATCTAAGCCCTCAGTCTCCTTTCTGTACAATTAAAATAATAATACTTAGCTCATAGGGTTTTGATCATAAATAAAGAAGATGATGTGCTGGGACATTTCTAATAACCCTCCCAACGTCATTAGATTCAGTCAAATCAAAATGGCATTTCCCAGCCTAGGAGGAACACCCCTAGCACCCTGCCAAGCTACCACTTAGCAAGAGCCATTGCATTTTCTTCTTAGAATTGATCGAGAGCATTTTGTTGCTAATGTGTGAAAATAGCCGACATTCATTCTCTGTAAATGAGCAAGCTGAGGTAAACTGAGGTCAAAGGCAAACCTTGGATCTGAATTACACTGCAAAGAATTCAACTGGGTTACAAAGACCAGTGTAGAAACTGAGCTCTCCAATCGTCCTAGCAACATTTTAAGCAAACACTGGTGCAGATTTGCTGGCATCCATGACACTGAGAACATCTGGCCTTTCTATTATCCTCTCACAAGCAAAAAATGATGTCGTGTAAACTGATCTTTAGGCCAATTATATGGTCTAAGTGTTACAGTGTTTGTGTTGGCTCCTCCAGCTCCAGGTTTTAAGAACTTAATTTGTAGCCACACCCCACCCTGAAGCCCTAATTGCGTCTTACTGTAACTGACCCCAGGGATTTGTTTATGCAGCGTCTGTACCTTTTTTCAGGACGATAAGTACATATAAATGTATAGTCATTCAACTGGGTGTGCAGAACACTGTGGGGGGTCCTATAAGAATAAGTTACAGGAGTTACGTGGCAATGGGAGGATCAAGAGGATACACAAGAGGGTGGGCTCTGAGTGCTGCTCTGGTGACATGTCCAAAGCTACATTTTTTCCCCTGTATGTCAGTTTTATTATAGAAGCCAGGTGTGGCATGTAGAGGCTCTAGCCTGCAGCTCACTTAGAAGGCACTAAAGTAGGAGTCAGAAAACCTGATACTACCTCCGGCTCGCCTTTCTACAGCAGACAAGGTCATTACTGTGTCTGAGCGAGTTTCCCNATTTTAGTGTTAAGTAAATCTTATCTCAGTAGTAATTCTTAACAAACCCTGTGTCTCCACGTGTCTTTCTAAAGATATACAATTTTTATTTCTCCCCTTTCAGTTTTCTAGTTTCCTCTTGCTACCACATATTTCCTTCGTGCTTTCATCTTACCCTCAGTTTGGCATCCAGAGAAGTTATTAAGGAGAGTGCGCCAGCGTGTGTGTCAGCAAAATGAATCAAATAACTGAAAGAATTGACCTTGGCTCCTTTTCCTTGAACAGCACATAAAAGACAGCCTATTATATTTATAGACAAGGCAAGTTCAAGGTGGGGAAAAGGAAATCGAGTAGGATCTTGGTCTCACCACTCACAACACAGCCTTCTCTTTGCCCTCACCTCCAGCTTTGGGAAAGAGGAGAAAGCAAGGCAGGTGTCTCCGTGCCACCTGGTTCCTGTCATAGAATTGGGCCTGTGAATGAATACTCTTAAATGAACAGTCAGTGTATGGCGGCTTCATTTCAAACAATGGCCCAAAGCTGGAGTGTGGGGTTCAAAGAAAGAAAAGGATCAGGATGGCAGCAAGAAATGCATAAGAAACAGAGGCCAGTTTGTGCTCAGGAACTTGGATATTTTCCCATAGAAGATGGGGGAGGCACTGAAGCATTTAAGCAATAGTGAATGTGTGTCTATGTGCATGTGTATGTATATACTTATATATGTAAGTATATAAAATTATATCTATATAGGCATATATACATCTTATATATACCACTATATATACATATGCATACATACATGTATATGTATGTACATATTCATTTTTATTTATATATGTGTAGATACATACATATATATATATATATATATATATATATATATATATAAATTTTATATGGAAACAAAAATATCACTGGCAAAGAGAAAGGCTGAAGGCAGGAAGACCAGTCTACTTAGTGGCCCAAGTTACAGTAGATGAGCCACAGTGGGGGTGGGGAGAAGTGAATGGGTATGAAGGATTTTTAAAAGATAGAGTCAGAACTAACTATGGCAGAAGATGGCCACCCCCCAGTTCCTGCTTACATTCCCCTCTACTGAAGGGATCAACCCTAACTGACTGATTGCCTGTCAACTCAGTCATAATTCTGAACTCCCCCAAGAGAGAATCTGATTGACTTAGTTCAGGGTAGGTGCCTG
>NW_017731464.1:3349086-3350240 GCF_001890085.2 Hipposideros armiger | reverse complement strand
CTCGTAATGACTGTCAGTGGCAGGTGGCGTTGTTATCCCTACCCCATGTCACATAGTGGGGTGTCACACAGCTGAGGCCCTGCAGAGGCAGTGAGCCCCTCCCTTCTGGCTGCTTAAGGAGTGCTCTGGGCTGTTGCGTCAGCTCTAATGTACTAGGGTCTATAATGAACCATAGCCCAGTTCTCGGAAGCAGGAGACCATGGAGGCAGCCCTGGGATGTTACTTGCCTCTTTCTACGCCAGCCAACCCCGGCCCCCTGCAACTATAGCCAAGAGGCCATGACAGCAGCTGGAAGGGCTGACTGGAGACCTTTCTCCCCACCTGACTCCTACCCCTGAGCCTCTGGGTTCATGGGCCCCCTCTCTTGCTCCAACCCACCATCACTGACTCCTAGCGGGAGGGAGAGAGCAGTGGATAGCCAGCCTAAAGGAAACTTGAAGCCGCACAGGGACTAGACCCAGGCACCAGCAGCTCTTGCCCCAGGATTGCGATTTTCCTTTGTCTTTAAAGGCAATGAATCTGTCCATTCTCTTGGTCTGACTTAGCATGTCTAGGAACGAAGGGCAGAATATGTTATACAGTAAATCCCAACTCTGAGTTGTCTATTACAGGAATGTATCACAGATGGTAATCATTAGGGCTTTAACATCTTGAAGTAAAGAGCTTTATCCAGAATCATAAATAAACTGTAACCAAGGCTCAGATTTATAAAACTGTAAAGAGGGCTGCTTGGATAACTGGGAATGTACAGTACTGGGTTACAAAATCAACGTAAGGCATGAAAGCTTGCACTCGATCTGGGAGTTCTGGGCAATGCACTGAGAAGATGGTAACTTAGTTCTTCAGTTAGTGGACCCCCCAATCAAAACCTAACAAGGTTAGGCCCTGGTTTAATCTCATGAAATGCAAGCTCAAAGAAAATGGGGTTCTGTCATCTCAATGAGGCATTGTCGTTCCTAAACCAATAGTGGAGCAGCAAAGGACAAAACAAAGCCTCTTCCTTCCAGAAGTTTCTCATCTGGCCAGGGAGGCAAGGCATTTGCAGATCAAACAGTTGTATAGTATGCAGGTTCCAGTGTGTGGCATAGACTGTAGCCACACAACTTAGAGAGGGAAGCAAAGGTTAAGTGGAGGCTGGAGTCATCAGGGAAAGA
>NW_017731464.1:3323269-3348211 GCF_001890085.2 Hipposideros armiger | reverse complement strand
CTCCCACTCCTCCAATTCCATCCCCACCATCCACCCTGCCCCCTCCCCCTCAAGCTCCACCTCCCAACAGGGCCCCACCCCCCTCCCGGCCTCCTCCTCGACCTTCTGTCTAGAATCCAAAGTTCATGCTCTGGGCTCTCTCAGAAACTTTAGGGAGGAGGCTCCTCTGTGGTGTTAGAACAAGTCTTTCCAGTTAAAGGAGGCTTCTGCTTTGGAAATGAGTGGTGATAAAGCCCACTGAAATCCACACACTTTAAAAAATGGTTTGTAATGCCAAAACACCAACGATTGTGATCTGCAGAAAGAAATTGAAATTCTGAAATGCCTGAAAACAAATGATGAGGCAACTAACAGTCACAACCATAGCCAGCCAGCCATCACCTCTAGAAGGTTCCAGAGACAGTGAAACTGCTGAAGTGCTCTAAATGGGATTATGTCTCATGGAGACCAATAGGAAATCATTTCCCTGAGGGTGAAACGCAGAGTCGGGTAAGAAATAATATTGCTGAGTTTCTAAATGCTGCCTTCCCTCCTCCACTCCACTTCCATCACTTATCCCTGGACCCTTGGCCTAGGAACCAAGGAATCCTCTGTGCACCACCCAGGAAGGTGGAAACCCTTTGTCTACAACTTTGGGGAAAGCTTGGGGTACCCACTGTGGCAAGAAACTTAACATCAGACAGATGTCCAAAAGCGTGATTTCCTGGGACTTACAGGGGAGTAAAAGCATGCCACATTTTTTTTCCAAATTCTCCCAGTTACTAGGTGAGGAAGAGAAAGCAGGTGTTTACTGATGGAAAAAGGTATGTCGCCATGTTGCTGTGTAAGTGAAATCAGGTGTGTGCTTTGACAAGGGGAGTACTGACGGGAGCATCAGACAGTTTCTAAAACCCACAGGCCATCAGCAGCTTAGGGTGGCTGGCTTTGGCCCAACATAGTCCCCTAAATCAATAGACTACACATTGTAGAAGAACAACCTGTTAATGATTCATGTTAAATGTCAAGATTTGGCTTTGGTTTAAATCACTTGAGATATGGAGAAGTGATTGGTCCCATTTTCCAGAGACAAGCGTGAGTTGATCTTCCCAAAAAGGCACCACTAGCACCTACCACACAATTTCATTGATTTTATTTTTCTTCTTTGGTAAAGTTATGCACCAGAGACTTCTAGGTAGAGTTGAGAGACAATGGTCCTGACATAATAAAGAAACTATCCCCAGGTTCTTTGATTAACCCAAAAAAAAGCCATGTGTGTTGGTGCCAATATATTTCTCCTTGGCTTTTCAACATACTCACAAATTATTACCAGCTGTTGACCCAGAGCAACGACACCCAAAATGCTCTGCCTGAAATTCCCACCATGCCTAGGACCTACTACATTCCCCCAAGTTTTTCTAAATCTGTGGTTATCACTAAGCCCTATAAGCACTTTCTAAACATTGGGCCTCATCGCCCAGGGGTGAAAACAGGGCCATTGTTGAGAGCGTCCTGCATCAGCCTGTTCAACGTTACCGTTCCCTTACAGCTTTCCACGGGTGTTTAAATTCCTCTCCCAAACCCCTTAAGTCTTTTGAGGAACAAAGCAAAACATAAAATAAATATAAATTTAGTGCTTTGGGCTATGGTCTCCAAAGATCCTTCAAGAACCCACCAAGCCAGCCTCATTCTGTCACCTTACTTAGAATAGAGACGCAAGGACCTGGCATGCATTCTGTAAACACCAATTCTGCTAGCCATGGCAGACATTGCTAATCAATGGCAGCACTATTTCCCATGGAGCCCAATGATTTCTTCACAATCCTCAAATCACAACTCCACAGAGCCACCACCCAACAGCCAGAATTGAGACAGAGATGAGCCCTATGTGCCATCCCTATTTAGAAACCAAAAACAGAGAATGTGTGAGGAAATAGGGAAACCCTTGGGCGTAAAATGTATAGTCAGGGGAAAATAGATCTAGTCAGAGTGCCTAGACCACAGGTGCTAAATCTGCAATGCCAATGCCAGACTGACACTTCTGTAAGCAGTACCTCAGACCCAGCCCTTCTCCCAGCCTTCCACTTCCAGAGAATCTTTCAGCCTTCTCATAGAATAAAACCAGAGATAGTTTCCAGGACTTATGAAAACCACCCCCGTCCCCCACCCCCTACCCTGGCCAATACTGTCTATTTTTAGAACACTAGGCTTCTTTAGTATAGTCCCTCATGAAGTGGAGGCCAGAATGTCTCGGCCACCTGAAGTGACATTGCTGGACTCCAAAACACCCTTCCATAGAAGAATGGGTTTCCCAGGCTCACAGTGTAGAGACGTTGAGCCCATGGCAACTGTTTTGACTGCTGGCAGTACAAAACGGTCCTCCCCAACACCACTGCCGCAGGACGCACGCACTGCGGCCAAAAGAAAGTTCAAGCCACGATACTGACGTTGTTGTGCAAAAAGGTGGTGGGCATCGAGTGAGATTGCAACATTCCCGATCTCAACAGCACGTCAATCAGAAGCCCTGTGCAGTTTCCAAGATGTTGTTTTGGTGAACTTTTTGATGAAATAGGGAACTGCAAATATATGATGATTTTGAAGAAGATTAGCAGGATTTGTCCTTAAAACTGACTCATCGTGTCATCCCTAGTCATTGAAAATTACCGCTGAGAAGGAAAAACACCTATACTGTATGAACAAGGCCATATTTTAATAATAGGCTGTTACAGGCAGGAAAATTCTTTAACTGGCTTATAAAATCTATCGGTACTTGTATCATTCCCTGTAAAAGGCAGCAGACGTATGATTGTGATTAGGAAACTGCACAAAATTACTTTTTTCAATGCCCTTGTTATTGTCCTTGTGAAGTTTTTTTATAATAAAACCCAACTTTTTGTTGTATATATTTGTATTCCATGTGTTAGATGGAAGCATTTCCTATCCAGTGTGAATAAAAAGAACAGTTGTAGTAAATTATTATAAAGCCAGTGATATTTCATGGCAGGTTATTCTACCAAGCTGTGCTTGTTGGTTTTTCCCATGACTATTGCTTTTATAAATGTACAAATAGTTACTGAGATGACGAAACCCTTGTTTGCACAGCATTAATAAGAACGTTGAGGGGTCTCCACTGTTGACGACCAGCTGTCACACAGTTGCTGGCCTGGAGCTTGGCACATACTTCCATGAGACACAAGGTCTCTCCTTTACCAAGGTCAAGAGCAGAGCTAGTGGACAAATTAGTTAACAGCCTTGGATAGCTGGCCATGGGTAACCTCATTGTAAATATCACTAGAATGGGCAGAGATAATCTCAAAGTCTCATATACACTAAAGTCCAAACACTGCATCAGATGAGAGACAGCCATTAAAGAATTAGAAAAAATAATAATTACGAGATCATGAGCAACAGTTTCAGCTCAGTGTCAACACAATAAAAATAATTAATGCTGTGTAAAATGGGATGAATTAGTTTGCAAACTATATAGAGATATATGCAGTAAAAACCCTGTTAATGCACACCAAATGGGAATGGGGTGTTCTTGTCAATTGCCTTTCCTAGTTATCTGAGCTCTACTATATTATCACTTGGATAACCAATTTAAAAGAATTAGAATATGATTTTTTTAAATACACTTAACATGAAACTCTTCTTCTAATTCTTTCTTCTTTCTGTGATAATTCAGAAGACAGTTATAGATCTCCAGTGCCTCTGAGTCATTGTTATAAAAAAAAAAAACAGTTATCGCTGTACCATGCTATAGGAGACCAGGCTAAACCTGTACAATGACGAAACCTGGAAGTTGCTTTTTTAAAAAAAAATAATAATAAATTCCTAAAATCAATCCTTGTACTGGTTGTGTCTCTTTGTTATAAAAGATAAAGCATAGATTGTTCAAGTGCTTCACATCCTGGTCATAATAAAATGGCTGTCATTCTACAAAGGAAATTATATTTTCTCGAATTATTCTGTGCCCTCCATTAAACTCTTAACTGTCTTGATTACACTCATTTCTTCTTTCATTCAAAATATTTCTTTTATTTCTAGTAACAGTTTTAAATTTTAAAAAGTAATCCATGCTAAATGAAAAATAAAATGAAAAGTGAAAACAAAGAAGCACATGGAAGAAACGTAACATTTAGAAGAAACATGTCTAGCTGCCTGTAACAGAAATATGGCCACAATTGCTTTGACTCACAGAGCAAGGATTCGGGAGGTTTTCAGCAGCTCAAGAAACTGGGTGGTGTCATAGATAGTGCTGCACTAAATACCCTTCTATCCACATGCACTTCAAAATATGTTTTTTATTTCTACATTTCTGATACAAATGACTTTATTCTTCATAGCAGCTTCAATTCAGCTCCTCCACTTACAATTTTTGTAGGTAAAAGAGTATCTCTTACTAGTTCCTGAATTTGTTTCTTTACAAGCCCTCATTAAACCTTGAATTTACTTTAATTGGAATAAAAGCATCTGCAAACAGAAAACCATGACACAATTTCTTTCCAAGATTTCATTACTACTCAATTTTCATAGCATTTTGAGCACATAGACATTTTTAAGTTCACATTCTTAATTGCTGAATCGTTTTGAGATAACTGGCTAGCAATTTGGAAGGGAAAAAATGTTGGAGCCCTACCTCACTCCTTACACCAAAATTAATTTCAGCTGCATTTAATTTAAGTGTAACAAAACCAGGAAAGTACTAGAAGTAAAAAAAAAAAAAATGCTTACTAGATGGTATGAAGAATTTTAAACCCTGCATATTGCTTGCATTACCAACCAACTTGCTTATGAAATCACTTCAATTTCTCTAAGTAGTGCTCCAATGTATTAAATTGAATTAAGAAAGGAACCATTAGCAATAGGAATGAGATCATTGATCACGTGGTGACTGTGAACTTGAGGGGGAGATCCACAATTGTTCATCACAAAATCCAGTTTTCTGTCTTCAGATAAATATGTGTTTCTCTGGAGTCTCGCTTAGGTATATAACAATCATTATAACACTTCATCCATCTAAATACACTGTAAACATGGTCAGTGTTGCATACAATTATCAAACATTTGGTATAAGGCTACAGAGTTGGCATATGCAAAACAGATGGATTTTATTCTGATTACAGTTGTGTTGTGTTGTCTTGAACCATCGCACCCCAGCTGCAAAGTTATCAAACCTAAACAATTTAGAAGCCTTATAATTCCATTAGGTATAATCTTTGATTGCTTCCCTTTTTACTCAACATTCAAATGGTTACTTAGTTATATAATTTCTTCCTGCTCTAAAGTTGGGACAATTTTAAGTTTTAGAGTTAAAATTGTGCAACATCTCCTTTACAAAATTTTAAATATCATTTCACAATGTACTTATAAAGCAACAGCAGCAGTTAACAAAATGCCTGAGTCACTAAAGAGCTCAAAGCAAAACTCGGTTAGATGTTCTATTCAATTGTGCACACTCAGTCCTTTAGCTGGCTTCTTTCATTTTTTTTTTTTAAGTGTGTTTTTCCAGGACCCATCAGCTCCAAGTCAAGTAGTTGTTTCAATCTAGTTGTGGAGGGCGCAGCTCACTGGTCCATGTGGGGATAGAACTGTCAACCTTGTTTTTAGCTGGCTTCTTTAGTTGGGAGTTTCTTGTTAACATTAACCTGAATACAACTCATAAAAGACATTTTCTTTTGTGTAGTGAAATGGTTTGCATTCTTGCAAAACATTTTTAAAGTACAAAAAGTGTCGGGTATGAATGCCAAGGATCCAGAAAACATTCATTTTCTTCTTAAGGAGAAGTCATAAAACAGGAGAATTGTCAGCCTCCCATTACTGGCCCCTTTCAAAAATGTGCTCCCCAAGAAGTGGCCATGGGAGACTTACAGCCCTCTATCTTTACAGTTTTTTTGTGTTTTTTTTAAATACAAGCACTTTGACATTCCCCTCTCTTTGAGCCCCACCCCAACTTGGCAAGATACAGAGCACATATCTTTTTGTTTAGTTTTACTCTTAGACTTATTTACAGGACACCTATAGATTCTGTAAGAGGCTGGCTTAAAATTAATGATAATCTCCATTTCCAGCCAAGGTCTTGTGGAGATAGATATAGGTTCCATGCGAATCAAAGAGCGGTTCCTGGATGTGGTGATGCAGAAGCATTTGCATTCATCTGAAATTGCAGGAATGGGCTTCTCCCCAACTGGTGTGAATTCCAAGTAAGTGGGAAGCAGCCTCTGTCTCTGCAGAGGTGGCCCTGAGGGGGTGGGGGAGAGGTCAAAAGGCGGGCTTCTAAGGGTGGAAAGGAAGACAATGGGAGGTCTTCAGACAGGAAGGTGAGAGGAGCAATTCTAGGCAAGAGGGGTGGGAAAGAAAGAGAGATGGCAAACCAAGCTGCATAGGTTCTGGCATGCCAGGTTCGGCGCAGGTAAACTAGGGCTTGGGAGGTTAGGTCCGCAATGTGGCAAAAGACACCAGACATGATAATATAGTTGCTAGGGTGTAGAAAGAACCAAGGGACTATTTAACTTCTGCTGGCAATAACTGTACTGTTGAGCATAGTTTCACTGAGAACAGTACTGACAGCTGCTGGTGCTGAGCTGAGGGAAAGTCCAGACAGATCCTATTCAATTCCTCTTGTTCCAGATGATGGCAAAGCTGGTAGACCCCAAAGTATGTGCACTGTCCTGGAGCTAACAGGCTCTTTTATATGCTTAGTTTGGAGAAGAAAGATGTAAATTATTTTGAAAGAATTTATACTGGCTATAATTAAAGGAGATGGAAGAAGGTGAAGCAGAGTCGGAAAGGAAGAAGTGTTTCCTCTTTGGGATTGGCTGTGGGCAACAGTCCAGAAAGTTCATGCAAATGAGAGGTGGTGACAATGAGCTGTGGTCAGCTCCTCAGTTATGCTCTCTAGGTAATTGCAGAAATAGCCACCTAGAAGTTAATTCAAAGTTTCAACATACATTCAGAAAGGTAAGCAAGTTTGTTGGTTTTGACCCCCAGTTGTTCACGGATTAACCTGTCTTGTCTCTTCCTTCCATGCTCTGGCCTGCTATCATTTAATTTGGACATCTCAAAATTTTTTTCTTATCGGGAGTAATGAGAGTCCCAGTCATTTCTCCAAGAAGAAAACTTTTCTTTCCTGCTTCGAACAGTCATGTAAGTATTTGCTACAAACACTCCTTCCAAATGCTACATTCAACTGCCTTCTCCACACTGTGCAGAGCCGGGTGTGATGAGCACCTCTTGGTGCTCACACAGACACGGTATCAGTGCCTGTGTTTCCTGTGTTTCAGTGAGGCTGAGCAGACGTTCAGACTGGCTCACACCTGTATCTGCTCCAATGATGTAATCGCTGCTGTGAGGAATAGGACCTGGAGAACTGCAGGCAAATTAAATTGCACAGCCAACCTTTGTCAGACATTTCCATTTGCCCCATCAACGCTCCCCAAACAAATGCTCACTCTCGCCAGGCCCTGGCCACTGCACATGTTACTTGCTCAGACTGCTACTGGCTGAGACATCAAAATTCTGTTGGTTCTCACAGGATTTTGATGTTTAGATCAGCACTTTTACATATTTTTATTTTAAATATGCTTTTAGGAGATTCTTAAAGATCATCATCTTTATTTAATCTTGAACTATTAGTAAAAAGAAGAGATCCTGTTTAGCACTATATCCTAGACATAGTTTTCTTGCTTCTAATTAACAGTAACTGGTAATTGATTTTTTTCAATTTCCTTAGCAAATGAGGAATAGAAAAAAAAAGCTTTCTTAACCTGATAAAAGGTATCCATCAAGACACTTCACAGGGCTGGCCAAGTGGCTCATTGGTTAAGAGCTGGCTTGGGAGGCCAGCTTTGAGCAGCAGGGCCCCAGTTTGGATCCCACATGAGGGCCAGTGACACTGACCTCTATAGCTAAGATCGTGAACAACAGCTCAACCTGGAGCTGGGCTGCCGTGAGCTACCATGAGTGGCCAGCAGCCAGCGTGAGTGGCCGGCAGCCAGTGTGAGCTGCCAAGAGCCACCGTGAGCAGCTGTCCAGAGGCCGTCGACCGATCTGCCTCACGCGGGAAGAGCACAATGATAATACCAACATGGGCCAGTGAAGCGACATCCTCCACAACTAGAATGAAGAACAAAAGGACAGCAACTTGTCTGTTCCCCTTCCCCGATTCCCCAATAAAATCTTAAAAAAAAAAACTACACAAACATTATACCTAAAGTTAAAATAGTAGGTGTATTTCCTTTAAAATAAAAAACAAGAAAGAATTATATCCATCACTAACCAGTATTATCCAATTTTGGTCCTATCCAGGAGAATAACACAAACAAAATAAAAAAGCAACTACAAATATCAGGAAGAAAAAAATGGTCAGTATTTGCAGACAGTATAATTGACTACCTAAAAATTCCACAAGAATCAACTTAAAAATTATTAGAACTAATAAAAGAGGCCAGTGAGCTAGCCAGGTACATAATCCACACCATCAATGACCACCACCAGTCAGAAAACTGTCTATTCATAATAGAAAAATTAATTGTATATATTTATGTTTTTAAATTATATGTAAATTTTATATACAGGCACACCTCAGAGATCTTGCAGATTCAGTTCCAGACCACTGCAATAATGCGAGTATTGCAATAAAGTGAGTCATAATTTTTTTTTAAGATTTTATTGGGGAATTGGGGGAGGGGATCAGCATTGGGGAATCGGGGAAGGGGAACAGACAAGTTGCTATTATTTTTGTTCTTCAGTCTAGTTGTGGAGGACATTGCTTCACAGGCCCATGTTGGTATCATCATTGTGCTCTTCCTGGGTGAGGCAGATTGGTCGCCGGCCACTGGACGGCCTCTCACGGAGGTTCTTGGCAGCTCACACCGGCTGCTGACCACTCACGCTGGCTGCAGGCCACACGTGGTGGCCTACGGTAGCCCACTGCAGCAGGGGCTGCAGCCTACGCCATCACCGGCGATTCAAGGCATCCCAGCTCCAGGTTGAGCTGTTGTTCACCATCTTAGCTGTAAAGGGCAGTGTCACTGGCCCTCATGTGGGATCCGAACCAGGGCCCTGCTGCTCAGAGCTGGTATCTGTCCCAAGCCAGCTCTTAACCAATGCGTCACTCGACCAGCCCAGTCATAATATTTTTGCTGGTGCAGGATCTTGTTTTAAATTTGTAAAAAATGCAACATCTGTGAAGTACAATAAAATGAAATACAATAAAATGAAGTATGCCTGTAAATATATAACATATATATTAGAAATTACATATATATGAAATAAACCTAACAAAGAAATGTACAAAACTTCTACGGAGACAACTATAAAACGTTTATAAACTACCCTTAATAAATAGAGAGCTGTACTACATTCTTGAATGGGACTTATTATTGAAAAGATATCAGTTTTCTCAAAAATACATAATCTACAAATTCAAATCAATGCCAATAAAAAAACCTAGCAAGATTTTTCAGTAGTTTCAAATGCTAATTCTAAATTTTAATTAGAAAAGAAAAGGAATAAGTGTAGCCAGCATATGGTAACACAACAGAACAATTTTCAGAAATCGACCTATAAATACATGGAAATTTAGTTTGTGACAATGGTGGCATTTCCAAGAACTAATTCTTTAATAAAGGGCTATCTCACTGGGAAAAAATAAGGTGACATTTCTATCTCCACTATGTAAAAATAGACTCCAGGTGGATTACAGAGAATGCAATGAAGGTTTTGGTTTTTTTTGCTTCTGATTCATAGTGTCCGCTGGTGGCACTGTCCTATGCATGGAAAGTTCTTACAATCTCGCCAAACAGGTCTCAACTCCCAGGGAAAAGCAAGAAAAGGGTGGAGAGAAAAATGAAAAGGCAGGAAGAGTTGTCTTCTCTATAATCAAGGCAAAAATAAGATAGAAAAGAAGACGTTTCCTCTCACCCCTCACACTCTGGTACTGGAGTAGAACATACATTAGTGTAGTGTCTCCGGGAACAATTCCGCGCATGAGGTGCCTGTCACATAGTAGAGGTTCATCAACTTTAGCCGAGGGAACAAACATCAAGGAAGACTCTCAACATGTCCAAACGTTTAAGCAAATCAACAATAGAAATGGAAGCTGTGTCTGAGACAGTGTTTTCTTTCAGGAACCAGAGGTGATAAACAAGTTTTCATTTCCCCCATGGCCTTCGAGCAAATATTCCAAGTGTGGGCTCCCACTGGGTGGTGCTGAATGAAGTCCTATGAACATTTATTACTTTGTTAGCTGACTGGCCTACTTCTCAATGCATACACATCCTTCCACATTCTATGTCAGCTGAGGTCAAGTCCTTTTTGCAGTTGGCCTGGGAGGAAAAATAAGAACCAGCAGATGCCAGGAACTTAGGGTAGGAGCCAGAAGGAGACGAAGGCGCCAGCACTGGCAGTCACAAGAAGAATCAGCTCCAATTTGCCTGGTTTGTTTATCAAATGTCTTGTCACAGGACCAGACTCCCTGCCATTCTAAGAATGCAGAGGGCAAGACTCAGCAGTTGTGTCATGGTTTATTGAGGAAACAACAAGAACCCAGAACCAGGAGTCAAGCTGTTGTGATACCCATTAAGGCATCCGTAAACAAAGCAGCAGTTCATTTGCAGATTTATGTTCTGATATTTCACAACTGCCTGAAATAGCTCTGTTCAATCCATGATAAGGAGGCTTCCTTACCTCAGGTTGCAGAGTGTGTTGTCTGTTCAATTCAGTCTCAGTCACTGCTAATGCTGCTGCCTCCAGGTGATTACAGAAAGAGATGCTCACTTTTTCTTTTTTTTTCTTTTTTTAATTAATAGACTTTATTACTTTTTTTTACAACAGTTTTAGGTTTACGGAAAAATTGAGCAGATAGTGCAGAGACTTCCATACATCCCTTTTTTCCTGCACACAGATTTCCTTATTAACATCTTGCATTCGTGAAGCACATTGGTTACAATTAATAAATCAATACTAAAGTCCATAGTTTAGAGTTCACTCTGTGTTATACCATTCTATAGATTTTGACACATGCACATGTATCCACCATGCATCATACAGTATCATGCAGAATTGTTCCACCACCCTAACCCCGCCCCCACACATCACCTGTCCATTCGTCTTCCTCGCTCCCCTTAAGTCCCTGGAAACTTTGGCTATCATTACTATTTTCACTGTCTCTATAGTCTTGCCTTTTCCAGAATACAGTAAAGCTGGAATCATATAGTGTGTACCCTTTTCAGATTGGCTTCTTTCACTTTGCAATATGCATTTAAGGTTCTTCCATGTCTTTTTGTTTGTTTCTTTTTTTTTTTTTTTAAGCTGAGCCATCCTGCTACCTGTTGGCAGCTCAGCAGCTGCTCAGCTCGGGCTGGACTCGAACTGCTGTTGCTCAGAGCTCAAACTCTTGAGCGAGCTCTTAACCAACTGAGCCACTCGGCCGGCCCTTCTTTTTGTTTCTTGATCACTCATTTTTTATTGCTGAGTAATATTCCATTGTATGGATGTACCACAGCTTGTTTATCCATTCACCTATTGAGAGACACTGATGTTCACTTTCTGACTGGTTTGAAAGTGAGGAATTAGAGAGAAATCAGTGGGATAGTTTTATGTTTTCCATAAACTACTCTAAGGTTTGTGTGTGTGTGTGTGTGTGTGTGTGTGTGTGTGTGTGTGTGTGTGTGTGTTAATAAGATACAGGTCAGAAGTTGCCCATTATTCCACCACCAAGATAAAATCTCTTAAACATTTTAGTTTATTTCCTTTCAGTAATTTTTGTTTATATACATCCATTTTAAAATATTGAAATCATACTACAAATGCAATTTTCTATCTTGTGTTTCTCTACTTGCTATTATAAAAATGTGTAGTGGGTCGTATAATGCTCTGCCCAGATCCTCTCTTCAAGGCTGATAAATTACATACCTACCCCAGCTGCTAGGAATATCAGCTGCTTCCCACCAGCTTGGTGTTCCGCAGTTTAACTACTATCTGTCTAACGAAAACTTTGTTTTTATTGCTATAAATTCATTGGTCTTCCTGAACCTGAAGTATGCATGTATATTGCATCAATTCTGAAATTTTTTCAGTCATTATCTCTTCAAAAATTGTTTCTCCTCCATTCTCTCTTCTTTCCTTCTATAACTCCAATTAGACATATGTTAGACTTTTTCACCCAGTCCTCTATACCTCTTAATCTGTCTTTCGTATTTTCTACCTTTGTCTCTCTGTTATACATTCCAGATCATTTCTTCAGATCTAGTTTCCTGCTCATGGATTTATCACCTGTATCTTTTTAAGTCATCATTTGAGGGTCTTTATTTCAATGTTTATATTTGCCTTTTATTTTAAAAAATTCTATCTGGATGTTTTCAAATGTGACTATCTTTCATAATCATTGTACCTTAAATTTTTCATCACCACTTTTCTTTTTTTAAATATATTAAACATGCTTAACTTATATTTTGTATTCAATAACTCCCATATCTAAAATCCTTGCTGCCAGATTCTGTGGTTTGTTGTTCCTGATGTCTTTTGCTCACAGTGCCTTGTCTTCTTAAATGCTTTTTTATTTTGACTGAGCTCACATTCCTCAGAAGTTTATTCATAGCAAACTTTGAGGTTTGTGTTGTAACTTCATTTCTCCAAAAAGAATTTATGTTTGCTTCTTCCAAATATCTGAAATCATTAGCAACACAGAACTATTTTAAAATAAATTCTGACCTAAAGTTACTTAGAATTATGTAAATTTGGGTACAAACTTGAATCAATGCCAGCTTATTGTTAAGAATTCTCAAGAGAAAATTTTCCCCTTTAACCTAATATTGACAGCAAGCTTTCTTGCTATTTCTATCTGTAAGGCAGAGTATTTTTCTAGCTCATTCATGCATTGGCTATGTTGTCTTTTAGGAGTCCCACCTCCTTACCTGGGCTTTTGTCTCCTGTTCACTCTACCAACATGTGATCATCAAAATGAAAGCTGGTCCTTGAATAAATGACTGATTCCAGGGTTGGGACTCAAAAAACACAAGTTGAGACTGAAATATTTAGTTATATAAGAAAGTAAGAAATTGCTCAGAAAAATGTGGAAAGATGTCAAAGAACAAAGGAGCCAGAATGAAGGATTCCCATTGCCACATCTGGTAAAATTCAGCAACATCATAAATAGTGATAGTGATAGAATATAATCCATGGAAAGAAATAAGAATCCATCACTCCATACTGAGATAGATAGATAGATACATGATAATGATAGATAGATAGATGACAGATATATATAAATGATAGATGATGATGCTGAATGATAGTTAGATAGATGGATAGATATAGATAGGTAGATAGATGACAAATAGATGATAGATAGATAGATAGATATAGATTTAAAAAGAAAGAATCTTCCTTACAATAGAATGTTCACAAATGAATACCAACCACAGAAAGAATGATATAATTAGATAATCTCCATTTCGCAACCACAATAGTAATGATTATATTGAGCAAGAATGATAAGTAGATATTGAAACCAATGGGCCAAAGTATGATGAGAAACAGGATATTTACAAAGCCTCAAAATATCTCACTAGAGATACATATTAACTCCAAAAAGAAAAATAGTGACTTCATAATGGAGAAACTTAGCAGATACCACTTTCAGCAAGTAATCACACATGAAAAATTGATATCATGTGTTTCTGTTGCCACTGAGAAGATGCACTGAGAATAATACAACATGACTTCCATGATGTTTTTGCCAAAAGTGCATACGCTAAATCTAATCATAGGGGGAAATCAGACAAGCACAATTGAGAAATTTTCTATAAAATAGTTGACCTATGCTCTTCAGAAATGTCCAAATCATGGAAAGACAAAGAAAAACTATAGAACTGTTCTAGGTTAAAGGTGACTAATGAGACAAGAAAATAAATGCAGCCTGTGATCCTGGGATACTGGGTCAGGAGACTTTTATTGTGCTAATTGCTATAATTGAATGAGGTCTATAGATTAAATAATAGTATTATGTTCATGTTAACTATAATTTTGATAATTGCACTGTAGTTATATAAGAGAATATTTCTATTTGGGGATATATATATTCATATATATAAAGACATAGGTAATAGATATAAATATGAGCATATACAAATATAGGTGTAAACATAGACACAGAGAAGGGGAGGAGAGAATAAAGCAAAGGCGGTAAGTGTTAACCACATGAACATATGGGAATCTGGGTGAAGAATATACTGCAGGATTCTTTGTACAATTGTACTATTTGGAACATTTTTGTAAGTCTAAAATTATTTCAAAATAAAAAATTAAAGAAATGAAAGTTGGTTTGAACAGAGCCCAGAACCATGATTGAAATCAGGACCTGAACAGGTCCTGGTCTCCACTCTTGCCCATCTCCCAGAGTGGTGCTTTGCTGGAGTAGAGGAGGCTAAGGACAGCCTGGATTTAAAGGAGTCAGAGTCAATGGAAGTGGAGAATGATGCTGTAGACTGACTGAATTATGAGGCAAGGGACGATGACAGGACGTGCAGGCAGATGCACCAGCAACACTTGGCAGTCATCAACACCAACAAAATCACAAGGATGTGCTGACTACTAAGAACAGATGAACAGAAGCTCCTGAAGAAACAATACCTTATACAATAGTTTCTTTCCAAGCTATCCAGTTTTTTATATTAACTTCAGATTTAGGGAAAAGAAGAGCAAATAAATTAGTTGCAATTTAATGTGAACTCGTTTGATTTATTAAGACTCGTTGAAACTCTCTCAACACATATTGATCTAAACCCTCTAGAACTGTGCTGTCCAATACAGTGGTCATTAACTCTGTGAGGCTATTCTAATTTAAATTATTAAAAATTAAATACAATTTAAAATTCAGTTCCTTAGTTACACTAGCCATATTTAAAGTGATCAATAGCCACACATGGCTAATGGCTAATAGGTACAGCACTGCACATAGATATAGAACACTTCCATCATTGCAGAAAATTCCAAACATTGCAGAATTCTGCAGAAAACGTTATACGTCACTGTTGTAGAACTGAAGAGCTCTGTTCTAAAACTGAAGAGCTCATCATTGATGGAGATAGCCATAATTTTTAAAAATTTTATTATCTTTGATTCGTGGAAAATATCAGGCAAAACTTGAGAAATACCTTCAATAAAGCTCAACATTCTACTTCCTGTTGGATTCAATACCAGGAGAGTTTTCTGTGCCAAATGGAGACACTCATCAAGAAGAAATAGGAGTATAAAGAACCTGGATATTGTTGTAAACATTGCAAAGAAAATTCTGATACTCCCATGTCCTCTGACTTCTTGGTTGATCCACCTTCCCCCCACCACTCACCACACCACTTCACTGTGAAAAATATCATTCATGTTTCATTGGTTTGGCAAGAAAGGCTTGACCAAGACTAACTTCCAATAATAAATCATATAATATTATCCAACAAAGTCAGGAATTTGACCTAAGTATCCAAATTAGAAGCTAAGGAGTTAGAGCTCTGAGTTATCAGAACTGGAAGGGGATTGTAAGATACTTAACTTTCAGAGCCTATGATCCCTTCATGTCAGAGCTGACAAAGGCTGATGGCTCAATGCAAGCTAAAGTTAACATTGTCTGTGATCTCCATTGGATATCTTAAGTACACTCAAATGGAATTTAAAAACTGCAGTTTGATACCATTTATGCAATGCTTGAAAGCATATAAAATTATACCATAGATTATCTTTTAATATAGTATACATAATAAAAATATAAACACGTGCATGGTAGTAGTAATAAACACCAACTTCAAATAGTGGTTACCTCTAAAGAGAGAAGGAGGGGGGAAATATCGAGAAGAGAGACACAGGAAGCTTCAATTATGATGTTAATATTTTCTTTTAAAAATCTGACACAGGGATGGCTTAATGCTAGAGTCTCACAGAGCTATCAGCTATCACAGAAGGTATCAGATATGTTATTCTCAGAATGTTTCTGTTCATTTGAAATATTTCATAACAAAAGTCTACTAAAATAAATTCTACTTCTTCCACTTAGTATTTGTTTATTTGTTTGATCTATAGCTTCTTCTTTTTTTTTTTTTGGTTGCAAACAAGACTAATATAAAACCTACTAGATGGGCTGTTGTGAAAAGTTCAGGAGACACTAGAAACCCATCAACACACCTGCATGGAGTCTAAAAGGAGGCCTCAGGGGCCGGCTGAGTGGCTCAGTTGGTTAAGAGCTCGCTCAAGAGTTTGAGCTCTGAGCAACAGCGGTTCGAGTCCAGCCCGAGCTGAGCAGCCGTGAGCTGCCAACAGGTGGCAGGATGGCTCAGCTAAAAAAAAAAATAATAATAATAATAATAATAATAATAATAATAATAATAATAAAAGGAGGCCTCAGGAGTGACCAGGCATGGAACGTGTTGTGGTCTAAACCAGCCAAGTGGACATGGGGCATGCAGTCATGACTCCTTGCTCTAAAATAAGAACCAGAGATGGCCCGTTTTCCTCTGGACAGGGATGCATTGGAGGGATGAAGCTACGTCCTGATGCCCCAGTTAAAGCAGAAAGGTTTGGATTTGTAAGGCTTCCTGCTTCCTTCGGCCAAGCTTACCGCCTCCACATCTGTCATCAGGTCAGTGAAAGCCAAAGACGTAGATATAAATGTACACAGTGTTTATTGCACATCAGCACTTCAGGAACACAGCGTCAACCCTGAAGATCTGCAAGGCTGACCACCACCTGTAGCACCAGGCAGGCACCTGAGCAGGCTGGAGATGGAAAACAGCTGACAGAAGAGAAGCCAGTTTGAAATGGCACCTGCCCCTCCCTGATCCACTCTGTGTGGTGCCCTTGGTCACGCAACTCACGGTCAAGCGTCCTCTCTCCACCTCCAACACTTCTGACTGCTATCCTCCCTGCCACATTTCCCCCCAGTACCCTTAGGGGTCCTCATTTCTGGGAAAACGCTTTCTGTCACTGCTTCGCCATTGGCCTCCCTCTCCTGCCCTTCAGAGACCTGCTCTCCCCTGAGGCCACCTCCCCTATAGCCCTCGGCCCCACAAATCACAGGGCCGAGGCAGGCCTAGAATCTTCCTAACTCCTCCCATCACCCACACCCCTCTCTTTCCAAGGATGTCATCAAACAACTTCTAAGATGTGGTCCTCAGAAATTCTGATGCTTCCCAGAACTCTGACCTCAGTCTTTATACCATATAGTGTCTTCATATCCACTCCCATGATTTCAATTTTCCTTATGAGCCAGTGACTCCCAAATCCATACCTCCAACACAGATGTCTCCCCAGCATTCCAGAGCCACGTAGTTCTGGACACGACTACCTAGACGTTGTATAGTTGCCTCGATTGCACCATGTTCAACACTGACTCATTCTCTTTCGCTCCCCTCTCCCAAGCATACTCATCTTCTACTCCCAGATATAGCAAACCAGGCACCCATGCTCGGCCACTGAATCCTGACCCCCATTTTCTCCTAACTTCCACATCTAGTCAGTGACCAAGCTCCTTTGATCCTGCCTCTGAACAACTTTCAAAATCGCCTCCTCCCTTTGTAGCATCATTTCTCTTCTAAATCCATTATGCATTGCCTGATACATGGTGCAGTCATCCCCTGACTTGCTTTCTGGGCTCTCTGACTCTGGCCTAGCATGCTTCCAATGGTGGCTCCAGAGTTATGTCTCTAAAACACAGCACTGATCATGTCACTCCACTACCTTAAAGCCTGTTTGTAAAAACAAGCCCAAACGCCTTAGCACTTTGAGGATAGGGCATTTAGATTGTTTAAATGTATGTTCCCGGGGTTTAAACCATTTAAATCAACTTTTGTACTGCGTTTCTTTAGAAATTTATAACAAATTCTCTATTTCTGTGAACTGAAATTTTCAGGAAATACTCACCAAAGACCCTAGTAGTGCTTGCGGATGTGATACCTCTGGAAACATTCCCCCTTGTGGAGTGGCACTAAGCAGAACTTGCCGATGTACCAAGTTTCACTTCTTTTCTTGTGGCCAGCAAAAAAACATGGCACCTCCTAGCAGGATATTTTCTTTTACCCCGTTCACTTCCAACAATTTTCTCTAGCATATGTTTACATACGTCACCTGAAAGTCTCCCAGGGCGGTCCTCATGAAGCACACGAGGGGTTTGGGTTGATGTTCCTGGATGTGCTGCGTCTGTGTCCGTGTCTGAGTCTGTCTCCACCACATCTGGAGCCGCGTCTTTTGCCACTTTATCACAGATTTATCACACTAATTTATCATAGATCATTCACTCGGAGTGAGTTCACATTTCTATAAACATTCGTCAGCAGGGTCATTCAAAGAAGGCTCCATGTATTGCGTAGTTAAGTGTATAGTGCTTGGAAACCAAGCACGTGTTAAAAACGTAGCTGTGCGTGGTCCATCTTGCACAGCTGTAATGTATGGACGCAAATCTGCATCACCAGTCCACCACGTGTTAGGCAAACGTGTTTGATATTGCAAAGCCGCTCTAAGCGGAAAAGCACTCTTCCTCCTTCTCTTAGGTGGCAAAGTGTTTGCAATTGCTTTGAGGTTTGTATGTCTTGAGTGCATTCACTTGCAAACATTAGGCCTTGCAGTGCAAATTCAGGAACACCTGTTCGAGCAGACTGAAATGCTTTTGCCAACAGCTACACAGTTACTTACATTTCTTACAGTGCAGGGGTAGCCTCGCATCAAGTTTCCAGCAGACCTTTTTCTTGAATCATTCTGTTAGTTAGTGATGGGAACGGACAAGAAGTACCAGCATAAGGTCAAAGCCACCCCGCTTGATATGGCTGCACCAGGTCGCCAGACACGCAGACATTGACTTCAGTTGTTGCAGGCAGGGGCCACACCACTCCTGCTTTGTATCTTTTGAGAGAGCCCATTTTCTCAATGGGAGTCAAACAAGTGCCCTAATGCTAGCCACAATGTCTCTCTTCCCCAGTGTCAGCAAACCCGCTTGGAACGACAACTCATTCTTTTCCCATCTGCTCCAAAGGCAGACATGTGATGGGCATTGCAAACCCTCTTTAGACGAAAACACATCCCCCGCCTTCTCTTAGCAATACCCTTAATCATGTAAACCTTGAATAAAAAGCATGAGCTCTAGGATCAAGCTCCATCTCCCCCACTTATTATATTAACTTAGGGAACTTAAGGTCATGTGAGTCTGTGCCTCCGTTTTCCCATTTATAAATGTAGTTATTATATATATATATGAGACATGTTACCTGCCATTGTTAACTTCCTAGTCTCGCTTCTCATCTTTCCTCCACAAGCACCCAGGCTCCATCCAGGTATATGGAATTATTACACGTTCTCTGAAAGCACCAAGCTCTCCGTGCCGAGGAACATGCTCATCCCTCTACCCAGAATGCCTTCCTTCTCCCTTGTCAATCTGGAGAACCCTTATTTAAGTTTGAATATTACTTCCTCTGTGAAACGTTCCATGATTTTGCCTTCCTCTATTCTGGCACATCACGTGTAATATTGGGTCATTGGGAAAGTCATGACGTATTTTTCTGTTTTTCAATGCAAAAAGGCGTCATGACTTTCCCGACAACCCAATACATCTCTATCATAGCATTCACCATAAAATCTTATTCTTTTGTCTCTATCCAACTCCCACTCCAATTACCTGACAGGAAAAGACTATGACTGTTTCACCTTTGTTTCTCCAGCATTTAACACAAAACCACATATATGGTAGATGTTCATTCATTGCGTGAATGATTTAAAAGTGAGGAACCTAAGCCTCAGAAAGGTGAATTGTTTATCCCACTCCTCTCAATGCTTCTCCAATCTTCCACCTAACAGCAATGCCACAGCTAGAAGGGATGCATGGGCATAAAAATATATTGAACTATATCACTAGAATCCATATCTGTCATCGAACCCAAGATATTTCTATTACCTTATGAAAACCAACAGACTTTCTAATTCAAGATAACTAACTGGCAATTGTCACTCCCTTATAAGACCTCATTAAAATGACAGTAAATATATATAGAAGTCCAATACAGTAAAAAGAGCGGGAGTATCCGTCAATGGGCAATGGATTTCGATATGTTTCTGAAAGCCAGAAAACAGTACATAAGGAGCTAGCACAAGATACATTAACTTGGTGACCACAACTCTTCCCATTCTAGTGACTCCCTGAGACTCTGCCACACCCAACTCCTTGCTGCACGAGGCTTTATCAGCAGCTGAACCTTATGGGAGCCAGCAGGTGGCAGCAGGCCTTGGAGTGTCCTGGCTTTTTGCGAAGCTACCCCAAATCCAGTACTGGTGACAGCCATCCTTGGTTCACAGCATAGACTCTCCCACACGCCTCCAGGTCCAACACAGGCAGCAACCAACTGTGGATTGCTTTGAAGCTCCTACAAAGTAGTCTCTGGCCAGTCACAGAGCCCCTCCCAACAGGTCCCAGAACCAACATACCTGGAGGCTGGCTTTAGACCACAGCAAAGGACCACCCAATTAGCCCCACAAGTGGCACACATAAAGGGTGATCTCAATAGGCACCAGAGCTCACTAGGGCGAATCCTGCTTCATGTGATAAGAACCCTGCACAGCAGCTCATAAGCTGTGGATGGGGTCAGACCCTACAGCCAGTCAGCCTGATCGCCAATCCCACCCATTCATATGTCAATAGCAATCAAGGTTCAAATATAACAGAAAGGCACACACAATCCACACAAGGGACAGGCCTGGAGCACCCAGAGCAAGTGACCACTGTGCCACTGGGCCCCACAGGACACCTACTACATAAGGCCACCCTGCAAGGACTGGAGACATAGCAGATCTACCTAATACACAGAAATACACAGAGAGGCTGCCAAAATGAGGAAACGAAGAAATACACCCCAAATGAAAGAACAGGAGAAAACTCCAGAAAAAGAATTACATAAAATGGAGGCAAGCAACCTACCAGAGACAGAGTTCAAAACAATGGTTATGAGGATACTCAAGGAACTTAGAGAAAATGTCAACAAAGAGATAGCAAGCATGAAAAAGACATAGACACCATAAAAAAGAACCAGTTAGAAATGAAGAATGGGGGCCGGCCAAATGTCTCATTGGGTAAGATTTGGCTTGGGAGTGTGAGCTCTGAGCAGCAGGGCCGCCAGTTCAGATCCCACATGGGCCAGTGACCTGCGCCCTCTACAGCTAAGATGGTGAACAACAACTCGACCTGGAGCTGGGCTGCCATGAGTGGCCGGCAATGGTGTAGGCTGCAGTGGGGCTGCAGTGGGCTGCTGTAAGCTACCATGAATGGCCAGCAGCCAGTGTGAGCAGCTGGCAGCTGGGGTGAGCAGCCGCCCAATGGCCAGCAGCCAATCTGCCTCAGCTGGGAAGAGTGCAATGATCACAATACCAACATGGGCCAGTGAAGCAACGTCCTCCATAACTAGACTGAAGAAAAAAAGGACAGCAACTTCTATTCCCCTTTCCCGATTCCCCAACTCTGTTCTCTCCCCCAATTCCCCAATAAAATCTTTTAAACAAACAAACAAAAAATAAGTGAAGAATATAATAATTGAAATGAAGAATACACTAGAAGGAATCACCAACAAACTAGATGAGGCAGAGGATCGAATCAGCATTTTGGAAGACAAGGTAGCAGAAATCACCCAATCAGAAAAGGAGCAAGGAAAAAGACACTATCTATAATTGACAAAACAAGAAATAAAGAGGTGACCAAAATATTTAATGTTACAAAGATAGTTAATGATGGAACAAAAAATATTGCTATAACTATAGCAGGAGAGTAAAACTGAGTTCAATTTTCATCTATTATAGCAAGAAGCCATTAAATAATTACTAAATTTAATAAATCATGAAGAAGTGATAAAAGGATATAAAATAGAAATTCTGGTAAAATATGACAGATTAAATATATGCATTAGTCCCCACTACCTCCTGAAATTCCACTACAGATATGGAAAAGGAAATTTTAAGGCATAAACTCACACACACACACACACACACACACACAAGCACACACAATAAAGAAATTAAAATGTTCTAAGATTGATTATGGTGATGGATGCACAATTCTGTGAATATACTAAAGCCACTGAATTGCACACTTTAAATGGGTGAATTATATGGTATATGAATAACATCTCAATAAATTGGACATTAAAACAGGAGAATGGGAGATGAGAAAACCGCAACAAAATCTCACAAATCAGACAGCAGATGGACAAGTGATAAGTAACCTAGGGACCCCTCTCAAAATAAATTGTTTTCCAAAACCACAGTGGAGAAAGCCTCAAGCTCAATGAAATGACTTGCACTATAGGTGCTTCAATTTAGGAATCGGCCACCCCAGGTACCCCTGGAAGTGGCAGTCAGAGAGCGAAAAATATTGGAGGCTGGCAAATTAAGAATCAGTTAAACCCTTGGATGCCTTCCTCCATGCCACACAACTAAGCAACTCTCCATGGAGTTCTGGTTGTCATACTAATGTAAACACAGAATCCTGAGCTGACCAAAATATTAATCACACTAAATGGAAGAATGGGGAGAGGGAAGTGTGCATTTGCATGGTGGGGCCAAGGTAAGTGATGTGAAAAAAAGTTAAAGCCTCATCTTTTCTTAATGGAAAGTCAATAGTGAAGAAAAAGAAAGAAAGAAAGTCAATAATGAATACCTAAAACTCCATAATCAAGAAATAATAAGCAAACTAGTTAGAGATATGGAGGAAAATATCATACTAATTGAAAGTGGTTGCTTCCGGTAAGTGAGAAGGGGAGCAGGGGATAAAAGCTTCCCCTTTTTAGGGGGGTATTTGTTATCCTTCTCTTTTTATAATAACTTTATTAAGATATGATTTACTAACCTAAAGTTCTTCCCTTTGAAGTGTACAATTCATTGGGTTTTAGTATGTTTACCACGTTATGCAGCCATCACTACAATCTAATTTTAGATCATTTTCATTATCCCCAAAAGAAATTTGTACTGCTGTTTTAATAATAAGCTTTGTAGAACTATTTCACTCATTAAATCATAATAAAATAAAATAAAAATTAAATTTTTTTAAAAAGCAACAATTCAGGGTGGTTTCGTCTAGGAAGCAGGACTTGTAGTAAGTGGCAATGGCATGAGAGACCAGAACTTTTCATTGTCAGCCAGAATTTCTGTGACGTTGTCTGTTTTGTTTTGTTCTTGAATTTTAACTAAATTATTGATGTATTTGTCTTATGTTATCATTTTCTTTAAAAATTACAGTAGGGCCAGCTGAGAGGCTCAGTTGGTTAAGAGCTTAAGAGCGTGAGCTCTGAGCAACAGGGCTGCCAGTTCATTTCCCACATGGGCCAGCAACACTGCACCCAAGCTGAGCGCTGCTGAGCTGTCAACAGGTGGCAGGATGGCTCCCCTGGTGAGAGCACATGCTCCTAACAACAAGGTTGCCTGTTTGATGGTGGGCTACGCCCACTCGCAACTAAGACTGAACTTGGCACCTTGAGCTGAGCTGCTGCCCGGATGGCTCAGTGGACAGAGCATGCTCTCTTAACAACAAGGCTTCTGGTTCCACTCCCACATGGGATGGTGGCTATGCCCACCCACAACTAAGATTGAACACAGCACCTTGAGCTTAGAGTCCACAAGCTGCCAATGGGCAGCCAGATGGCAACTGGTGTCCTCCACAACTAAGACTGAAGAACAACAAATTGGCTGGTCCCCCTCCCCAATTCCCCAACAATGTTCTCCTCCCCCAATTCCCCAATTAAAAATAATAATTAAAAAAATAAAAGTTACAGTAATTCCTTCAGCATGAACTTAATGGAAAGTGAGAGAGGTTAAATTTGAGGTAGTCTTTGTAAAAGCCCATCAGAAGCCCTTTAAAAGTGAGAATTGTCATTCCAGCACCACAGCCAACTTGAGTAGGAAGTGATAGCACCAAGTGAGTGATCTGGGGACTGCGGTGGGCAGCCTAACACCTGCAGGAGACGTGGCCTCAAACTGCAAGATGGGGCTGCCCCTACAACAGAGATGCTCTTTAGAGTTCCCTGGGGCACATGGCCCGAGTGAGCCAGTGGTGTGGAGGAGGCAGAGGACCACGCCCCAGAACACATGAATGGTGCACAACCGCCATCAGAGACCAAGGCCAGGGCTTGTGTTGCGCAAAGGTGAGCATCCATGACCCAGGAGGAAAGAGAAACGTGGCATCTGTCATCTCAGCCACAACCTTATCTCCCCAAAGCGTATTTCCAGTCCTTTTGAGACTAGGTCCTTTTTAAGTTCTGCATTTTCCTTCACTTAAAAAAAAAATGACCCCAAGTTGGACAGATTTTTTTTTTAAAGGCTGAAAAACAGTGCTGGCCACATAAGTGATGTTCTCGCCTCTGCCGTAAGCTCTGTTTCTCATCTGGCTGTCAAAAGAAGCGGCCATTATCCTGCCAACTGTCTCAGGGAAGGAAAGAATGGAAAATGTGAGGAAATTTCCTTCCAAAATCCCAATGAATCCTTGCCTCAGCATAACTAATGAGAATTAGCTGCACAATGAACCACACTGGAAAAAGAAAAAAAAGAAAAACGGAGTCATAATTCCTCAGTGCTTGATGGCATCAAAATTTATAGCAAGAATTTCTCTTCCTGGAACCCAAAAATGTTGCCATGTGGCAGGAAGGGCTTCTCAAATGGAACTGAAGAAGTGAATCTCATGGGTGAAGACCCCTATTACAGGGCCTTGATGGAGGGAGAGGACTAGTCATGCTGGAAACTATGAGGAATTTGAAGATTTAGACTTGACACTAGAGGTGGTAAACTGTTCTCAACCTCCAAACTATGACCAAAGCTGCCCAGTCATGACTGTCTCTCACTTGTCCCTAAGTATAAACCCCACTCCCTATCACCAGGCTGTTAGAATTTCAGACTTTGAGAACCCACTAGGGCTACAATATATATATATATATATATATATATATATATATATATATA
>NW_017731464.1:3296129-3323204 GCF_001890085.2 Hipposideros armiger | reverse complement strand
AAAATTTTATTGGGGAACTGTGTGTTTTTCCAGGACCCAGAAACTCCAAGTCAAGTAGTTGTCTTAAATCTAGTTGTGGAGGGCGCAGCTCCGTGGCCCATGTGGGAATCAAACCATCAACCTTGGTGTTATGAGCCTGCACTCTAACCACCTTAGCTAACCAGCCGCCCTTTTTTTTTTTTAATAAATTTTATTGGGGAACTGTGTGTTTTTCTAGGACCCATCAGCTCCAAGTCAAGTCGTTGTTTTCAATCTAGTTGTGGCAGGCACAACTCACTGGCCCATGTGGGAATCAAACCGGCCACCTTGCTCTCATGAGCACTGTGCTCTAACCAACTGAGCCAACTGGCTGTCCTGAATTCTTTTTTTAACCAGGACACCAGAGTAAGAACCTTGTTATAAGAATGGGACATAGGACAACTAAATAAGAAACCTTACTAGAAGGGAAGCCCTGGTAAGATGTGAGACCCTGAATTGGACAATACTAAATAGAACAAATAGCAAAAAGAAAAATGGAGCATAAGTGATATAATGCAATAAATAAGTGATAGAAAAAAATAAGAGGACAGTAAAATGATGCAATGATCTAGCCTGTTTTTTCAGAATTTCATTTCAATCATTAACAGCCATTTTATCTTAAATATGTTGCTTGAAAATAAGAAAATTTATATATGATGCAAATATGCAACTGAAGTACTAAGAAGAATTTTCAGAACATTCTTGTACATAATGTAACCAGGTGAGCCTCTTCTCCTAAATGGAACCTTAAAATATGAATTTCTCTCTTCTGTTCCCTTTAGATAATAAAGAAATGCAGTGCAGAACTTTTGGGATCCGTATATCTGGGTTAAAGTCCTGGCTCTGCCATTCATTGGCTATCTGACCTTCGAAAAGTCACTTCACCTCTGAGTCAGTTTCTCCAGCTGACTTATGGTAGTAGTAACAAGAGTTAACGCTTTATTGATCATTTTCTATGTACCAATGTTCTACGCTCTACATGTATCAACTTTTTTTCATCTTCATGACAAATTTTCATATATAATGTTGTAAGTTGAATTTGTCCCCCCAAAATTCATATGTTGGAGTAGTCCTACCCTCGGTTTCTCAGAATATGACCTTATTTGGAAATAGGGTCATTGTGAATGTAATTAGTTAAAATGAAGTCATGCTGGAGTAGGATCGATACCTAATCCAACATAGCTGATGTCCTTATAAAATGGGAAATGTGAACACAGAGACATGCTCACAGGGAGAATGCCATGTAAAGATTGGCATTATGCTGCCACAAGGCAAGGAACTACCAGAAGCTAGGAGAGAGGTCTGGAACAGGTCCTTCCGTAGTACCTTTGGAAGACCATGGCCCTGCTAACACCTTGATCTCAGACTTCTAGCCGACAGAATTGTGAAACAAAAATTTCTGTTTAAGCCACTCAGTTTGTGATGCTTTGTTATGCAATACTAACAAACTAATAAATATATACTGTTATTATGTTTCCATTTTACAGATAATAAAACCAAAACACAAGATCTGAAGGTTGCATAGTAAGTAGCTGAGCTGGGATTTGAACCCAATCAAAACCTTTACCTTAACCTCTGTACTATCATAGTAGTAGTAGTTAAGTTCCAAGGATTGTCATAAGGACCAAGTGAGATCATTCATGTAAAACATTTAGCTCTGTGACTAGCACATATTAAGTACTCAATGAACTTAGCTATCGTTGTATATTATGATTGCTTTATGTTCAGGATTATACATTTAATACTCATCATGAACTCTTCACTTTAGATACCTTTATCCCCATGTTATAGATAAAGACAATAAGACAGAATTGATTACTTGACTGCAATTTCAAAACCAGTTCTATTTTGCTCCAAAACCCATACTAAACCATCTCTATTTTCTAATTATCAATCTCCATTTAACTCTATTCCAGAAAGGAATTTCAATAAGCCTTTGTTGGAAAAATTCTAACCAAGCTCACTGATTAATCGTGGTAATTCTTTTGGAGAATTATGATGAGACAGGTCAAGATGGCTCTCCACCCTTAAGATGAAATGGGTCTGGCAGGCCATGAAGCTGTTTGAGTCTCTGCAGACCTAAGTAATAGTTTACATGGATTAGGAGAGAACCAGAGCTGGCCAGAAAACCCTACCAGAAGATATAAACTAAAACCCATTATGCCACTAAAAATAAACTGCCAGGATTGAGTAAGAAATAAATCTTTCCATTACAGGGCTTGATGAAAAAGTCCTTAAATAATACCCAAAGGGCACAAACAATAAAGGAAAAGATTAATAAATTTCACTCAATTCGAATTTTAAAAATTAATAAGCAAAGTAAACAGTATCAAAGAGAAAAGCCTACAAGATGCATTAGCAATGAGTATCCCCAGAAAACATTTTTAAAACTTCTAAAAATAAGTGAGACGGGATGGGTGGTGGGGTGAAGAGAGAGAGAGAGAAAGAGAGAGAGAGACAGAGACAGAGAGACAGAGAGACAGAGAGACAGAGAGAGAGAGAGAGACAGCCTATCGGGAAAAACTGGGCCCAAACTCTGAGGTCTCTGCCAGAACTATAAGATACAGGAAGGTTTGCATTTCACATTCTGTTACCCAACAAATGTGTAGCATTAACCAAGTGGTGAGAGTGCCTACCCTTCAACCCAGCTACAGAAGCTCCTAAGTATGCTCCAGAGACATGAGCTGGAATGTTCTCTGCAATTTTCACTATTTGTAATAGTGAAAAATGAAAATAACCCAGATGGATAAAAAATGGTAGCATATTCATAAAAATGAACTAGTGGTATCAATGTGGTTAAATCTCATAACACATAATATTGAGTGATAAAAACAAGTTGTAGGAAGATACATTATGCCACCATTTCTATTATATAATGTTTATAAACATGTAAAATAAGTCTATGTATTGTTTAGAGCTAGAAAGTATATACAATAAATCTATGAACATATTCAGAGGCTTGGTAAATACCAACCTCAGAGCTAGAGACAGAGGTGAGTAATGGGAAGCAGAGGAGAATACAGGAAATTTCAAATGCATTTTTTTATTTCGTAAGCTAGATGATGTATATATGAATGGCCATTAAATTATTCTCTAAACATTTAGTAAGTCTGATATATTTCATTAAAAAGTAATGTGAGGGCCGGCCAAGTGGCGCGTTGGTTCAGAGTTGGCTTGGGACACCAGCTCTGAGCAGCAGGGCCCCAGTTCGGATCCCACATAAGGGCCAGTGATGCTGCGCCCTCTACAGCTAAGATGGTGAACAGCAGCTCCACCCAGAGCTGGGCTGCCGTGAGTCGCCGGCAATGGCATGGGCTGCAGTGGGACTGCAGTGGGCTGCCATAAAGTTATCGTGATTAGCCGGCAGCCTGCGTGAGCTGCCGTGAGCCACCGTGAGCTGTCATGTGTGGCTGTCCAATGGCCAGCGACCCATCTGCCTCTGCCGGGAAGAGCACAATGATCACAATACCAACATGGGCTAGTGAAGCAACGTCCTCCACAACTAGACTGAAGAACAAAAGGACAGCAACTTGTCTATTCCCCTTCCCCAACTCCCCAATAATAAAAAATATCTTAAAAAATAATAATAATAATAATAATAATAATGTGAATTTTTTCTAGTATGAATCCTAGAGGATTAAATCATCAAGATGGCCAAATAAGAAGTCCCTTGCTTGCATCTCTCTCTCAACAATAATTTGACATCCATCCACAGACAAAAGTGCTTTTGTGGGACATGTGGGATCTAGCATCATATGCCAAGGGACCCAAGAGGTGTCTCATCCACCTGTGTGTTAGATAGACATACAGACCTCAGTCCTGTCTGTGGGCCCTACGGTGACCTGGGAACCTGCCCTAGCCTCTCTTGGCCATGGTCCAGGAACCCCTAGAGAATACTGTCTTAGATAATTACCCATAAATGAGAGAGCTCTTGTGGAAGACCAGGAGTCCCATGGAGAAGTTCCAACACACTATTAAATAAAAGAAATACATGAGTTTGGACACATTGGAAAGATCAGTCAGTCAGTAAAGTGTGGAGGAGGTGACTGCTACTTCAAATGTGAAGAAAGCAACACAACACTTCAAAGAACATGAAAAATAAAGGAAATTTGACACCACCAAAAGATCACAATAATCTTCCAGTAACCAACCTCAAAGACATGGAAATCTGCAATTTACCCAATAAAGATGTTTAAATACTGTTCTAAGAAAGCTCAAAGACACTGAATAAAACATAGAAATAAAATTCAAAAAAATCAGGCAAACAATATGTAAAATGTGAAGTTTAACAAAGAGAAATCATAAAAAGACAACAAAACAAATTCTGGAGCTGAAGAACACAATAAAGTAAGGGACAAATGCAATAGAGGTCATCAACATTGGAATGGATCAAGCAGAAGAAAATATCTGTGAATTGGAAGACAGGAACTTTTAAATGACCCAGATGAGAACAAAGAAAAAGAATAGAAAAGACTGGGAAAATCCCATGTGATCTATGGGCCACCATCAAAAGTAACCATCTAAATTACTGGAGTCCCAGAAGGAGAAGAGAGGGAGAAAGAAGGTAGTGGCAAAATTATTTTTAAAAATAATGACTCAGAAATTTCCAAATCTGGAGAGAGATTTGGACATACAAGCTCATGAAGCTAGTAGGTCCCCAAACAAACTCAATGAAAAAATATATTGTCCAAGACCCATTATAATAAAACTGTGAAAAGTCAAGGACAGAAATAATCTTAATAACAGCAAGAGAAAATGAGCTTGTAACTTACAAAGGACCCCCATAAACTATCAGCATACTTCTCAGCAGAAACTCAAACGTGGGGCAATATATTCAAAGTGCTGAAAGAAAAACAAAACATCAAGAATACTATCTGGCAAAACTATCTTTCAGAAATGAAAGAGAGATAAGGACTTTCCCAGAAAAACAAAAGCTGAGAGAGTTCATCACCATTCGACCTGCCTTGAAGAAATGCAAAGGAGTTCTTCAAGCTGAAGTGAAAGGACAGAACATATGATAGGTCACAAAACAAGTCTTTGCAAATTTATGAAGATTGAAATTATTTAAATTATGGTATGTGGATGGAAAAGTCTGATCACAACAGTGTGAAACTAGAAATTAATAACTGGAGAAGAAGTGGAAAATTTGCAAATATGTGAAATTAAACAACATATTCCTGAACAACCAATGGATCAAAGAAGGAATAAAAAGGGAAATCAAAACATATCTTGAAACAAATAGAAACACAGCATACAAAACTTATAAGATGCAACAAAAGTAGCTCCAAGAGAAAGCTTTATAGTGATAAACAACCTATATAAAGAAAAAAAGAAAGATTTCAAATAAACAATTTAACTTTAAACCTGAAGGAACTAGAAAAAAAGACTAAGCCCAAAGTTAGTAGAAGGAAGGAAATAACAAAGATCAGAGCAGAAATAAATGAAAAAGGAACCAGAAAAACAATATAAAAGATCAGTGGAAATAAGAGCTAGTGTTTTGAAAAGATAAACAAAATTGACAAACCTTTAGATACACTAAGAAAAAAAGAGATAAGTGAAATAAAATTAGAAATGAAAGAGGAGACATTACAACTGATACCACAGAAATACAAAGGGTCATAAGAAACTATTATAAACAATTATACACCAACAAATGGAACAATCTAGAAGAAACAGATAAATTCATAGAAATATGCAATCTACCAAACCTGAATCATGAAAAACTAGAAAATATGAATAGACCAATAATGACCAAGGAGACTGAATTAGTAATCAAAAATTTCCCAACAAAGAAAAGCCCAGGCCCACACGGTTTCCCTGTGAATTCTATGGAACATTTAAAGAAAAATTAATGCCAATTTTCCTCCAATTTTTCCAAAAAATTTAAGAGGAGGAAATACTCCAAAATTCATTTTACAAGGTCAGTATTACCCTGAAATCAAAGCTAGAAAAGGACACTACTAGAAAAGAAAACTACAGGACATTAGCCTTGGTGAATATAGATGGAACAATTCTTAACAAAATACTAGAAAACTGAACCCAACAGTATATTAAAAAGATTAAACACCATGATCAAGTGGGGTTTAACTCTGGGATATAAGGATGTTTCAACACATACAAATCAATAAATGTGATTTGTCTCATAAAAAGAATGAAGGATAAAAAGCATATGATCATATCAATATATGTAGAAAAAGCATTTGTCAAAATATAACCTACTTTCATGATAAAAACTCTCAACAAATTGGGTATAGAAAGAATATATCTCAACATAATGAAGGCCACCATATATGAAAAGTCCACAGCCTACATTATACTCAACAGTAAAAGGTAGAAAGCTTTTCCTCTAAGATCAGGAATAAGACAAGGGTGCCCACTCTCACCACTTGCATTCAATATAGAACTAGAAATCTTAGCCAGAGCAATTAGTTAGCAAAAAGAAATAAGTCATCCAAATCAGAAAGGAAGAAGTTAAATTGTCTCTGCAAATGATATGACCTTACGTATAGAAAACACTAAAATCTCCACCAAAAAAACTGTTAAAACTAATCAACAAATTCAGGAAAGTCACATACAACAAAATCAACATACAGAAGTCAAATGTATTTCTATATGTTAACAATGAAATATCTGAAAAAAAATCCCATTCACAATAGCATCAACAACCATAAAATACTGAGGATAAATTTAACCAAAAATATGAAAGATCTGTAAAATGAAAACTATAAGACTTTGATGAAAGAAATTGAAGAAGACACAAATACATGGAAAAATATTCTGTTTATGAATCAGAAGAACTAATATTGTTAAAATGTCCACACTACCAAAAGCAATCCATAGATTCAATGCCATCACCATCAAAATTCCAATGGCATTTTTTATAGAAATAAATAAAATAATCCTCAAATTTGCATAGAACCAAAAATGACCCTGAATAACAAAAGCAATTTTGAGAAAAACAAAGCTGGAGGTATCACATCACATTTTCTTATTTCAAACTATATTACAAAGCTATAGCAATCAAAACTGTATGGTACTGGCATAAAAATAGACATATAGACCAATGAAATAGAATCAAGACCCCAGAAATAAACCTTCACATATACAGTCAACTAATATGACAAGGGAGCCAAACATACTCAATTGAGAAAGGTTAGTCCTTCAATAAATAGTGCTGTGAAAACTGAATAATCATATGCAAAAAAGTGAAATATGACCCCTATCTTATACCACTCACAAAAATTAACTCAAGATGGATTAAATGCTTAAAAATACCTGAAACCATAAAACTTCTAGAAGAAAACATAGAGAAAGCTCCTCGATATTGGTCTTAGCAATAATATTTTTAATATGACACCAACATGGTAACAAAAGCAAAAATAAATAAGTGAAACTACATTGAACTAAAGAGCTTCTGCACAGAAAAACAATCAACAAGATAAAAAAGCAACCTACAGAATGTAAGAAAATATTTGCAAGGCATATATTTAATAAGGAAGTAATATCCAAAATATATAAGGAACTCATAGCAAAAAGCAAACAATCCAATTTAAAAATGGGCAGGGGAACTGAATAGGTATTTATTCAAAGAAGACATACACGCAAATGGCCAACAGGCACATATTATACATGAAAAGATGCTCAAAATCACTAACCATCAGGGAAATGCAAATCAAAACCATAATAAGATATAACATCACACCTGTTAAAATGGCTGTTATCAAAAAGACAAAAGATAACATGTGTTGGTGAGGAGGTGGAGTAAAGGGAGCCCTTATGCTCTGTTGGCAGAAATATAAATTGGTACAGCCTATGAAAAACAATATGGAATTTCCTCAAAAAATGAAAAAATAGAACTACCAAATGATCCAACAATCCCACCTCTCAATATGTACCTAAAGGAAATAAAGTCAGAATCTTGAAGAGATATCTTCACTCCTATGTTCATCGCAGCATTATTCACAACAGCCAAGACATGGAAACAACCTAAATGTCCATCTACAAATGAATTGGACAAAGATGTGGTACAAAATAAACACCAAATATTATTCAAGGAAGTAGAAAGTCCTGCCATTTGCAACAACTTGGATGGAACTTGAGGGCATTACGCTAAGTGAAATAAGTCAAACAGAGAAAGACAAATTCTGTGTGATATCACTTATATGTGGAATCTACAAAAGCTGAACTCATAGGAACAGAGAGTAGAATGGTGGTTGCCAGGGACTGGAGTTTGGGGGAAATAGGGAGATGTCAGTCAAAGGGTACAGACATCTAGTTATAAGATTAAAAATTCTGGGGATCTACTGTATAGCATGATAACTATAGTTAATACTGTATCATATACTTGAAAGTTGCCGAGAGAGTAGATCCTAAATGTTCTCACACACACACACACAAAATGGTAATTATGTGAGGTGATGGAGATGTTAACTACTCTTACTGTGGTAAACATTTACAATATATGAGTGTATCAAATCATCACATTTGACACCTTAAACTTACACAATGTTATATGTCAATTATATTTCAATAATGCTGGCTGGGGGGAGCGGGGGGAGAATTCCAGGGCCAGAGTTCCAGTGGGATCCTGGGAAAAGCATGTTAAGTAAACAGCAAGCAGTAACTTTTTCGGGTAGCAGGGCTATAGGTCCTGCCCAGTACAGGGAGCTGAAGAAGGTGATGAAAAGTGTTAAGGCCCAAATGGCTCGTGATCTAATGGAGAAGAATAAAACCTGGCCAGCAGTGAAGCAACAGCAGTGAAGCCACATCAACACATGACAGTTGTCTGCCTGGACTACTAGCTCACTGGCAGAGAGCTTCCTGAGATTTATGGCCACAGAAAAATGAACACAACTTTTTCCTTTGTTGCATGCCTCTCGCCGCCATCTGAGCCTCTCTTCCCTCTCCACCCACATTCCCATACCTCTTATTGTTGGTTAAATGTTATTGAAGTTGTTTTTTTGTTGTTGTTTGTTCTTGTAAAACATTTCAAACATATAGATAATACTATACTGAACACCCATGCCTACCCTAGACTTAACAGGTAATAACACCATTTGCATTTTTGTGTCAGATATATTTTATACTATATCAACATAGATGGAATGAAATCTTCACCCCCTTCCCCATGTCTTCCTCTTCCCACCCACTTCGGTGCTAACTGCTATCCTAACAATGGTATCTATCACTCCCAGGCATAAAAAAAAAATTTTTAAAAGTGTTTTGCACTTTTAATGTATATAAAACAGTGGCTTTCAGACTTTTCTACCACACTCAGTGTAAGAGATGCATTTTATATTTTGATCCTTCTGGACTCTGTTGAGTTTAACAAACAGAAGAGTTTGACTCTTCCGCTTGCTCATGCTCCAGAGACAGTAGAGTCCACTTCTTCCTGGTACCCAGAGCTGGGTTGAGATTAGTGTGGCTGTATAAAAAAGAAGATTGGAAAAGAAAAAAAAACTGTCATTATTTGAGATTGTACAGTGGCCAACATGGAACATGAGACTCTATAGACAATATATTAGAAGTAATAAGGGTTTAGAAAAGCTATGTTGGGCCAACCGAGTGGCTCAGTTGGTTAAGAGCGCGAGCTCTGAGCAACAAGGTCACCGGTTCCATTCCCACATGGGCCAGTGAGCTGCACCCAAGCTGAGCTGCCACTGAGCTGCCAACAGGTGGCAGGATGGCTCAGCTGGTGAGAGCACGTGCTCCTAACAACAAGATTTCGGTTGGACTTCCGCATGGAATGGTGGGCTGTGTCCAACTGCAACTAAGATTGAACACGGCACCTTGAGCTGAGTGGCCCCAAGCTGCCGACAGGCAGCCAGATGGCGACTGGACTTGGAGCTGAGCTAGCTGCGCCCTCCACAACTAAGACTATAGGACAACAACTTGGCTGTTCCCCTTCCCCAATTCCCCAACACTATTGCCCTTCTGCAATTCCCGAATAAAATCTTTAAAAAAGAAAGGTTATGTCGACTGAAAAATAATATCAACTAGGTATTTCATCGCCAAAAAAGATTTATTCAGGAAAAAGAAAAAGAAAAGCACATGCAGACATGGCAAGCCATGTACACATTCTGGCCAAGATGGAGGGGTTTTTTAAAAATGGGAAAAAGGAGGTCGGAACCATAGAGTTTTATTTAAAAAGAAACTAGAACAATAGAGCTTTATTATAAAGGAAGTTAGAACCTTAGAGTTCTTCCCATAGGGTTTTCATGTGAGCTTCCATAAGCCTCCCACAGACTTCCCTGCCTGGTCATGTTTCCTTAAAGTTCCAGTTCATCTTTATCAGTTACTGTAAACAAGATCAATACACAAAATCAAAATAATAACAAATTTAGAAAATTTAATTAAAAACGCTATTTACAATAATAATAGCAACAAAAAACTATGAACTCAGATAAATATAATAAAAAAACGTGTAAGACCATTATGGGGGAAAAAAATCAAACAATTTATTAAAAGGCACAAAGTAAGACCTAAGTTGTTGGAGACAACATTGATTCATTACATTGATGGTGGCTGATCATCAGGCATGTCCACTACCCATGTTCTCTACCATGTATGCTTGGATTATATGATTATACAACTTTTTTTAACTGCCTTTTCCATCTTGTGACTCCACTCAAATCCCTCATTCATTCTCTCCACTGTATGATCTTATGGGATTGCTCACAGAAGCTCCACTGGTCCAGTATTTACAATTCTTTCCATTATCATGTCATTATAATAGAAAGATGATTTTGATGTTCTAGGCAGCCAAGTTGAGTGCCTTCATTCTTATCCTCATGATAATCCTAATGCTAGCTTGTGTATTTTACAAGTGTGTATAGACCATACTAAGCTTCAGTGAGTTGAAATATGTAGAGACAAAATGTGGGCTTCCCATGTTCTCTTTCCAAGGTCTGGCTTTTGGAGTGTTTTTGTACTTTGGGACTTTGAGAGGGGTGGGGAGGAGAAAAGGGGGAATGTTGGGGTCGGTCGATTGGTTGGTTGGTTGGTTGGTTGGTTGGTTGCTACCTGTTTTCCTCAGTTTGTCTACTTACTTTTAAATCTGAACATAAACGCAAATGTTTTATTATCAGTGTTCTCCCATTCCCTTTCATTATGTGTCTTTCTTTCATTATGTCTCCTACTTTTTCTTCTCATCTGTTTAACCATTTAAACATCCCTATATGTATAGTCTTTTTAAGATTGTTTTTCTATGATGTCAAGTTCGGGCTTATTGACTCTCCCACTTATTGTGTCTGTAAAGTCTTGTTCGTGGCAGATCTTTCCACCAGGTGTTTTCTATTTTTTTACTGGAAACTCATCTTCAAAATGAGCTTGATTTTTTAACATAAATCTCCTACGACCACAGGGATTTTCCATTTGCTTCTGCATGTGTCCGAGCAGTAACATAAATAGAACCACTCTTTATGTGCATTTCTTAAGTTAGGGTGTCCACAACTCACGGACAGCATATATTCAGTCTCCAGAAACCCTCAGAGCAGAAGCTTGGAATTTCACTTTTTGACAAAGTGCATTAATTTTTTTCGCCCAGAACCCAGGGGGAGGCAAACATTCTTGGCATCTCCTTGATTCAATGGCTGGATTTTTTTTTCTTTTTCTAGTCCTCCTTTCTTAGAGAGTGCAGCCCTGCATCTTTTTGCTTTATTGCTTAGGCCCCTATAGCACTGGCCCACGGCCTCACCGCTCATCACCACCCCATCCCAGCCTAAGAGCACAGACACCCACAACCTGGCTTGCTGCGCACCACTCACCACTTCCGGCTGTTTTTCCATTCCCTCTTCAGTTCCAGCAACTAAACTAATTTGGTTTTCATTTTTATCCTGCATGTCTATGTGTTTGTAGTAGGATGAGTTCCACATTACCCCCACTCCTTTACAAGGCCCTCGAAACCATCCAGGCTTTACAACCCCTTCCAGAAACTAGAAGCAGATGCCTGTGGAGTCCAGGGTAAATCCTACCTGCAGAAAGGATCTCCAGAATTTGGCCAGAATCTTTGTGAGAAGAGGGGACCAGGCTTGTCTGATTACTGACTGGATAATTTCTGCTTAACAACCACCTTTCTGTTCTTGTGCTGGGATGGAATCGGAATGCTTCTTCCTGCCAAGTCCAGTGGGTGAGATCATCCTGACAAAGTCCTTGGGGAGACATTAAGTCAGGAATCTTTTACCAAAAAAATGCATGTGGCATGTGAGGCTTGATGGATTGTGTCCTTGAGAAATAGATCCAGTCGGGTCTCTGTGTTGGTGTTATTGTTGTTGCTTTAGGAAGATTTGCCAGGGTTTTTTGTGTGTGTTTTTTGTTGTGTGTTTTTTTTTAAAGAAAAATAGCAATAAGCCTGGGAGCTCGGCCCTTTACGGAGAAAACACATACCTTCAGGGTCAGCAGGCAGAAGGGTCACCGCTGAGCACTGTGACAGTGTTCCAAATTGTCTCTTTCAAAAAGTATTGGTGTGGGAAGGGAAGAGGCAAGTCAGCAAGTGTCTCAGGAAAGGTGAGTCATGGAAAACAGAGCTCAGGTTTTAAAGTACACAACAGAGACAAACCTCTTACAAAAATTCCAGGTGATGGCTTTCTTCTACGTGGAAATGTCTAAAGCCCAGTAGGCACCACATCTATGTACCCAGACTTGAGAATAATCAGCCCAAGACTAAATGTATAGACATGTCTGAATAGACTTTCTGGCCTATCGACTTACTGACATCTTCTTTCCATGGTATTTCCTTCACTCCTTTTCTTCAAAGCTCAACACCCTTCTTAGAATCATAACTCGTTCTGAGGAAAACTTGGAGTCGTCTGTCATCCACAGTGTGAATTTAACCCAATTATACTCTCAGTGAGATAAAGATTTTTGTGAAATTGTACGTTGCAGAGGGAGGACTCAAATAAGACCCTCTAATTCTAAATCTCAAGTTCTGTTCAAACCTCACCACTGTATATTAGGAAGAGTAAGCCAGAGCTTCTTCTCTGGGCTGACAGGCCCAGCCAGGCCTGTGTCCTTGACCTTTCTCTGACTAAGGGCACAGCAACTCCAGCCAGGTGTCAGTGATGAACATGCTCAGGTTCTATTTCTACCACCTCAGCCTCTGAATTACATCCCCACCAGTCATATCTGTCTGCTGTGTCATAAAGAAAATAGGAATGATGCAAAAACTCCCTTCTTTTTTCTTGGGAACTTCCACCTCATAGTGAAGTCCTTTGGGGAGCCATTAGCTAATTATTTGCTGTCTCTTAGGTAGGTTTCAGCATCCCAGAGAAACAGCCAAAGGAATTTTCCTGAAACAATTTCATTCACATTAATCCAAAGCCCAATGTACTAAACTCTTTTGAGGGCATTAATCTCACTAAGAGAGCCTCTTATATAAAGTTGCTCAAATACCATCCACAATTTCTGCTGCAGGATGGCTCTGTGGGCCCATGTTTGTAACACATGACCCCATACCCTGGCCACAACTGACTGAAACATGAGTGGAAACCTGGCCCAGGAGAAACCAACCCATTGTTTGGGCTGAGCCAATCAAATTCTCCCTTTCAAAAGAGGCCCAGCAGGTAAGATGGAGGTAGGCACTGGATCTGAAATTCTGGATCAGGCCAGAGTTGTGCCATGGTGAGCTGAGCCAAATGCAAGATGCAGACAGATGCACATAGACCTGAGAAGAGGGCTGCACTCTCAACCTGAGGTCAGCCACAGCCAGCAAGCAAAACTTATGAGGGCTCATGGACTTCACCCTGCACCCAGATGCAGAGTTGGAACAGAGAAGGGAAGGAGGAGAAATCCTGAAAGACAAATAATTACCCCACAAAGGCAAGAGACCTCACAATTGCAATGCATTTAGTGTTGAATGCTGTGGCAGAAGTGGTTGTGAGTGGGGAGAGAATGGACAGATGCATAAAGGGTGGCCCACCTGGTGAGAGAAATTAGGGACCACAATTTCTAGGCTACTACCTCTCCTTTCATTTTTCTCTAGATATTTCTGGTTTCCCTCCTTATGGCAGCTTTTTCTAAACTTATTCCACCCCTCACCCCTTCGCTTTCAAGTGGAGATCTGCCTCCACTGTCAAAAAAAGATTAAAGCACCCAAGAGGAGGTTTGCTGATACCCTTCACTCTTCCACAAACTTCTTGTTTCATTACCCACCCATCCTTCTTGTTATCTGTTACAGAGGAAACATGCCTCCTCCTTTACAAAGCTGAATCTCCCACATCTTGTTTTGATCCTAAGGCCTCACGCCCTTGGGACCCCTCCATCCATGAGCCACTCTCTCTTCTGCATCGTCAATCTCTCCTTCTCTGATAGCACCTTTCTGTCTGCCTATAAAGGTTCCCCAGGTTCTCCAGCCCTACAATCCCCTTCCTCAACCCCAGTATTCTCTCCAGCTACTGCCCTAGTTCCCTCATTCTCTTCATGGCTAAGCTTTTTGAAGGATTAGTCTATACTTCTTCAAGTCTCGTTTGACCCTGAACTCGTTATGCCCATCGTGTTTGGGGAATGACTCTGGGTGAACAAGGAGAACTCTCAATTACAAAATTTTATGTCCTGGTTCCAGTCTTCCTCTTGCAGCATTTAACACTGCTGACCATCCCCTGTCTATTGGTCATGGTCCAAACAGGATACAGATGGCACACACAAGCTTGCTAGCTTTTCCCAAACTATCTCACACCTCTATAAATAGTCCCTTTATTCTCGAGGGATCTTGCAGTATACTGGGGCCAGCAACAGAGAGAAGCGCTACCAGAAACAGAGTGAGCTCTGTGGAGAGGGTCACCCAACAGAAGCAAGGTCCTGTGGTGGAGGAAAACAGCCAGGGAAATACACACTCCAACTCACTCTGCTTCTTTTCTCCAACCTCTTGCCAGCACTCCCATTGGCTTAAACCCAACCAGCATCCAGACAGCAAGAAAGCCCATTGCTGCAATGTGCCAGGCACTTTTCCCATGGCTCAGGGCAGAGTGAGAAGAGCTGAGGGCAGAGGATCTGGACCCAGAGGGACCCAGCACTCCCCCTTCCTCCTCCGAGCACTCTTCTCACTTGGTTTCTGTCACCCTCACTCTTCTGGTTGTTCTCCTCATGTTCTAGCCATACCTTGTCAGTTTCTTCACTGGCCTCTCTTCTTCCACCAACATTTTAAATGTCTTGTCCTAAACCCTACCCCCTATTTTTTTTTTCTCCTCTTCAAAAACTCCTTTTCTCGGGCCGGCCGAGTGGCTCATTAGTTAAGAGTTGGCTTGGGGGCGCAAGCTCTGAGCAGCAGGCCCCGGTTCGTATCCCACATGGACCAGTGACGCTGCACCCTTTGCAGCTAAGATGGTGAACAACAGCTCGATCTGGAGCTGGGCTGCCGGGAGTAACCGGTGATGACATAGGCTGCAGTGGGGCTGCAGTGGGCGGCTGTGAGCTACCGTGAGTGGCTGGCAGCTGGTGTGAGCTGCCAAGAGCCACCATGAGTGGCCGTGCAATGGCCGGCGAGTGACAGCCTCACCTGAGAAGAGCACAATGATAATACCAACATGGGCCAGTGAAGCGACGTCCTCCACAACTAGACTGAAGAACAAAAGGACAGCAACTTGTCTGTTACCCTTCCCCAATTCCCCAACACTGTTCCCTCCTCCAATTCCCCAATAAAAAATTTTTTTAAAATTCCTTTTCTTTCTCTTTCCCTCTCCTTTAGCAATTTCATTTCCCCTAAGGCACTCACTCTAACCGCCAAGGTAGTGATGACTCAGGTCTCCATCTTCTCTGACTTCTCACTGAATGCTCATTGAACTCTAACCCCACTAGTTGGTACCATGCAACTTCCCACTTGAGAAAAACTTGAGTGCCTCAAATGCAACATATCTGAAATAAAACTCAGTCTCTTCTCCCTCAGACTCTTGTCCATGTTTCCCCTCTTCATTCACCACAGGCGCCTTTGACTTCATTTCCTTTACAGTCTTGCTAGTCAAAGGGCTGTACAAACCCTGCAACAGGGACAGTCCCTGGGAGGGCATTAGACATGCAGAATTTCAGGCCCCGCCCAGACCTCCTGAATCAGAATCTGTATTTTAACAGGATCCCCAGGTGGCCCATATACATAGCAAAAAAAAAATTTTTTTTTAAGATTTTTATTGGAGAATTTGGTGGATGGGAACAGTGCTGGGGAATTGGAGGAAGGGGAACAGACAAGTTGCTGTCATTTTGTTCTTCAGTTTAGTTGTGGAGGATGTTGCTTCACTGGCCCAAATTGGCACCATCATTGCGCTCTTCCCGGGTGAGGCAGATCAGTCGCTGGCTTCTGGACGGCAGCTGCTGGCTGCTCACGCTGGCTACTGGCTACACACGGTAGCTCATGGCAACCCACTGCAGCAGGGGCTGCAGCCTACGCCTTGTCGGTGACTCACAGCAGCCCCGCTCCAGGTTGAGCTGTTGTTCAGCATCTTAGCTGTGGAGGACAGTGTCACTGGCCCTCATATATGGGATCTGAACCGGTGCCCTCTGGCGTCCCAAGCCAGTTCTTAACCAATGTGCCACTCGGCCGGCCCTACATAGCAAAATTTAAAAGTGCTAGTTTACAGCATAAAGCACAACCATCCCTCTTTCCATTTAACACTGTTATCATGTACCAGACTTAGAGGCTTAACATTAAAACAGAGAGAAGTAAATTCTACCGCAGACAAGGCCCTTATGGAATTCCCCCTCTGCCTCCTATTCACTGCTTTGGGCTTTGTTTTACGGAAGTGGCCTTAAGGAGAGTTGTGTGCTTATAGGCTCCTTACTGTTTTAAGTAGTCCTTACCTGTTCCCTCGGTCCTTCTTGCTTATACCCCTGGAGAATATCTGCCATATCTGACTGCGTATTTTCAGCGCCCAATACCCCAAAGCCTAGAGCACGGTGAGTGCCCAGTAAAGAATGGTTATGAATGCTGGTACAGGAGAACGTGAGGAATACTGCTCCTAGCCCAGCTTTCCCCGCAAGAATCAGTTGTAGTCACAGGATTCCCAGCGCTCACAGGAGACACGAGTACTACCAGAAGGGCCACTCCACCTCCTGTGTCTGGTGGCAAACTGAGGCACCAGACTGTAGGCCTTGTCTTTTGAGTTGGAACTGCAGAGGTGAGGCTAAAACCCACAGTATGATCCTTGCAAGAGGCCAGGTACACTGTCTGCACCCAGACTGCCTTCTCCAGCACCTGGGCCGTGCAGGGAGGCTCCCGAGAGATGGCCAAGCTCCTCCCCGTGGTTCTCACACACATTTTCCTTCTACGTCCTTCAGAGCAGAAAAACAACTACGCTTTCCAAAAAGCAGGAATGTTGAGAAGAGGAGGTTGCTTGCCTTGAAATAAAAATCCAGATCCCCTTTCCCCAGTCAGAGAGATTTCTCCAGACTGGGCATCACCACGCAGGCAGCCCCAGGAGCTCGAGTCTGACAAGATGCCCCGTGAGTGCCAGCATCACAGGGACCTGTGAGTGAAATGGACGAGGACATGTGAGTGAGCTGAGAGGGGGATGTGAGTGAAAGCGAGCCTGTCCACACCACGCTGCCTGCAGGAAGAGGCCGCCATCCTCTCCATCACCCCCTCTATAACAGGCTTCATCTGTGCAAATGCACGGACACCAACCTCAGATTTACACTGATTGAAGGAAAGCCTGCCATGCACAGGCACTGTGCAGGGAGCTTGAGGAGGCCCAAAAGAAAAGACCTGACTGGGAATCTGCCCATAAACATCAATGAGCTCTACCCTGGGCTGGGTACCACGGGGGAGTCTGAAGGAACTGCACAACAGCTCTTGCCCTGGAGAAGCTCACGTCTCTTTGGAGGCAGGGTAGAAGGCCCACACGTGGGAAATAAAGAACCCCGTGAGGCAGGATGTGGTCAGGAGCTAAACTGAGTGGCACAGATGTTAGCTGCCCTCACACTTCGGAGAAGAAAGGGAAAGAGCTGTGTGGACAGGAATAGTCAGGAAGGTTCACGAAGGGGCACCTGGACGCCTGGATAGCTGAGGTGGGGAGGAGAATTCAGATGGGGAGCAGCACATGCCAAGGCATGGACTGTGATGTGTTTTGGTGCACAGACATGGATTTCTGCTTGTTAATTGCTTATGGCTTATTTTGACTGATGATTCACTTTGAAAGCAGCCCTGCCAGGGCTCCATGTGGCCTAGGAGACTGGCTAGGTTAAGTCATCTTTCTTGCCCAGCCATGTAAACAAACCACAGAGCAAAGCCAAACCATGGGGAGCTAGTCAGGCCAGGAAAGAAAAGGCAGCCTTGAGAACCAGCGTCCTCTCCTTCTTAAAAGTCCAAGGAGGAAACCTGGTCCTGCGATCTGTCTGCAACTTCACCATCTGTGCTTAAAAACACTGAAATTGACGCTAGTGGAAAACATAGCTACAGAAAAGAGTGGCGGGGGAACTACTCAAAGATGTGTCAGCTAATTTATCCATCACTTAACTTTCGATTGATTTGACCAAATGATCGAAGTTTCCTGCAAGATGAAATATCCTGAACCCCAAGAGAACTCTGTGGTGGGTGGCTTCTAAAATGGCTCCCAGGGACCCCCACCCCTGGTATCCCTGCACTGGCTTAGCCCCCTCCCCTTGAGCATGGGCTTGGACCTACAGACATACTTCGAATTAGGAGAATAGAGTTAAAAAGCGATGGGATGTCACTGAGATTAGATTATAAAATTCTTGACTTTCGCCTTGCTTGCACTTTCTCTCCCTTTGGTTCCTCTAGACTAGATTGTTTGCTGTGATGAAGCCAGCTGCCACATTGTGAGCTGCCCTATGGAGAGAGCCGCATGGCAAGGAACTAAGAGTGGCCTCTGGCCAACAGCCACCAGCGAGCTGAATCCTGCCAACAACTACCGAGTGCACTGGGAAGAGTTTCCTGCCCCGCCGAGTGTAGAGATGACTGGGGCCCTGGCTGAGACCTTGACTGCAGCTCATGCAGTCTTAAGCCCAAGGACCCAGTCAAGCCATTCGTGACCCACAGAAACTGGGAGATAAAAAATAGTGTTGTTTGGAGCCACTAAGTTTGGGCACCCAGTCAAGTCATTCCTGGCCCACAGCAATAGACAACAAATACACTCTCCAGGCAGGCTTTCAGGGGTAACAAATGAGATCCTATGTGTGCCTGAGCTAATGCCTGATACAACCAGAAATTTCTCCCAAATCCAAATCTTTTCCCCCATCCTGTTAGTGTGTCTCCCAATGAGTTTAGTACACAGTTTTCAGATGGGTATCCTTGAGAATTGCTTTAATTTGTGTGTGTAGAAGTGCTGAGTGAAGCAGAAATGTTTACATTATGCCAGACTCTTTCTTATGCAGGCAGACACTGTAAGTCCCTTGGGAGAAAGTCTTTCTTCTCATAGGGGTCAGTGGACCACCTGTTTGCAAAGAGTAGGCACCCATCGTCTTAGGCTGTGGTATTATTCAACATATTTAATAACAGATGTGGGCGTGAGAGCTGACCAGGACAGACACTGGCTGATCCACCACACCCCAGGTAAGCCCCTGGTCTTGAGGAAGGGGTGTGCCAGAGCTCTGGGAGGCTTGACAAGGCTTTCGCCTCTCTGAGATCTTGGCACAGGCAGTGGTCTGCAAAAGGGCAGTGCTGTGTGCCAAAGGGGAGCCTAGCCACATATCCCAAACTGGTAACACGGACAAGATGGTCTCCACTGAAGACCAAATCAGGAAAAGACAACAAGGCTCCAACAAGGAAGTCACCAGGAGGAAAGAGGAAGAAGTTGTTTGCTTACTTGCTTGTTTGTTGGAGAGCAGGTGATCTGGACTGGTTCCAAGGAGCTGAGGGTCACAGAGGAGGCTGGTTCCCATAGCCGCCTCTTCTAGAACCTCCTGTCCTGGCATCGTGTGATGCTTTGCACAACAGTGACTAAGCTTGTGAATGTGATCTCAGAGAGCTAAAACTAGAGCCCAGCATGCACTTCCTGAGTTCAGTTCTGAGCATAGCATGTTGGAGGTGAGATAGTTAAATTAAAATGTTCAGCGCCTGAATCAAAGGGTCTTGAAATCATGGGCACTCAAAACTGAAGTTATGGATTTTTTTTATTATGGTAAGACATACATAACACAAAATTTACCATTTTAACCATTTTTAAATGGACAGTTCAGTAACATTAAGTACATTCACATCGTTGTGCCACCATCACCATAATCTATCCATCCCCAGAAGTCTTATCTTCCAAAGCTGAAACTCTGTACCCATTAAATGGTAACGACCTCTCCCTCCAGCCCGTGGTAACATCAATTCTGCTCTCTCTCTCTATGAATTTTCCTATTCTAGGATCCTCATATAAGTGGAATCATGAAGTATTTGTCCTTTTGTGTCTGGTTTATCTCACTTAGCATAAGGTCTTCAATGTTTATTTATGTTGTAGCATGATCAGAAACCTCATTCCTTTTACTTTTTTTTGTTTTTTTGTTTGTTTTGTTTATTTGGTTTTTTTTAATAAATTGTATTGGGGAACAGCATGTTCTTCTAAGACCCAACAGCTCCAAGTCAACTCGTTGTTTTTAATCTAGTTGTGGAGGGCGCAGCTCACTGGCCTATGTGGGAATCAAACCGGCAACCTTGGTGTTATGAGCACTATGCTCTAACCAACTGAGTCAACTGGCTGCCTCACCTCATTCCTTTTTAATATTTATTACTATTCTATTTACATATACACCACATTTTATTTATTTATTCATCTGTCCATGGACACTGGGGTTGCTTCCACCTTTTGGCTATTGTGAATCATGCTGCTATGAACATGGGCATACATATATCTCTGAGTCCCTATTTTCAATTCTGTTAGGTATATACCTAGACATGGAATTGCTGGATAACATGGTAATAACTATATTTAATTTTTTAAGGAACTGCCATACTGTTTTCCACAATAGCTGTACCATTTTATATCCCACCAGGAATGCACAAGAGTTCCAATGTCTCCACATCCTCAGCAACACTTGTTTTCATTTGTTTGTTTTTCATCATAGCCATACTCATGGGTGTGAGGTGGTATCTCACAGTGGTTTTCATTTGCAGTTTCCTATTGATTAAGTGATATTTAGAATTGTTTCATGTGCTTAGTGGTCATTTGCACAGAAGATATGGGTTTTTGAATTATCAACAGATAGATATTAAAGTCATGGGTGGTTCCTGCTGCTGCTTTCCAATCCAGTATTCTTCTCCTTTCTTGTTAATACTCCCAGTTTTGTTCAAGCCTGCATTGTGCCCAGCTAGATGACTCACTTCCCACGACATTCTTGTAGCTAGGAGAGGACATGAGACCTTGTTCTAAAATCAAAGTGCTGGAGGGACGTATGAGATCACTTTTATGAAATGTAACAGACTTAATCAGCACCCTCCTTTGGCCTTTGTTTTTTTTCCCCTTCTCCTTCCTCTTGCCTGGGATGTAGATGTGATGCCTGAAGATGTGGCAGCCATATTGCACCATCAGGAAAAGAGTCACACACTAAGGCTGGCGACGCAGGCCGATAAAAGGAGCCCTGTCAGCCCTAGACTGACAGCCTGCCCCCAAACTTCGTTACATGAGAAAGATGAGCCTCTTGCTTCTATTGGCCACTGGCTGTTGGGTTTCTGTTATATGCAGGCTAACTATTTATCACAGGAGTGCATCTGCTCAGGTGAGTGTATAGAAAAGAGGACAAAAGAGAGTAGTGCCCTGGGAAATGCTGAAGGATCACAGAAGAAGAGCCATTCGGAGCAGCAATTGACTGGGAGTGATGAAGTGAATGAGGAAAACATGATGTGATGATAGCAACTGAATGAAGGAAAGAGAGCATTCAAGAGAGAATGTCAGGGCTGGCCAAGTGGCTCAGTTAGTTAAGAGCGTGAGCTCTGAGCAACAGGGTCACCGGTTTGATTCCCGCATGAGCCAGTGAGCTGCGCCCGAGCCGAGCTGAGCTGCCACTGAGCATCCAACCCAGTGGTTTGAGCGTGCGCTCTTAGCAACAAGGTTTCCAGTTCGACTCCTGCATGGGATGGTGAGCTACGCCCACCCGCAACTAAGATTAAACACGGCACCTTGAGCTGAGCTGCCCTGAGCTGCTGATGGGGGGCCGGATGGCAACTGGACTTGGAGCTGAGCTAGCTGCGCCCTCCACAACTACGATTGAAGGACAACAACTTGGCTGTTCCACTTCCCCAGTTCCCCAATAAAATCTTTTAAAAATAAAGAGAGAGAGAGAAAGAGAAAATGTCAACATGCTAGAAGCTGAAGAAATATCCAGTAAGTGAAGCACTAGAAAGCATGAATTCAACAAAAACAAGACCATGGGTCTCAGAGGAATGTTGGGGAAGAACCATATTGCCTGGGTTGAGGGGTGAATAGGAGTAAGGAAGGAGAAAGAATGTGAGGAAGGGGGAGGAGATGCTGTACTAACAAGAAGAGTGGAATCCAAGGAGGCATTTTTAAAGATTGAAAACACTTGAAATACTGATGGTTGGAACCAGAAGTGAGGAAGAAGTGGAAATTTTAGAAGAGAGGGCATAATGCTGACTGTCTCCTTTCGGTTAATAACAGAATCCTTCAGCTTTTAACTGGGCACTTGGTACCTGGATACAGTCTGTGTTTCACACCCCCATACAGTTAGGTATAGTCATATGACTTATCTGGGCCAGTGCTATAGTAGCACAAGTTAGGTGTGAAGTTTCTGGGTTATTTCCTTAAAGACACTTGGTATGGGCACATTCTCTCTCTTCCTGCTGGGAAATTAGAGCAGCTACTTTGGACCCAGAGAGAGACGCCATTTACAGAGATTGGCAAAATCGCTCAGCAGCCTGGTTTCCTGGAGGACCTTGCAGAATGGAGCCCTCTACCTGTCCAAATGCCCACCTGCCTTTGGACCAGGGTGTGAGGGGACAAAAATTCTTCTGTCCACGAAAGAACGTCCAGCCTAAGAAAAAAGTCTTCTAAGAGTTTATTTAAGCCAAACAGATGACAATTGCCAGGAAGAAAAATCTCAATAAATTGAGACATTGCTCCAAAAAAAACAGCAGTTTTGCAACCTATTTTATACATTAGAATCAGAAGAGGAGATGTAAGGAGGGTTACATGAGATTCACTGGTGGTAGATTTAGGGAGGCGGGAGAAAGCAAAGTGGGGAAATTGCTGAGATTTGATAAAAAGTAAAACGGAGACACGTATTCCTTTTACATCGGTGGGTGCAGGACAGTTAACATTTACAGCACATAGAGACGGTACATGGGCAACAAGATTACAATGTGGTCTCGTGCTCTGGTGCTGGTGATTGTACCTTCTAGGGGTCTGGAAAAGAAGATGACTCTGACATTTCAAAGGTGTGTTATCTTGATGCTCAAGGACAACAGACAATTTCAAAGTTAAAGACCGACCTTTGTCAAAGAAGCTACGGGTCTAAAACCTGATTACCTACTACTACCCACTTTTTGTTAGGAATTTTTACGTTCAGACCACCCTGTGTGGTTATTTTGGTCTCTGGGTTTGTAGGGCCTTCCATGAGGGCCTCCCTTGAGCTTGTCATGTTTAGTATGTGGCCCCTTTTTGCTCCACATATTTTATATAAGCCACAGGGTACTAGGGAGTCTTTATTATAGCAGCATAGCTTATCTAACACAGGTGGAGGTCAGAACAGCAGTGTTGAAAAGCCATCAGCCTGTGAGTAAATACGGCCATGTGTAAGTAAAGTTTAGTTTATAAATTTAAATGTATTCAATTTAAAGGTTGCCTTTTATTTAGAGATTCATCCTTTCTAAGTTTTCTTTATATTCAAATGTACTTTCTCTTAAGCAGATCAAAGGTGCTTAAAGTGGTGTGGCGTCCAGATTGGGAGAAGGGGATTGACAGCAAAGAGGCATGAGAAACCTTTTAGGATGAGGAAGTCATTCCATATCTTGATTATGGAAATGAGTATACAGCTGTTCAGAATTATCAAAATCCTCAAATTTAAAGTGGATGAATTATATTGTATGTAAATAAATTATTTACATGCAAAATAAATTAATAGATTATATAGTATGTGATAAATAAAATAAAAATGTGCTCCTTCTTTTATAAAAATGATGAGAGTGAAAATGAGCTGTCATTTTTCAGGACCTATTTTATAAAATAAAAAGGTACCAACCTTATATGGATCCACAGATTTTTCCAAAGTTTTCAAGGCTGAGAAAGGGTGAGTCTCAGAGCTGTTGAATTAGTTATCTATCACTGTGTAATAAATTACTCCAAAATTTAGCAGTTTCAAATAAAAAACATTGATTACTTCACAGTTCCTGTGAGCCAGGAATCTGGACGGGATTAGTGGGGTCTCTTGGCTCAGGGTCTGTCACGAGGCAGCAGCCAAGGTGTTGGCTGGGACTGCAGTTCTTTGCTTCGCGGGCCTCTGCATAGGGCAGCTCACAACATGGCAGCCAGCTTCCAGCAGAGTAAACAAGAGCAGAATCAAGAGAGGGCAAGCAAGGCAGAACCAGAGTCTTCTCAGAGGCTGCCTTTCACAGCCACAAATCTGAATAAAGGAGAGCCAGGTACAGCGTTGGGGGGTGGGGGGGGGAGCCTTCTCCAATGTGACAGGAGGCGAGGAGGAGAGGAGGGAGCTGCCACGCCTGCCTGCATAATATTGCTGGAAGCTGGCTGGAGGTTGGGAGGCAAACTGCTGGTTCTATTTTCTCCCCAAATTAGGGCAGCTGCCCAAAATGGGGGCAGGTGGTAGGGTAGGAGGTTTGAAGGAAATGAAGCTACATGCCAAGTCTCCAAGCAGTTCACGTCTGTAAGAAGTGGATACTTATATCGACCTCCAAGGCCGATTGGCCCTTTTCTGAGAAAACCACCTTGAGTGTAGCGAATGCCCACATGTGATGGCTGAGCGGAACTGTGCAGCCACTAGGAACATGACTGTGTATGTCTGGGCAGACAAGAGCTTCACCTGATGCTGACGGACTGACGCGTCCTCCTCCATGTATAGATGCGGGCCAAGCATGCTGCCTGTGTGCAGTGGCGCTGTGACGCCCATCCTGCAGCCCAGAGGGCAGCGCTACTCTAATGGTGGGGCTGCTGTCCTTCCTGGGGCTGGATGAACAACCCCATAGTCAGATGTCCTAGGAAGGGCAGATCCTGGCGCAGGAAATGAGAGGATCTGAGTCTGGGCTGTGGTGAAAAGGCATTTCCTCTTCTCTCTGGGCCTGGGGACAAAGTAAAGCCTGTCCCAAAGGCGAATTCAAGTCCTTACCCTCTCTCTTGCTTGAAGGCCTGGGTGTAGGGAAGGCAAACAGAGACCTCTCTTTGAAGGAGATGATGGCAGTTAGAGCTCCACAGGGGGACCCACGCTCTCAAGGATGGGCCTGTGGCCCCAAGAGCCACCACATCTTGTAGGCGGATACCAGGACCCTCTGCCTCTCACTGCCCACCACCTGTCCAAGCCTCCAGTGCAGTCCTGTTCAAAACGTCAGCCTGACCTCAGCTGCACTGATGGACATTAAGAGAAAAGCTTACCCACCTCTCTGCATGGGATAGCAGACAGGAGACCAGTGTCCCTTTTCCCAGGCCAAGGCAGCCACGTGCTGACGTGACATGAATGTCACAGCCAGAACCACACACGACTGGCTCTTATACGACAGCACGCTGAGCGAGGCTTGGGATAGTTAAGGCATGCTGGGGTGGGAGTCGAGGTGAGGGTCCTGCCTGGGCAGTGGGTTGTGAAGTTGACCGAACGTGGGTTTATAGCAGCAGGTAGCTACTGAGAATCACATGCACCGCTCAAGCACTTCAGGGGTCAATGCTGAGACCCAGCCTACAGTTGGATGTGGCTGGTACTCCCGACCCCCATCTCCTAGTCCAAGTTCTTTCAGATGACCTCTCGGCTAACCTGAGACAAGCCGCTTCCCGCAAAGCCAATGATGAGCTGGCCACCTTAGGCCATTTTCCACCGGGCCCATTGCTCATGGAGCAAGAAGGAAGCATTAAGTGTGACCTAGAGTTTCAAAGCTACCTTGATACCCAGGAATTCAGACTTGTTTTGAATAACCAGATCCAACTTTCAAATCAAGGCAAAAAACCCCACTCACCTTGGACCCTCATTTTAGCTATAACCAGAGACAAAAGAGCCCTGGTCACACCTCAGCTGGGACCCCGAGGCAGACAGCACATTTACCCTGGAGACACCAATTGCATTTCTGGTCTCTACTCTGCTGTGGACTGAGAAATATCCTAGCCTCGCTGACCTCAGCTCTATTTCTTGTGCCAAAAAGGGATAGCAGCCAAAAAGAAAAGAGGAATGAGAGAACAAATTTTAAAGAGAAAGATATTTACAGATAGATTCACTTTCTCGCTTTCAGCACCTGAACTACAGAGCCTGGAAAGCTGCCAATTGCAATCAAATGTCAGACACATAAGTTTCTGGCTTAGGAATGTAATTGTGTCAGCTTCCTGAATTCTCTGCTCAAAACCAGCTCCGTGGGGATTTAAAATGATGGGTATGAGATGGGCTTTAGCCACCAAACAGTAAGAAAGGGAGGGCATAAGGCTTTGCAGAACTGTAGGAGGGCTTTTCGTGTGTAGGTCCAGTGCCTAATTCAACACCTAGGGTGGTCATCCATCAGCCAGGAACCCCACTTCTGGGCTGCTGCTCCTTACACAGGGAGCCAGGACTGCCGGCCCAGCTCTCCCAGGCAACAGCCATTTCCTGGATCCAGTTAAGGCAGAAAGAAGCCACAGAAATCTAAAGGACAGAGAGAAACTCAGTTGTCAGTCTAGCCCCTAGAGGGATGCCCAACAGACACCAGCTCATTTATTCCTGCCCTAACCCTGGCTGGGAAGCAGATGGCCGCTTCTTGCGAGTGAATATTTATCTCCCTGTTCAGAACACTCTTAGGAATTTTCTGAGCAAGTGGTAGGAGGGAGCTGGTCCAAAAAACTGCCATGCTTGTCCTGTCACTGTGAGGTACTGTGGCCCCAGAGAGATACAGTTTGGTCTCTGGGATCACCGCCCCTTTAGTGTCTACAACTGCCCCCTTGTGGTCACTGCGCGCCCCTGCAGCTCCTGTCGCTCGGCACCCTTCTCCGTTATCCT
>NW_017731464.1:3285576-3295559 GCF_001890085.2 Hipposideros armiger | reverse complement strand
GGGGGGAAGAAAAAGAAAGAAGGATAAAGGCCGTGCCTAGTGGCTGTATTTCTTTTCTTCCACCGACTCCCGCGGGATTTTGCCCATTTGGACCCACAGGGAAGGGCGGCACTGCCCTCTGGTGGTCTCCTCTCGTCACAGCAACTGTTTTAATCCTGGGCACCACTCCGTTTTCGTTGAGATTTTATTCTGTTAACAACTTGGCTGTTCTGTCCATTGACGGACCCTCACTGCTTCTTCCCGGTCACCCCCACCTCGGGATGGATGCAAGAGGGTCACAACAACAGTCCAAAATGGCACTTTTCTGGGTCAGCCCCACCTGCAGAATTGTGGATACTGTGGACCTCCACAAGTTCAACCAATTAGTTCTGGGAATCTGGGCCCCTCTGTGACACTGACCATTTTCTCTTGCTAAAGTGATCCTTCCTCTGCCTATTGCTCTTCATCTTTTCCCAATACTCTCAGTGCTGAGCTCCAGTATGGCCCCTGCCTGAGGCTCTGCTCCTCTGACCCCTTGAACTCTACCTCGCTCAAAGTTGTCCTTGTCCTCTGACCATAAGCCACTGTCCTCAGAGTAAGTTGATGCTATCTTCAGACACCCTCCTTCTTAGAACCCTGGTGCAACAGTCCCTGTCAGTATTATCCCACTGCCCTTCCCTGAGGTTCTCAAATTAGACTCTCAAAACTAAAACCCCTGCTATTTACAAGGTGCCACTTTTTTGAAAAAAAAAAAAAGATTATTTTAAATCAACAGTTCTCCCAGATATCTCACAGAAATTTTTAATTGGCTATAAAGGGGAAAAGCAGAGAATGAGGACATGTGGATCCCAGCCCTAGCAGTCACCTGCCAGCTCTGTGACCCTGGAGGTCTCGTTGTGCCTAGTAAAATAGCAAGTGATGAGTAGGAGAAGCCTGAAAGGGTAGGACCTGTGGTATTCATCAGAGGAGAAGGGAGTAGAGGGTCCTGAAGGAGAAGAAACTTGAAAAGGAGACAGTGAAGCAAAAGATGAGAGAAAGGACATCATGGGGTGTTTCCACAGCCTCCTGGATCTGGAACTGAGCCCTGGATCTCAAGGGTCTGCAGTTTGGGGGTAACCAGAGAGAGCTTGTAGAAGTGATAGACCTGGCCAAAGTAATGAATGGATATGTTCCCAAAGCTCCTGAGGACTTTCAGAAAGGCCTGTCACTTGGGGTGGGGGCGGACAATAAGGTCCTGTAGTTACAAGGGGCCCTGGAGTTGGGGTATTGGAGCCAGAGGGTGGACCCCAGATTGGCTGCTCCCGGAGATACCAGGGAACATAATAGGGGTTCGTCTGGATCACTGGAGTCCTGGTGCCCCAGCATATGCATGTGTACATCACGCACGTTGGGCGCCCCTGAAATAGAACCAGATGATTCCTCAGGGAAACGCTGGAAGGGGCATCAGTAGAGCAGTCTGGTGCTCACAGCTGGATGCGGACTCTCAGTGCTCCCTGTGGATTTTGAGACCTCAGACGGCAGAGACGAGACAACTAAAGAGACCCCTTTAGGCTGCTCTGCGTCTCTGGGCAAGTCTGGAGATTTGTCCAGATGTTCAGGAGGGAGAAAAATACAAACAGCTTTACCCAAGCTTACAGAGATTCCTCGCCACTCCATGTTCCTAGGAAGAGGATGGCTGAAAGCACTCTAAGTTCCTTACGGTGTCAGAATCTGGGACACTGTGGAGATAGAGGCATGTAAGATGCCTGAGGACAGATCTACCCCCTGCTTTTCCAGTTACATGATCCAATAAGTCCCTTCTGTGCTTCAGTTCAAGAGAGTAGGGGTTTTCGTTTTCACAACCACGTAAGTCCTCTTACAATACAGGAGCTTGACAGATAATGGGCTAACATCTCAAATGATCAGATAATGGGTTGCCAAGGAGGCAACATCTCAGGCAGTGGCAGTATGAAGCGTGGTTGGTTGGGAAGGCTCTTAAGGGAGAGAAGTTAGATAGGTGGAGCACGAATATCGTCGGGCATGTGAGCTGGATTAAAATGGCCATCTATGCTTCCGAGTGCTCGGTGTAGGCTGGTCCCATAGACTTTAGATCCATGAAAAGCCCGTTTTACATTTTCTTATTGCAGATGAATCTCTCTTCCTGTCACTAAACACCTCTGACCCTTCACGTCAAGGTATCAGTACTGAACACTTAATTTTGAAGTGTATTAGGTGCCTGAAAACCACCACACACAATGATAAAACTCTACCCAAGTCCATATGGCATGAACTAGCTACACACACAGAGAAGAGGCCCCTGTGGATTGAGGATTATTAAATATGAAGTATGTTTGTCAGGAAAAACCTTTGTTTATATAAACAGTAGAAGCGCCACCATGGTAACCCCCGTTTGGTTTGCTCTGCAGCCCATAAAGGCTTGCCAGCCAAATTCCCGCCTCCTTTTTCACTGCTAGCCTACATTTTTTAAAAAACATCTCCAGCCAAAATTCCATGATCTGCCTGCTTGGTTTCCAGGCTCAGAAAATATCATTTAAAAAGTGCTGGGGAACCAGTTGAAACCACTGCCAAAGGTTCTAAATGAAAGCTCATTTCTCACACACAAAGACACGTTTTGTTTGCCAACTACAGTATGCGTTTCCTTTTTTATGTAACCCAAGTTTCCTTGGGCCCCACCAGCCTGCAGGGCTTATGAAATCACATCCACATATGACCAGCAGTAACCCATATTTGCTCTGGGTTCTCCCACCTGTTCACAGAGGCCTTTAGCCTCCTAGGAAGTGCTCCCTAGTATCGTAGGGGATGTATTTAGATAAATCCACTGCTAGGCATGGTGCAGCCTATCCCTTCAGCGGTGTCCACAGGGTCCATCCTCCTCCCCAAGCCTCTGCGCTCTCCCTGGAAGTCAGGGCACTTAGTCGTGTCGTGAAGCTGTGGAGAACCCCTCACTTCTTTTTGTGTCACATGCAATAAACACATCTCAAACCAGGCTGCTGTGCCCAATATTATCTTACTGACATTTTTAGTGGAAGATTCCTCTGCCATCCAAAGAACCCAGCTGCCTATCCAAGGGCTGGTCCAACTGGAAGCACCTGGCTCTTCTCAGGATTATCCTCCCATCCAGGGGCTAAAGTCAAAGTCATCCTTTCTAGTCAGCAGGGGGCTGCTCAGGCCCTCATCCAAGCAGACTTCTGGGGGACCCAGCTCACCTGTTCAGACACATCCAAACATGTCTGGCCCCACTTATATCCAAGCAGGGATCCCTGATCCACCCACAAGGATGCAGCAGTGCCAGCCACCCCCTTCTTCTGCCCGCCTGAGGCAGATGATCTGGGCCCAAGCGCTGGGGAAAGGATTTCTCTAATCCAAGAGAAAAGTAAATTGACATCAGATTATTTTCCTACAGCTTTTCCCACTTCTTAACATTTGCCACATTGCATTCCGCATTCCGATTTTCAAAAGGACAGGAGCATTAATAATATGAAAGAAATAAGTAGAATTAACTGGAGTCAAGAACTTTATTACTTCCAAGTGTAGAAAGCATGAGATTTATGGCTGAGCATCGAGTATGGCTTTTACCTGAAACATTCTCCTTGAGATACCAGGGAAACCAGACCTGCAGATACGATGCTGTTGCACTAAATCGAGTTCAAGTTGTTTAAGTTTGGTCAAATTTTGGATTTTCCTCTCATTTTTAAACTTGGCTTGCTATAGTTTTGCTTACTTTTAAAAAGCTTTTAAAATTCTTAATAGAGAATAAGTAATACCTCCTTTCTCGTTTACATTTCCATACTTTCCCATTCACCATTTCTGATTCACCCATTCTTAGGTGACCTGGGAGGCTTTCCAAAAGTCGCCTCATTCACATAACAAAAACATCTTTATGATGCTCATTACTTAGGCAATTCGAAGGGTTTTAGGAGCTCTGTGCCAGAAACCAGATAAAGACCAAAAATATATTTCTTACTATAAATCACAATACTACAATAAGCAAGGCACTTTTGCTCTTATTACTTCACTCAGATTTGGATCTACAGGGGCACTGGGTGCTCCCTCCCATTCCAGGGTCCACACAATAGACGTAAGTAAGTTAGCCCATAAATATAAAAAAGTAAATGACTACTGAATATTATAATAAATATTTTCCCCACTAAGAACACAGAGTGCATGGCTCACACACTTTTTTTTTTTTTAAGTTTTTATTGGGGAATTGGGGGAGGAGAACAGTGTTGGGGAATCAGGGAAGGGGAACAGACAAGTCGCTGTCCTTTTGTTCTTCAGTCTAGCAGTGGAGGACGTCACTTCACTGGCCCATGCTGGTATTATCACTGCACTCGTCCCGGGTGAGACAGCCGCTCGCCGGCCATTGGACGGCCGCTCACGACGGCTTATGGCAGCTCGCAACAGCTCACGCCCGCTGCCGGCCAGCCCCACTGTAGCCTACGCCATCGCCAGCGGCCCATGGCAGCCCAGCTCCAGGTTGAGCCGCCGTTCACCATTTCAGCTGCAGAGGGCACAGCACCACTGGCCCACATGTGGGATCCCAACCGGGGCCCTGCTGCTCAGAGTTCGCGTTCCAAGCCAACTCCTAACCAACGCACCACTTGGCCAGCCCACTCACACACACTCTTGCCTGAGGTTGTACAATGGACCCAATGAAGCTATGACATCTAAAGATGATGTTTCTCAAAGTGTGAACCTCTACTGTCTATATCTAGGTCATCTTTGGCGATTATTAAAAATGAAAATGACTGAGCTACAACTCTACCTACTGAGTCATAGTCTCAGCTGTTGTCCTGAGAACCTGTGCTTTTTAATAGGCTCCTCAGGCACATTAAAATTTGAGAGCTACCTCCCCAAGACCTAAAAGGAGATATGTCTCTAAGGAAGACATGGTGGTCTCTTATGGTAAAATTGTACTCTGCTTGGAAACAATGATGACCTGGATACCAATCAGACCCTTTAGGAGATAGAGTCGTGCAAATTTAAGCCCTAAATTCACCTGATGACACAAATCTCAAACCATGCATGTAGAAAGCAATTCTGGACTAGTAGACCCTTAGGCACCTAACAAAAATAAATGTAAATGCTCTCTGAAGGAAGGCACTTTCAACCTAGGCCTCAAAGAATTTCCAAAAATAACTCTCCAAGGAACTCACAGTGGAAACGAACAAAGCATGTAAAGAAACAAGGCACCAGGTGTGAACACTGGCAGAAACAAGACAAAATAGATATTAGAAATACCAGGTATAGACTTAAAATAACTCTGTATATCACGTTAAAAAAAGTGAAAGACAAGGTTGAAAATAGATGGAACTTCCAAGCCTATGTCTGTGTCTGTCTGTCTGTCTGTCTCTCTCTCTCTCTCTCTCTCTCTCTCTCTCTCTCTCTAGTTGAAATTTGAAAGTCAGTGATTGACTGTAATCAGACACAAAGAACTTTCTGGAGAGATGGAAATGTTCTACAACTGGATTGTGGTGATTGTCGCATGACTCTACAAATTCACTAAAATGTATTGAAGCATACAGTAAAAATGGATAAAGCTTATGGTACTTAAAGTATTCCTCAATACTTTAACAACTATTGTTAAAAAACAAAAAGAAAACACCTCAAAGAATTGCTTTATCAACAAATTTGACAGAGCAAAGGGTAAACTAGTGAACCAGATTACAAGAAATTACCAGGAATGATGCACAGAGAGACAAAAAGATGAGAAATATGCATGAGAGGTTGAGAGGTATGGAAGGTAGGGTAAGATAGTCTAACATATGTCTAATCAGGGCACCCAGAGAGGAGAGACTAAATGGGAATGTGACAATATGCAGAGTTACTAGATGAGAGTTTTCCAATGGAATACCCATAAGTTAAGTTCAGTGAATCCCAAATAAGGTAAATAAAAGAAATCCACATATAGAAACAGAGCAAAGCTGCAAAGTACCAAAACCAAGGAGGAGATCCTAAAAAGCACCATAGGGAAATAACAGATTGCTTAGAAGAGCAATAGTCTGACATCTCAACAGCCACAATGGAAGCCGGATGATATGCTGAAAGAAAATAACTGCCAACTCAGCAAGTAAAGGCACTGAAAGAAAAACTAAGAAGAAAAAAGAAAGCTATCTGGAATATAACTTAGGTCAGCAGGCATTTTACTAAGCAGCTGCTTTGGCCAAGTCATTGAGCTCAGGTGCTGAGAAACTCCACGTGTTTTTTAAGCAGAGTCCTTTGTCCACAGTCCTTCTCATGATCTGTGTGCCTCAGCAGCACAAGGAAAGAGTGGAAGAACAAGAGTTGGCTATTAAATCCTGTAAAGGGGTTATCTATTTCCATAATGACCCGAGTTTTGAGGCATCCTATTTGGGTACAAGCCGAGCCATGACAGATTATTTAATTTTAAAAATAACACTAAAAATCGTCCCTATCTTCTGATAGGGTGATTGTCAACATTCTCAGAACCACCCTTACTTAGTTTCAGCATATTGAACCCAAACAGGTGAGAACAATTAACTTAGGTTCATCACTCTTTGGGAAGGTCAAGTCGAGGAGACCAATGCGACTGCAAGTCAGCTAACTTTTCTCTGTTCTGGGGAACTCCAGTCACTGTGCTTGATTCCTGTGTACTGTCACAGGAAGAACCAGGAATTTGCAAACATTCAAATCCGTCTCTACTGAGAAAACAATTGAAAGCACTTAGTTCCTAATGTGTCAGTAAAGTCAATTCTGCATTCAGAGGCCAGAATGTTTTCTTACCTCACATAAAGCATTAAAAAAACAACAACAACAAAAAACCAAGACTACATATATAATGAAGTTTCAAAATTATTTGTTTCTTTCAAAGAAACGTTTTGAATTTTAGTAACAACACAAGTCCAAATTTATAGCCAAGAACATAAGACAAAAATCCTACAAATATTGACAGTTCTTAGGTTTCTACATAACAGCAGTAAAAGTAAATTCAACATTGGGTTTACATTTTATTCAGAGGATAAATATAAAATTAAGAAAGCAAGAGATAAAGTTCAAAGAAAATATGCTCAGTATTTCAAAACAACTCTAACTACAAAGTAAATAGGAAGAAAAAGAATAAAAAAACAACAGGAAGCCCCCATAAATCAAACTGGCTAGATACATTCACTTCTAAAAGAAACAAATTTAATGCAATTTTGCTTGCCTGGAAACTAGAAAGCTTTTATTGTCTTAGATATTTTCCATCCCGTTAGGGGCATTAATTGAAGACAAAATTTCCTAATGAGCCCAACTCACATTGAACTTGCCATAGTAAAACATCCATGACTGATGCCACACCGACTTTTCTTAATAAGGACAGCAGTGTCACCTGAAAGGAACTGACAGTAGAAACAGCTGTAGTGATCCTGATACATCTAGACCTTTGCAGCCTGGATATTGTATGACAGTCTAAAATGAATGGACATCGACCTTTGGATCTCACAGATTAAGGACGTATTAGTTACAATATAAGGGATTATTGGCCCTGTAGGTATAATGAATCTAGAATTCTCAATATTACACGCTTTGGAAAATTTTGGCAATTTTCCTTCTAAGACTTCACCACATTTATCTCCATTTCAAAACACACAAAGCTGAGTGACAGAGACAAATATTAACCCCTAACGATTCCCCAGCCTATGCAATGCCTGTGGGTTCCATGATATACCTTATTTGGTGGCTCTAGTTTTTGGATTATTGGATGCTCCTAAATCACTTGTTATACTGAAGAAATTAAAAGCATATAAAAACATGTCAACTGCTTTCATTCTAACAGGCATAATGTCTTTTTAACTTTATATAAACATACAGGCAGACTAATAAATGAATGGGAATAACTATAATTTTATCCATAGAGCATTTCTCCCATTGTTTACAAGCTCTATTTTTTTTATTAAATTTATTAGGGTGGCATTGGTTAATAAAACTATATAGGGTTCAAGTGTACAATTCTATAATACATCATCTACATATGTTATTGTGTGTTCACCACTCAAAATTCAAACCTTTTTCAAATCACCATATATTTGATACCCTTTACCCTTTTCTACCTCCCCCCCCCTTTCCCTCTGGTAACCACTAAACTGTTGTCTATAAGTTTTTGCTTGTCTTGTTCGTTTTTTGCTTTCATTTCTATGTCGCACACACGAGTGAAATCATATGATTCTTGACTTTTTCTGAAGGCCACTTATTTAGCTTAACATGGTAATCTCAAGATCCATCCATGTTGTCACAAATGGCAGTATTTCATCTTTTGTAATGGTTGAGTAATATTCCATTGTATATATGAACATCTTCTTTATCCAATCATCTATTGAAGGACACTTCAGTTATTTCCATGTCTGGACCACTGTGAATAATGCTGCAGTGAACATAGGGGTACATATATCTTTACAAATGTTTTCAAATTTTAGGGGTAGATCCCCAGAAGAAGGATTGCTGGGTCAGATAGTAATTCTATTCTTAATTTTTTGAGGAACCTCAATGTTGTTCTCCATAGTGGCTGCACCAATTTACATTCCCACCAGCAGTGTATGAGGGTTCCTTTTTCTCCACAGCCTCTCCAACACTTGCTATTATTTGTCTTGTTGATAATAGCCATTCTATCAGGTGTGAGGTGGTATCTCGTTGTGGATTTTATTTGCATTTCCCTAATAGCTAGTAAAGTTGAGCATCTTTTCATATATGTTAGCCATTTATATGTCTTCTTGGGAGAAGCACCTGTTCAGGTCCTCTGCCCATTTTTTAATTGGATTGTTTTTTGTTGTTGTTGTTGAGAGAGTTCTTTATATATTCTAGATATTAGCCCTTTATCAGAGGTATTGTTTGCAAACATCTCCCATTCGGTTGGTTGCCTCTTTATTTTGTTGATCGTTTCTTATGCTGTGCAGAAGCTTTTTAGTTTTATATAGGCCCATTCATTTATTTTTGCTTTTACTTCCCTTGCCTTTGGGGTCAAATTCATAAAACCCAAGGTCCCATAAGTTTAGTACCTATGTTTTCTTCAATACATTTTATTGTTTCAGGTCGTATGTTTAGGTCTTTGATCCATTTTGAGTTAATTTTTGTGTATGGTGACAGGTAGCAGCCTGGTTTCATTCTTTTGCATGTGGTTTCCCAATTTCCCCAGGACCATTTATTGAAGAGGCTTTCTTTTCTCCATTGTTTTTGGCTCCTTTGTCAAAAATTCTTTACTCATATATATTTGGGTTTATTTCTGAGTTCTCAATTCTGTTCCATTGGTCTGTGTGTCTGCTTTTCTGCCAATACCATGCTGTTTTGATTATTTTTGCTTTGTAGTATTATTTGCAGTCGAGAGTGATACCTCTAGACTTTCTTTTTCTTAGGATTGCTTTGGCCTTTGGGGGTCTTTTTTGATTCCATACAAATCTGATGATTTCTTATTCTATTTCTTTAAAAAACGCCAATGGAATTTTAATAGGGATTGCATTAAATCTGTATATTGCTTTGGGTAATATGTCCATTTTCACTGTTACTTCTTCCAATTCATGAACACAAAATCTTTCTATTTCTTCATGTCTTCTTCAATTTATTTTAATAATGTCTAATAGCTTTGGTGTATACGTTCTTTACATCCTTTGTTAAGTTTATTCCTAGGTATTTTTTCTTTTCGTCGCAATTGCAAAAGGAATTTTTTTTCTTTTTCTGAAATTTCATTGTTAGTATATAGGATACAAGCTCCATTTTTGATTCCACATTTTCAATCACACAGCCACACTTTGTTTAAAAAATATTTTTTTTTTAAAATATGGGACCAGCCAAGTGGCATGTTGGTTAAAAACTGGCTTGGGACGCCAGAGGGCTCCAGTTTGGATACCACATATGAGGGCCAGTGACACTGCCCTCTACAGCTAAGATGCTGAACAACAGCCCAACCTGGAGCTGGGCTGCTGTGAGTCACCGGCAACAGCGTAGGCTGTAGCCCCTGCTGCAGTGGGTTGCCATGGGCTACCGTGTGTAGCCAGCAGCCAGCGTGAGCGGCT
>NW_017731464.1:3269497-3284451 GCF_001890085.2 Hipposideros armiger | reverse complement strand
AGGGCAGTGTCACTGGCCCTCATATGTGGGATCCGAACCGGGGCCCTCTGGCATCCCAAGCGAGTTCTTAACCATCGCGCCACTCGGCCGGCCCCAACCTACATCATTTTTAAAAGTGAGGGAGAACTACTTACCTTCAGATTAATGAGAGAAACTTAACGAGGACTTCTTTACCCTCGTCCAAAAAAATGAAAGAATCTGTTTTTCCTTAAATGTCACTCCAATGAAAAGTGGCCTCTTAACTCTCAGGGAAATTATTTCTTGGCACAGTTTACTAATAGCCAACTGAGAATTTAAAGAAAATTGTTCACTAGAAGTAATGCTGAATTTTACATCAAAAATGTGGCCTGTGGAAAAAATGATCCCTGCTGGTGTGGCAGCTCCAAGCTTGCGAAAGAGAGGAGAGACTGAGCTCAGTTCTCCGGGTGGGCAAAACAGCACCTCTATTCATTCCAACCACCCTAGTATCATTCTGTCTCCCGCAAAACACAGCAAGTGCTGGGTGCACTAAGGACAGAGGTTCTAGCTTGCTGCTTATAATGGGATCCTGTAAAAGGAATCTTTGTTCTATAATTAACAAATGGCCAGATACTACAGAAGCTTGCAATTTGGAGTACAGCTGACACTCAAACAATGTGGGGGTTAGGGACGCCAACACACACCGCCCTCCCCGACACACACACACACATAGTAAAAAATCTGCATATAGCTTTTAACTCTCCCCGCCAAAACTTAACTACTAATAGCCTACTGTTGACCAGAAGCCTTACAAGTAATAAAAACAGTCAATTAACACACATTTTATATGTTTTATGTATTATATACTGTATTCTTATAATAAAGGAAACTAGAGAAAAGTTGTAAAGAAAATAAGAAGAGAAAATACATTTACAGTATTTATTGAAAAAAATCTACACAAAAGTGGACCCATGTAGTTCACACCCATGTTGTTCATGGTCAACTGTACATGCTGTCTTGCTACTCACCCACCTTAAATACTCTTCTTTTGCAACTATCAAGTCACTTAAAGTTACTGATCACACACTGTGTACCCTGGAAATTTGCTATAAGTAACACATCAGTGCAAAAAATTTTAAAAGACTTGAGAAAGTATATGTAAAAAGTATGACATCGTAAGAGTAGAGCCTTTGTTTTATCTAATGATCCTTTGTAAAACAACTGGGAAGTTAGAGTGCAGACATGTGGCTTTTGATTATATTTATGCAAGTATTTCATCTTTTTAAAAGCAACAATAATGAATAAACTTTTAACATCAGAAAGTTTTACTAACAAACTAAACACTGGCTACATTCTTAGTACTATACAATCTTTGACACAACTACAATCATGTATACATTTCAAATATTGGCAAATTGATTCAAAATGCATTTCTCAGCAAGTTTTTGGTAATTTATTCACAGTTCAGGATTAAAATCGCTGGACTTACAAAGCATAAGGAAGAAATGACCAAATGGCTCAGTTAACTAAACATTCATTTTAAGGAACAGAAAACTGAAACAAAGCAAGGATGATTCTAAAATTTCCAGGTCATGAGAAATACATACAAAAACCAAAAGTTTTAAACAAAAATATTCAATCAGAACATCTAAAAAGCTAACAGGATCATTTCTCTATTCATTCTGAAAACTAGTGTAGCAAGGAAGGCAATTCAAGATTTCCTAAAATGTTCTCATTAGCCATTATTTATGGTATATTCCATAACACTGATATCAGGCTATTACAGATCTACAAGAGTATATGGCATAATTTTACAGTCTTACTAGTTAACTATGATTTTTTTTTAACCCTGGATATTATTGGTTTGAAGCTAGCATTATCAGTCCTATTGGTTATCAAGTCACAGATATTAAGAATGTGGTCAAATTAATCAAGCTAGGGAAATGCTGATATATTAACAATCTTTAAATATTGTGGGAGAAAACTAATTTAAGGGTTGAAACTTCTAAACTTGAGCCTCGAGCACTAAAAACAAAGTAATCTGAAATATGCTTTCATGGGTAAAACACTCTGGTATTCTGGTATACAAAATACATGGATATAAGACTAAAATATCTTTCTTTACCATTGCCTTTAATTTCTTTGGCCTTCACAAATTCAATGTGAGCATGAATTCTTTTTCAATAAACATTTTTCAATGACATTGTGCTTTTTAGAAAAATCATTTCAGTTGTAGTGTACCACAATTAACATTAGTATGTCCCTTTTATTGCTATAGTATAATTTTAATTTTAAAAAAATAAGAGAGGCATATGATATCAGAGGGGTAGTAGATTGGGGGAGGGAGTCATTACTCTGTGAGGGGTGTAAACGTCTATTACATTGTTTTGTATATGAGAAACTTAAAAAAACAAAAAAAAGTTAAAAAAGGAGAAGGGAGATCAAAGATGGCAGAGTAAATAAACACCATGCCTGCTTCCTTCCGTGAACAAATTAAAATTACAACTAAATTATAGATCAATCAACCACAAGAATCATCTGAAGTCTGGCTGAACAGAAGTTTTATAACTGATATAAAAAAACCACATTGAGACTAGTAGAAGGGGTGGAGACAGGAACTGGCTAACCCCAAACCTCCGTGTGACGGTTGAGAACCAGAAGGGATCTCTCAGCTGCAGAGGTTTCCCCCAGAACAAGAAACCCTAGACCCACACCATTCTCCTCAGCCCAGAGTACTGGTGCTGAGAAGAGGAGCTCCCACAACATCTGGCTGTGAAAAACAGTGGGGATTCTCACTATCTAGGTGGGACCAAAGGGAAACCCAGCCATCCTCTTAAACGCCCCGCGCACAGACTCACTTGCTCGCAGGCACTCACCTTGGGCTCCAGCGGAGGGACATTAACTCAGGGGGTGTTGGAGACATATGGGGGGCAAACTAAGTTGTGTGGCTTTAGGAGGAGGGCTGGAGGACAGTCGGCATTTTTCCTGTGAGGGGCCCTCCTTCAGTGCAGCCAGCAGGCGGCACCATCCTTCCTGTGTTGAGCCCGCCTCCTATGCTTATGGCCAAATCTGAGTCTGATTGGTTTGGCGAGCTCAGCAGTTCCACCCTGCTGACCCAGCTGTGCCCCCACCCCCATCCAACTCCTCCAACACCTGAGGCACTTTCTCCATGAGCAGCCAGACCCGCCTGCGTTGCACTCTTTGGGAAACTATCAGAGTCCAACAGACCCCAGGCAGGCTGCAAGTGGCCTCAGTGTGCTCTGAGACTTCTAAAGAGTAGCTTCAGACTCAGCACAAGCCAGAGTCTACATTAACCTGGTGACCACAACTCTTCCCACTCTAGTGACTCCCTGAGACCCTACCACACCCAATTTGCATACTGCACAAGGCTTTATCAGTGGCTAAACCTTAAGGGAGCTGGCAGATGGCAGTTGGCCTTGGGGTATCCTGGCATTTTGCAGAGCTACCTCAGACCCAGTACTGGTGGCAGACATCCTAGGTTTGCAGCCTGGCCTCTCCCATGCACCGCCAGGGTTAGCCCAGGCAGCAAATAACCACAAATCCCTTTGTAGGAATTAAGAAGTACAAATTGGTTGTTACACAGTGTTCATGGGAATGTAGGGTATTTTATAAGGAACACAGACAATGATATTGTAATAACTATGTATGGTGTCAGGTGGTACTAGATTTGTTGGGGTGATGGGTGGGAGGGGTTTGGGGACAGGGTGTAAAAGGTGAAGGGATTAAAAAGTACAAATTGGTAGTTACAAAATAGTCATGGGGATGTAAAGCAAAGCATAGAAAATATAGTCAATAATATGGTAATAACTATGTATAGTGCCAGGTGAGTACTAGTCAGGGGATCATTTCTTAAATTATACAAACATCTAACCACAATGCTGTACACCTGAAATTAATACCAAATAATATTGAATGCCAACTGTAATTGAAAATTTTAAATAGGGGGTAAAGGTGAGAGTGTAAGAGGTTCCAATCTCCAGGTATAAAACAAATAAGTCATGAGGATATAATGTACAGCATAGGGAATATAGCCAATAACATTGAGATTATTGGTATGTTGTCAGATGGTCGTTGGGCTTATCATGGTGAGCACTTCTTTACTTATATAAATGTTGAATAACTATGGTGTGTCCCTGAATCTAATATAATATTGTATGTTAGCTATATTTTAATAAAAATCTTTTTAAAAAATCAGAAAAAAAAAATGACCCCAAAGGACTTCTTAAAATGTTTGTTAAAACAAACTTTTCAGCTGGTTTTCCTTCTTTGAAGAGTTTATACAAATAACTGTCAAAGGACTATTACTAAGGAACAAAAACAAGGCTCCTTTCCTCCCCTCCTCATAATTAACTCAGGCCAAGGGACCAATCTTCAAAAAGATAAGACAATATCATCTCAGAAACAACTTTATAAGAAACTGAAGAAAAAAATCTGGATTGGCTCCCTTACCCAACAGTCCCATCTGAAGTCACCCTGTGTCAGTTACCTTAGTTGCATTGATACTTAATTGTTTTTCACCTTTGCATTTAATAAGTGCCATTCCTTGGAATACTACAGATATATGGATCTATAGTCTGCGATAACAGCTTATTCTACAAAATGTGTCTCACCTCTTATGAACATGGCACACCACAAAACTTGGACCAATATTTAAGTGAACATCTCCAGTCACAACATTTAACCACCTAGCTCAACTCCACCTTTCCACTCTCTCACCCGGTCCCTTTCAATGACCCCAGTCTTCATTAGTGATGATGAGTCCACCTGGGGAGAAGTGGGCTTTGCTTTAAACAAGATGCATTTTTTGGTTCCTAGCACAGCAACTTGTCTATAATAGGTTGACATAGTTATAACAAACTAAAAACAGTTAACATTAATTTTTCTCTTATCATTTATTCCTGTGGTACAGGTGATTAAAAAAAAATCGAAAGCTGACTCGAAAGTAATAATCATTTACTGGGCTACGTGTTAAATACTCCACATGACCTCCAGACCAAAATGGGCTCATGGCCTGAGGTAAGGAACTCTAGGTTATATACAAGTGAATTTAAACTTGAAATGTACTACAAGAAAGAACTTTTTACATAAATAAATCCTTTTTTTTTTAGCTGAGCCATCCTGTGACCTGTTGGCAGCTCAGCGGCAGCTCAGCTCGGGCCAGGAATTGAACTGCTGTTGCTCAGAGCTCAAACTCTTGAGCGAGCTCTTAACCAACTGAGCCACTCGACTCACCCGAAAAGTCAGATTTTCTTATCATACATTACCTTGATTTTAGCTGGGCATGCACACTTATTAGCAGTTCGCCTCACTATGGTATCCATTTTGTGCTCATAATTCATAAAAGCATTTAAAAATCCTACACTAAATAGAGTAGAAAAAAAAAGGGACAGGGAGGAGAAACCAAGTTTGGGCAATATCACCTTTCTTTTTTACTATTGACTTTTGATATTTGGTTTTGAACTTACCCTAGCTTGAAGTATGTTAGAGAAAGAGAGAGAAAAGAGAAAGAGAGAGAGAAAAGAGAGAGATTGATTGAAAACTGATTTCACATACTAGCTTTCATTTAGAATGCTGACAAACTTCACGTCATTAAGAAATGCTACAAACACACGAAAATCATGTGCATAAAATGCTAATGTAATAAACATAAGAAATGACATTATATATACACTAAAACTAGCAAGCCTATATAAAATAATCTTAGAAACAATTTAAATAGATAAATATAGCTTATAGTAGCTATATATAATGCAAACAGTAACCCTATGTTATTTTTAAACACAATCAGGTTTCTAATCTCCATCTATGAGAGTCCTTCCAAACTACTTCAAAATGTGCCAATTCTTTCTCTAATACACAAACAGAATTCTATAATTCTCTTGCAGCAATAGCTATTAGATAATCTTAACCTCATCAGGAAGTTCACAGAACAAGGAAAACACGGAGCTTACTTAATTATGGTAAATATCTTACCTTCACAATTTAAAAGTAAAAACTTTTCAAAAAGAAAGACTTGACCAAAACATAAACATGCTGTCCTATAACCCTCAAGGTTTGGTAAAAAAAAACCCGTGAAGAAACTACAACTTTTTGAGTATCAAACTCATACTCTACTCTAAATATTTTAATCTAAATTGTTAATTTCTATTTCTGACACTAACCAGCTGAAGGCACCTCAATATCATTTTATATGTTCTTCATTCCTAAATAAATTTCAGGGGTAGAACACAGAAAATACAGAGAGAAAAATACTTAGGAAGTAATACAGGCATACCTCGTTTTATTGCACTTCACTTTATTATGCTTCACAGATGTTGCGGTTTTTACAAATTGAAGGCAAGACCTTCCACTAGCAAAAAGATTACGACTCACTTTATTGCGATACTCGCTTTATTATGGAGGTCTGGAACCAAACCCGCAATATCCCCAAGGTATGCCTGTACTAAATTTGATGCTATCCTTCATTAATTTCAGTATAAGGGTATATAGCTTTTTCCAAGCCTAGCCCACCAGATTGAGTCAAGTGATTAGTCAAAAGACTTACAAAATCTTCCAAACAATTGCAAAGAACTTCCAAACTGGCACAAAGGTATTAGTTTTTATACAACAAGGCAGGGAAGGGAAGTTAAAATTAACTGCAGGAAATTCTTCTTTGGGACAAAGTTAAAGAGAATTCTGAATGTATCAGTACTGATTTGAGATATTTGATGGCAACCCTGTGTGGGGATTTCAAAGAACAAGATAAAATATGTCATTCAGCAGATACACACACACACACACACACACATACCTGTCGACACAAGAAAATAAAAACCACTTTCAGGAGATAAAAAAACAAAGAGTAGGATTATCCAACATGTATATATCCCATCTTCAAATTCAAATCATAGTGTCAGTTGTCCAAAGCAGCTCAAATTTAAAGTTTGTGTTATGAAATTATACAAATATTTTCTGTTGAAGGCTGGAGAAAACAAATGCACTACTCTACTATTTAGCTTCCTAAGCTACCGGGCCCTACAAATAACAAGCAACAAGTTTGAAAGACTAAGGTTAACCTAACTTGGTAGAAATCCCACCAAGAAATGTTTTCAGTTTTTAGTACACAAATAAATTTCAAAACAAAGCATAGCATCTTTACATATAACTTAACAAAACCTTAATTAAACGCCCAAGTACATTGCCACTGACTTTAGATCTTCCAATTAAATGCACTACTCTTTTATTGGTCTGAATGAATAGAATCATGGTAAAAAAACACCAATTACTTTTAAAACTCTCAGCTTGAAGTGGAGGGTCCAGAAATCCAACACCCAACAACCTTTAAAGAAAATGAGAGCTATATCTGTTTCTGATACTGACTAGCATACAGATTCAATTTTCAAACTCCCCCACAAATTACTGTAAAAATATGAGGTAATTTCACAAAAATCACAAATTGAGTGGAATAATTATAACTGATATATAAATAAGGATTTACTTTTTAAAAAGGCTTAAAGGAGTGATATTCTAAATCAAAGTTTTAAATACAAAAGGTGTCTTGTGTTGCTTTATCGCCCAGAGTTTCAGATGCTCCTTATTCTACAGTTACAGATTTGGCAAGATTCCGAGGGAAATCAACCTGCAAAAAAAAGACAAAATTAAAGAGGCTGTACAGACTGGGTGGGGGTGGGGGTGTGGGGAGTGGGGGGGAGCTCCTACAAGCAAATTATTTTTATTTATAAAAAAAGAAAATGTGTTTATTAACCACCTTTATTATAGACTACAAAGAATTAAATTAGAAAATATAGTCACATAATGTGTCTTGAAAAGACTTGAAACCAGTTAGGAAAAAGAATTCTAAAGAAGCCAGTTCATCTCGTAAAGAGTTCCCGTGGTCCTCTATAGAGGTGGCAGTCTTTTGTGGGGACAATAATAGGACTGTGTAAGAACAGGATGTTGTGGTAGTCATAGTGACCAAGGGACCAAAAATTCCAAAAGTTCTACAATGTCAAGTCCTGCAACGTGGGTGACGGTCCCAAATAAAGAACTGCCAGTAGCTACCCCATTAGGAAGCACAGAAAGAAAGCAGGTGGCCATTTCCCAAGGAGGTAATCTCTGATGTAATCAAGATTCCTTTAAGTTCTATGGGTAAGAAAATGTTACGATGTAACCTACAAACTGGGCCATGCAAATATAACAGATATCTGATGGATTTCTCAAATGCTATTATTGTTAAATATTTAGAAGGAAAACTAGCAGAATGTACCCAGGTGAAAAGCCAGCCCAAGATCACTGCAGTGGTCCTTTACTTACATCATAGCCTCTCAGCACAGCAAGGTGGAAAGCCAGCAACTGCAAGGGGATCACACTGAGAATGCCCTGCAAGCAGTCCACTGAGTGGGGCACCTTGATGGTTCTTTTTGTGTTCTTAATGGTCTCAGTATCTTCTTTATCACAAATCACCACGGGGCGTCCCTGGGAAAACACACAAACACACACACACAGTCACTGGTAAGCAAAAGGCAGGGCTGCAGCAAGTGAATGTGCAAATTTTGCACTCCACCATTTGCTGACAGTAGGCTTTATTTAAACACACAATCTTATGTGGGAAGTCAGACTGATCTCACAGTCAAGGACACGGAGGCTTTGTGGGAGTCAGTAATTTGTTTAAACTCACACATCTAAGAAACACCAGGCTCAGTACAGATGCTCCTCAAGTTACAATGAGGTTCCATCCCAATAAACTCATCGTTTAAGTTGAAAATTATCATAAGCCAGAAATGCATTTACTACACCTAACCTACTGAACATCGTAGTTTAGACTAGCCTACCTTAAAACATGCTTAGAACACTCACATTAGCCTACAATTGGGCACAACCATCTAACACAAAGCCTATTTTATAGTAAAGTGTTGAATAGCTCATGTAATTTATTATGCATATTGCTTTCACACCATTGTAAAGTTGAAAAACCTTAAGTCAAACTATCATAAGACTGGGACCATCTGTACTTGAATCCAGGTCGGCCTGCCTTCAAAGTCCAAGTTCATACGTATACGTTGTAACTAGAGATTAATATCTTTGGGGATTTATAAATAAGGCCAAATGATCTGAAGAAAACTCAGTGAAGCACAACACCCATAGTATTAATGTAAAATCCAGTTCCTCCTGAAATATACATTTAAGAATATTAAATTAAAAGGGAGCAGCATACTCTAATTGAGGAGGACAGGATTTGGAGACCAAGACCTCAGTTTGGGTCTTGGCTCTGCCTATTATGAAATTTATAAGCTGGGTCCTGTCAAAACTCTTGAGAATTTCAAATTCCTCACATATAAACTTAAACATGTTTTGTAAGTTACCTGCTGGGCACTGGTCTATCACTTTAAATGTTATAAAATCCAAATAATCTTTAGTGACCCAACTCTTAGACCCTAAAGGTCTCCTCACAGCAGCCTCTGACTTACCTGCCTAGCAACCACTTGCTGAAAAGCATTCTGGCACTTGGCATAAGTGTGATCTCTCATGATGATCATGATAACAGGCATCAACTTATCCACCAAAGCTAGAGGGCCGTGTTTCAATTCACCAGCGAGGATGCCTTCAGAGTGCATGTAAGTGATTTCTTTGATTTTCTAATAGGAAAGAACTAGATTAGTATTCAGTCTGTTTTTCAAAAATCCATTCTTAAGTAAATATTACGCAAAACATCTGATGCCTAAAGTCACTGTCTATTTATCCAAAAGTATTAAAGGACCACTGATCTATAAATATAACCAACAGGCTAACCGATTATTATTCCTATAATATCAACAAGTGATTAGAAGTTTTAAAACCCCATAAGAACTTTTCAAGATTTTAAGTATCATGAATGTACTGATATTTCTTTGTAACTGTTCTACTTGCTTCATGTTTGACCTGAACTAAATCCCACACCTAGAGAACTTAATCTTTATTTTATTCATCTGAACAACAAATGAACCCAAATTTCTTGCTAAACCCAAGTTATCATGCTAAAATGTACTCTTCTTGGTTTTTTCCTTTTGAATTAAGTATCAATTAAATGTTACACTTTCTCAAGGTAAACAAATCAGAATGCATAAAAACAAAGGCACTTTTAAAAGCTCCACCTATTTCATTCAATCCAAGAGTACCACTCTGTGCCAGGTCCATAAGTCAACATACTGAAATTGTTCGTGAGAAGACTTACAAGCGCCCCTTCCAGACAAGTGGCATAATGATAGCCACGTCCCATTATCAGGACCGACTTCTGATGATAAAGTTCTGTTGCCAGTTTCTGAATTTCATCATCCATGCTCAGTACTTCCTTAATCAAATCTGTTAAGAAGTAACATTAACAAAATGTATGAAAAAGGGAAAATAAATTGAACCAACATAATAACAATAACATTTGGTAGCAGCTAACAAAAGACCAGTTTCTATTTTTCTCTGTGATATCACTGAGGGATGTTTAAACACACAGGTGCAAAAGTAGAAAGATTTGTTGACTAAAGTAAACAGCTACAAGCCACAGCTTCCAGGATAAGAAAAGAATTTCACCCATTACCAACTCCCTTGGGCAACAGAAGTATAGTATGAGAGTGTCTTTGTACCAGGCAACCGCTTCAATCCCAGCATGATCTCTTTGCGTCTCTCCTGCATAGAGATCCTGTCGTCACACATCATGAGGGCAAACATCACAAGGGATACAAACTGGCTGGTGTAAGCCTGAAACACCACAAAAAAGCACAGGAATTAGCTGCAGTTGCCTTTTAAGAACCTGGAATTTTCCATTTAAAAAAAAGATGAAAATAAACACAAAATTCCTACTGGCTAAGTATATCTTGTCCATTTTCTTAAAAAACAGCATTAGAAACAGTGGACTGAACCAGAGCTTAGGAACTCTATCACTATTCTCCTTTTCTGAATTTGAACAAAACGACTTAACCTTTATTTCCAGATATAAAATAAAAGTTCCTTACAATGCACTGGATGCTTACGAAATCCCTAAAATCCTGGAGGAAGGAAGGAAGAGAAACACGCCAAAGGAAGTGAGTAGAGTGAATCTGCATGTGTATAACCAAAGTCAGTTTTTGATGTATGTCAAAAGAGGGTTTGAAGGACTCTCCTTGACATACCTGCATTGGTTTTGTTGGATTTTTTTAAAAATTGCTCTTTGATTTTTCACCTTTGCCTATTGCGTTTTCCTCAGTCCCACATTTTATTTTTTTTTAAGTTTGGCTAAAATTTTTTGGCTAAAAAGTTCAACTGTATAAAAGTAAATAAAAATAGAAATAATCCTCATTCTTAATTACAGAAATACTTATATTAATAACATGCTATTAATAACATTTGTGAATACTGCTTTCTCTTTACCATTTTTCTTATTTTATACTGTTAAGAAAATTTGATTTTATAACTTTTATTCTGAAGTTACATAACACTTTCCCAAGACAGAATGTTTTCTTTCTTGTGTATTAATGTGTAAAACCCTTAAGCAATTTTTTTCACTTCTTTAGCCTTCAGATGGCCCATCTGTTAAAAGTACACAATACTTACAAGATAATCATGAGAATTAAATGAGGTAAGTGTAAAGCATTCAGCATAATGCCTGACATACAGACTAAAAACAAACTTTTTATTGATGAAAGCATGAACTAAAAGACTTACGTAGTTCAAAAAAGATTTTCCTAAATTATAGAACTGTGGCTATTTATAACTTGCAGTCAAGCTGCCGAGACTTTTTTCATTCCCATTAGCTATATGTAAATTTAAGATATGACTGTTTTGTCACATTCTTTGCACTTTGAGAATTATCCTTTTAACAAATTTTTACCAATATGGCTGCTGGACAATGAACTCTTACTACTACTACTTTACCATATATATCCTGAATCTGAAAAATTTAAATTTTTATTCATACTTGTTAGCCTTTTATGTTTTCTCTTTTGAGAATTAGCTTCACTGTTCTTCACTTGTCTTTCAACTTGGGTTTTGTTTTTGTTTTGTTTTTAGTTGGTCTTAAAGGAGGTCTTTACTGTTATGTTCCAAATACTTTTTCCCAGTTTGGGTTAGCTTTTTAAAATGGTATGTATTGACATGTAAGTTTTGGGGGTTTTTTTTAAAGATTTTTATTGGGAAATTGGGGGATGGGAACAGCGCTGGGGAGTTGGGGGAAGGGGAACAAACAAGTTGCTGTCCTTTTGTTCTTCAGTCTAATTGTGGAGGACGTTGCCTCACTGGCCCAAGTTGGCACCATCATTGCACTCTTCCCAGGCAAGGCAGATCAGTCGCCGGCTTTTGGATGGCCACTCACGGCAGCCGCTGGCCACTCACGCTGGCTGCTGGCTACACACGGTAGCCCATGACAACCCACTGCAGCAATGGCTGCAGCCTAAGCCGTCACAGGGGACTCACACCAGCCCAGCTCCAGGTTGAGCTGTTGTTCAGCATCTTAGCTGTAGAGGGCAGTGTCACTAGCCCTCATATGTGGGATCCGAACCGGGGCCCTTTGGCGTCCCAAGCCAGCTCTTAACCAACGCACCACTCAGCCAGCCCTGGTCAAGTTATTTTAAGTATGTTTTATAGCTATGGAAAATAGAATCCCTCTCCAAACACAAACATGCATATCTTTTCTAAGTAGTTTATAGAGAAAATATTTTTGTATATATTTCATATAAAGCAACTTATATGAATTCTTATTCATTTTAAGAAGTCTTTTACTTGATAGTCTTAAGCTCTACAGGTAGTCAATCATATCACTTGCAACCAAGGAGAATGTTGTGTCCTCCTTTCCCATTATGTTACTTATTTTTTCCTATTAAACTAGATAGAACTTCTAGAGCTGGGATAACATGTTTCATAGAGAGTCAATTCTAATTCATATGTAGTCACAGTGAAACATCATGTTGAGAAAGAGTCTAAGGCCACCTTTTTTACTTCACAGTAATACAGATAAAATCCTAGGAAGGTTCCAGAACAGCTAAGGTCCTCCAAGATGAAGGTCCTGATGCCTTCTGTTTTGCAGTTCATTCATTCATTTTTCTATATTATTTGCCTCCTTCTGTTTTATTGAGTTTCCTTTTTCTAACTTTTTGAGCTAAATAATTAATTTTCTTTTTGAAGATAAAGCATTTTAATGCTATGAATTTACCTCTAATTGTCACGTTGGCCACACACTAAATAGTGATTGTCACTATTTTAATAGTAATTCTGATATCTTTCTAACTCAAGTTATTTAGAGGAACATTTTTATGTTTCAGGCATTTGAGGTTTTTATTCACGTTTTTATTATTAAATCATTAGCATTATTGTGTGATCAGCTATAGTGTAATGTATAATTTTAACTTTAGGAAATTTATTCTGGGTTTCTATGTGTGCTTGTGTGTATTACATGCTGACTCTCTGTTACTCTTCTCTGGATAAGGGATCACCTCATTAGTGAATATTTTCCTGTCATAATGTAGATAATGAACCTCCTGTATAACCAAACCACAGTCTGCTAATGCTCCTTACCTTCCCAATAGTTAAATGAGATTCCCTAGTTCCTCTTACTGGACCTCCCAGCTATCAGCTGCTCAGACATTCCTCTACAGGCGGCTACCTGTCCCTGTGCTCCTGTGTTCCACCTGCAGACTGGGATTTTTTTCCCCATAGCACTGAAGTGGATTTGGAGTCCCTTGCCTCCAGTCTAATGAGCACAACTCTATTCTAAGTCTACTTATTCCTACTGAAGTTTACTTTGCAATAAACCAATTAATCACAAAATATACTATCAGGACAAAGGGAGAGACCCAGTATCTTGTACCCCTGGGATACCTAAACTGTTTCCAATCCAAACTGATCAGATGGTGAGTGTTCTTTCCTCCAGTCCCTAACTAAAAAGGTTATTCTACAGAGTAATGTTTCTTTGTTTGGACTTAAAATATCTCAACACTGGTTTTCAAGTATAAATATTAAACAGAGTAACTTTAATGCACACATTTTTCCATCACATTCCTATTACAGCTTAATTTCAATTTCATGTTTTTCATTTCACCACTACATACCAGGAAACCAATTATGAGAAAAATAAGTTACACCTCCCATTTTGAATTTACTGAGGTCTGAAAGAATTTACCAGGAAAATGTTGACTCTGAACTTCTACACTTGGTTTTACTTTTTATTCAGCCAAAAATAAACTTATACTGGTTTATTTTTAAAAATCAACAAAAGTCAGTACTGTGGTGAAATTCTAAGCACCTGCAATAACACACAAAAATTACTGAATCTGCACACTTTTATACCCATCAATTCCTACAGAAATATCAAATTGTCTGTGGTCTGATATTATGAGAAACTTCTCTCTCTAACCCTGACACAGTTTTTCAGGCAAAGTTGGGAATTTGTAATCAAGACTATAGAATTCTTGTGCTAGCTCCATCACGGGCCCAGAGATCAGGATCAATGATAAACTTCTTTGATCACCTATTAACGCATAAACTTTATTTGCCATTCAGAAATGGTCTATGACTAAACATCCCAAAACTTTTCCAGATTGTCTAAGGCTATTTTGAAGAAAACAAAATTACTTCAGAATTCAAGAAAAATTAAAGTAACACTAAACTATCATACTTACTAAAATTTTTAAGGGAGTCATTTTTTTAAAGAAATTAAAGTATGTACTGTAAAAGGATACTTATTTTCTTATGCAAGATGTAACCATTGGGGAAAACTGGGTGAAGAGTACATAGACTTCTCTGCACTATTTTTGCAACTTTCAATAAATTCAGTTATTTCAAAATAAAAAGATTTTTTTTAAAAAAAGGACTTACAAAAATAAGAACTACTGATACAAATAACAACATGAATAAATCTCAAAAACTTCATGTTAAATGGAAGAAGCCAGACACAAAAGACATGCATTATATACTTCCATTTATAAAAATTTCTAGAAAATGATATAACAAGAGGAGGTAATAGTAATTCGCTGAGAGGTAGGAGTGAGGATTGACTA
>NW_017731464.1:3262519-3268011 GCF_001890085.2 Hipposideros armiger | reverse complement strand
CCCAGCTCCAGGTTGAGCTGTTGTTCAGCATCTTAGCTGTAGAAGGCAGTCACTGGCCCTCATATGTGGGATCCGAACCAGGGCCCTCTGGAGTCCCAAGCCAGCTCTTAACCATCGCGCCACTCGGCCAGCCCAATACATTTTTTTTTAATTGCCAAATTCTATATACCAAAGATGTACTCCTCTTTATAAACTTTCAAAGGCAGTATGCATATTTTGGCATATTTATTAGAAACTATGAATATGTAAAAAAGTATTAGAATTAAACTGAATGTTTCTAATTTGTTATTTTTCTAATTCCCTATATATAATAAAAGAAGAAAACGTTATACTTACCATGTATCCCACTGTGGCTGGCAGGAGGAATATAAGTGATGAATGGGAACAGCCAACAGAGACCTTTTCAAAATGGACTTATGGTATATACATTTGTCCCTTTTAAAGTTTTTAAATGGGGGCGAGGAAGGAGACAAGACTTTTATCTATTACTGACCCTTAAGTCTTACAAGAATTACAATGATTAGTAAACTATATGAGTTCTGTAAGTACTAACAAATGAAACACAAGATGCAGATTAGTCTGTTTCACCAACACTATGATTAAACCACGTGAGAACTAAGTCAAGAGTTTACCTTTGTGCTGGCCACGCCAACCTCGGGCCCAGCGTTAATGTGAACACCACAGTCTGTCTCCCTCGATATGGAGCTGCCGACTGTGTTTGTGATCCCCACAGTTAAAGCTCCTCTCTCCTTACAGTATCGGAGAGCCATCAGGGTGTCTGCTGTCTCACCTGTGTAGAAAGGAAGACATGGAGCAGTTACCATATTGTTTCTTAGGTGCAAAAACAAAACCTTGACTATACTTTGAACAATACCATTTATTTTAAATAAAATTTAAAACATGCACTTAGAACAATTAGTAAAACTTTAATAGGATCTTACTTGTTAGGGTTTCCTTTCCTTCTTTCTCTGAAAATTCAGCTCTTTGAGAGTAAAATGTTTTAATTTTACTAATTCATAAATAATTACATAAGATCAAACAAAATTTCTATTTCTTAAGTCATCTGTAATACCATTTTATCTTTAAATATCAGTTTTGCAAGATAATTATCTTGCAAAGATAGCCTGGCTTTCTTTTCCTTCAAGTCTTTAAAATCAGCATACCTGACTGGCTAATGAAAAAGCAAACATCATCTCGAAAAACTGGCGTGTTTCTATCCAGGAAATCACTGGCTAGCTCCACCATAACAGGCAACTCAGTCAGCTCTTCAAGAACTTGACGTGTCTGAAGAGAAAAGATGATTTGGTCAAGCAACTGTACTTCAAATACTCTTTTTCACTGGACTTCTTTGGACTCAATGTATAGTTTTTATTTTTCCTGATCATAAAAAAAGAACACATGTACATTGTTAGAAAATATAAATACAGATTAAAACATCAAAATAATCAAAGAGCACCTTAACATTCATTTTACTAAATTTCCATTCTAATGAAATTACTTCTACTCTAAACATCAGAAAATTAAAAACAGTCCGAAATAAACTTTTAGGCAGCAAAAATTTTAAGCCCTATAGTTGTATACATTTATTGGGTTGTGGGAAAAGTCATGACGTCTTTTTTCTATGTTTTTTGTTGCAAAAATGCGTCATGACTTTTCCGACAACCCCATAGTTGTTTTAATAACTGTGGAGACCACCTGCTTCTTGAGGCAAGTCTTGCCCCCATCTCTGCATTCCTCTCTCACTTTGGTTTGGCACTGTTTAACAATGTTATAACATCATGTACAGAAAGTCTTCAAAGATTAAATGTTCCTATTTTTAAGTAACTTTTTGAATTGAGGTATTTTATTTACCAATTATACATAAATAAGTTACTGACACTAAAATGTTAAATGTTTTCCCTCAAACAAATGTAAATCACGATAAACTGCCCCCCAAGTTTACAATATAAATGTTACACTGGAATTACATTCTTCAAAATAAAAAGAGTACAATACAAATCTGGCAACTTACCAGATATTTAAAAATAATTTTAAAATAATACACCCCAAAAATGTAGTCTCAAGATATATCTGTGCTAACGAATGGCTTGTTCTTTCAGTGGAAGCAACTCTTTATAAATAGACAGAATGACATATTTTCATCATAAAAGACTAATTTAAAGTCAAATTCCATTTTATGCCACTGTAAAAACCCAGAGACAATTAAAATTTTGAAAAGCAAGCTATGATTAGAATGATTTTAGTTGGTTGTTACTGTTCAGGATATAGTATACTAAAAAAGGAAGCTGTACAAATATGTCATTCACATTTGATCCCACCAAATAAACAAAAACAAAAAACTAGACCGAATAGAATTGCCATTATTTAATATGATAAACCACGAGTGGACTTCTAATGTTTGTTAACTATAGTGTAGCCTTGGCATCCACCCAAAACAAACAAACCACATTGTATCTTCTCAAATTTCAAAATTAGAAAATTCTAACAGAGCATATATAATAACTTCTGCTCAAAATTCAGGCTTAGCATAAGACATTTAATCAAATTTTTTAGTTCTGAATAAAGGGCTCATTCAGTAATAGACCTAAACCACCATTAAATTAGCCAATCCCTTAATTTACACTAATGTCTTTAACTCATTCTTTTTTTCTATGCTCAAAACCATCACTTTTTTTTATAACTCTTCCCTTCAATACTCATAGACTTTCCCTTTTTAGGACCATGTAATTTTTTTTGTTTGGGGGTTGGGTGCTTCAGAGAACAGTAAAGCCTGTTAAAATGCAACGGCTGGGTGACCAGGTAGTTTCACTCACTAGTTAAATGACTGACTCCCACAAGTGTAGATAATATTTACGCCCCAGCAAATAAAAATTATTATGTCATGAGCTTTGGGAATCATCCTAAAAGTAGCAACTGAGTGTGTAGTGTGTAGGGTCTTCTGTACTCGGGGGAGCTGACATCAGCAGCACGTAACCTGTTGCTTCATAAGGAAACTATCCATGGATCTGATACATTGAACTAAAAGACTGTTATATTCCTATGCGTCTGCACTGACAAATCAACACACAGCTCTGATACAGTTTCAACATCCAAAATAATAATTTAAAAAACAAAGTCTGGCAAGAAGCAAACTTCCATTCTCTGCAGAAAGCGCCAACCAAGTAAAATCCTGTTGGGGTTCACACATGGTTCCAGCCATCTGTCTGGGGCACGTGAACAATGAGAAGCAAAAACCAACGAGTGCTCTTATGGAAGTGGGCTCGCGCCCTAGAAATAAGGGCAGGATGGCGTGAAAACTTTCCCACTCTTTGTTTTTCATGAAGCCAGCTACAGGCGGTCTACCTGTAGATCTAAGGACTTTTCTAAAGCAGATCTTCCACTAATAAATAATTCCATGCAGCTATTAAAATTTCTCCCCCCAACCTTCTTGATTTTTGTTATGGCAACATGAAGAGATAACACGATGTTTTGACAAAGGAGTCTTACATGGTGTGTTGCTGGAGGTACTATTTGTCTGCAGATATCTTCTAATACCCAACATAACACAATTAAAAATTTAAGAAGCCACTTACTGCCACACCAGCATGATAACTTGTTCCACAAGCAATAAGAATGAGACGCCGGCACCGCTGGATCTCCTTAATGTGATCCTTCAAACCGCCCAAATTCACTGAAATCAAAGTTTACGTATATAATTATTTAAGAAAGAACAATATGAAACAGGCAGTCACTTTTCATGGTGTCCACCACCAATCTGGAAAACACTGCTGTTTTGAAGAATTCATATTCCTCTGAGAAAAGCATACTTCTCTATAGTTTTGAAAAGTCAACTAAATAAGTCACAACTTAACTGGTTTCTTCAAACTTGTAACTAACCTTACTTACCACCCAACCCCATTCCCACACAATTATAGTATTTATCATTCTCTCACTTGTTTGGTTGTTTTTCATTCCTTCCTTTAGATGAAAAGTTATCTTAAAGGCAAAGCTATAGGGGCACAGACTGCAGATCAGTAGGTGCTGACATCTAGAGGTGGGGAAGGGGCCGACCACAAAGGGGTGCCGGAGTTTTCAGGGTGATGGAACTGTGCTGTCGTCACCGGTTTAGAGGTTAGCATTATGACCATGTTCGTTGAAATTCAATAAATTATACATCAAGGCTGGTAAATTCTATCTATATCTCCATAAGCCTGCGTGGGGGTGGGGGANGCATTATATACTTCCATTTATAAAAATTTCTAGAAAATGATATAACAAGAGGAGGTAATAGTAATTCGCTGAGAGGTAGGAGTGAGGATTGACTACAAAGGGGAACAAAGAAAAAAAAGGGGGGAGAGACACAAAGAAACTTTCAAGTGAGTAAGTCTTCTAAAACTGGATTCTAATGATAGTTACACTAAATTTACTAAGTGTATACACTTAAAGATTGGTGAATGTTATGGTATAAAAATTATAACCCAATAAAGCTGTAGAAAAAAGGTTAATGATACAATCTAGGTAATGGGTATATGGGTATTCATGTAAAATTCTTTTAACGCTCCTGTATGTTTGAAAATTATAATAAAATGTTTTCATAAACTATAGAATGAGAAATCAAAAAAGTTATATTTCCCCAGCAACTCACAGTTCAAGAAAGAGTTAATAAAAAGGTAAGTCAACAGCATCCACTCAGTCGGTGGGTATACATACATATACCACGCTGAAACCCTTGTTTCACAATGTGTTATGAATAAAGGGGCCCTGGGATTCCAATCTCCAATCAAAGCTGTCTCTCTGGACACTATTCCAAAAATCCACAAGCTGCTGCTTAGGGCAGTTGGTTATTTACTCAGGCACAAAATGGAAACCCAAGCACAAACATCTTACATGTTTTAATTACCACATGGAGAAAATTCAGGTTTTAGCTTTCTGTAAATTACAGTGTTGGCAATATCAAAGTAACCAAGAAACAAAAACCTCACTCAGTTTTTACATAAGAATCACAAATTTTCCACACATATGAAAAATTCTCCATGAGGTTCTTTAAAAGGAAAAAATATTCAAATGTGGTTATGTACATGTTAACATCATCTTCCAGATGCCTTTAATTATAATAGAATCAATTCCACCAATACCTAAGCATCTTATCAGACAATTAGCAAGAAACATTAGACTTAAGTAGAAAAACAGCCCAACTGAAATTTTGTAATCATAAAGAGTAATACATTTGTGGAGAGAGAACATCTCTGCACTTACACGACTTTATAAGATTCCTATTTTTATTACTATATTGATGCATATCCCAATTTCAAAGCACGTAGTCTCTCACTAGGCCTTAAAAAAAAATGAAGGTGTTTTTACATCTTCACAGATGTAGTATCTAAAGAGAAACAGATATTATCCTATAATACTTTTTTTTTTTTTACAGATTTTTATTGGGGAATTGGGGGATGGGAACAGCGCTGGGGAATTGGGGGATCTGGTCTATCACTTTAAATGTTATAAAATCCAAA